>NW_022589743.1:15831462-16180189 GCF_004348235.1 Phoca vitulina | reverse complement strand
AAGATCTTGCCATCTGCAACGACGTGGATGGAACTGGAGGGTATTATGCTGAGCGAAATAAGTCAAACAGAGAAAGACGTGTATCATATGACCTCACTGATATGAGGAATTCTTAATCTCAGGAAACAAACTGAGGGTTGCTGGAGTGGGGGGTGGGGTGGGAGGGATGGGGTGACTGGGTGATGGACACTGGGGAGGGTATGTGCTCTGGTAAGCGCTGTGAATTGTGCAAGACTGTTGAATCTCAGATCTGTACCTCTGAAACAAATAATGCAATATATGTTAAGAAAGAAAAAAAGAAGAAGAAGAATGTAGCAGGAGGGGAAGAATGAAGGGGGGAAAATCGGAGGGGGAGAAGAACCATGAGAGACGATGGACTCTGAAAAACAAACTGAGGGTTCTAGAGGGGAGGGGGGTGGGAGGATGGGTTAGCCTGGTGATGGGTATTGAGGAGGGCACGTTCTGCATGGAGCACTGGGTGTTATGCACAAACAATGAATCATGGAACACTATATCTAAAACTAATGATGTAATGTATGGGGATTAACATAAAATAAAAAAAATTAAAAAAGAAATTCTTATATTTCTTGTACATAAGACATGTCTGTTCTTGGGGCACGTGGGTGGCTCAGTCTGTTAAGTGTCCAATTCTTGATTTCAGCTCAGGTCATGATCTCAGGGTCATGAGATTGAGCCCTGTGCTGGGCGTGGAGCCTGCTTAAGATTCTCTCTCTCCTTCTGCCCCTCCCACCCTCCCTGCTTGGGCGTATGCTCACTTTCTCTAGTGTACACTCTCAAAAAAAAAAAGCAAAAACAAAACACGTCTGCTCTCATATGTATTTGTTATTTATGTAACTCCAGACTCAGGTTTTTCCCATCTCTTTACTATTCTTGTATTGTTATTAGACAGGCTTCTCTGTGAAGTCAAACTGGTGGGTGCACACTCTGTGCCTCAGGCTTAGAAAGTGACCAGCTGGTCCTAGTCGTTTGGAATGTCTAAGCCAATCAATTTTGCTTTACTTTCACTGTCTCTTTTCTAGTGATTGTGTCTTGCATAGGTAAACAAAAAAGAAAATTAGAATTACCAATAAGTAATCTTCTGGATTACTAAGGCAGGTTATCAAGCTAGTGAAATAATGTCAATTTATTGTACTTTATAGAGTGTATATTCTTTTTTTTTTTTTTTTAAAGATTTTATTAATACAGAGAGAGACAGCAAGAGAGGGAATACAAGCAGGGGGAGTGGGAGAGGGAGAAGCAGGCTTCCTGCTGAGCAGGAGCCTGATGCGGGGCTCAATCCCGGGACCCTGAGATCATGACCTGAGCCGAAGGCAGATGCTTAACAACTGAGCCACCCAGGTGCCCCTAGGGTGTGTATTCTTAAGTCTTCTTTCTCCCAAGGATTTTCTAAGGAAAGATGTTTTTAAAAAGAGAGAGAAAGAAACTTATTAAATCTGGCCCTCTAGTGGTGTGAAACATAAGAAACTAGCAAAGCAATTCTGTGCTTATGAATGTTTTCTCCTTCCTCAAATCCATTTAATGGGAAACGGGTTATATTGTAATCAGTTTACAGCAAATTAGAATTAAGCATCTTGGTTCCATTGTTTCTTCCATTTAATTTTATTAAAAATTATGTTCAAATGGAGTAAAGAGCCATTGAAACCCAAAGATGTGGCTAAATCTTGCCTCCTGATTAACCTCTGGAATTTTTTCATCCTTTTTCGTAGCTTTGGTGTCATCCCCAGCACTCCTCTGGCCATCCATACACCGCTCATGCCAAACCAGAGCATTGATGTCTCCCTGCCTCTCAACACCTTGGGCCCAGTCATGAAGATGGAACCTCTGAATAACCTGCAGGTTAGAGTTTTACTTCCCTCAGGGGGTGCAACTTGATACCTTTCCGATTTTATTTCATTTATGTATGAAACAACCACTCTCTCTTCCTCATATTAAGATTTGGTCATGGAGTATTCAGATTTGAAATAACTATTGGAGAAGAGTTTGTTTATTCATTTATTTAGAGAGCACAAGGGAGGGGCAGAGGGAGAGAGAGAGAATCTTAAGCAGGCTGCATACCCAGTGCGGAGCCCAACTCAGGGCTCGGTATCATGACCCTGAGATCATGACCTTAGATGAAATCAAGAGTCGTTTGCTTAACCAACTGAGCCACCCAGGTGCCCGCCCCTTTTTTTTAAAAAAAAAAAAAAAAAAAAAGGTCAGATTGGTGCCTAGCTGGCACCAGGCACCAATGAGTAAAAGAATGAGTAACACAGGAAGTTACTCATTCTTTTACTCAACAAACATTTAGAAACTTTTAAAGATCTTATTTATAAACCTTTTTTCTAAAAGACTTTTGTAGTGAATTTGTCATTTATATGAGAACAGATTTATGTAGAGGTTATCTTTGAACACACAACCACAAATAGAGTTATTTGGATTTAAAGGCCCCCTATTAGCACATAACTATGATAAGTAGCAGTGTCTTAGAGGAGCTCAGAACTTTATCAGGTCTACAAGAGCCTCTCGATCTTGAAAATACTGAATTTTTTAGAATGCTTAAGTACTAGCTGAGAGTTTCATTCAGTTTTCATCTGTTTTGAATTTCTCTTTGAAATATAAGCCTTCTGGGGTTCAAGCAACATGAAGGCAGACTAGTAAGCTTATAAGCTCAAGTGTAGCAGTATCAAAGGGTTATTAATACAGATATAAGCCCTCGATGTTGTGGGTTTTTAAATGCTCACAAGGACAAGAGAGACAGCCCTGGGTCCACCTGAGATTGGGAACTGTAAGTGATCTCTGCACAAAGCTAATACCCTGGAAGGTAACTCCCTCAGTGGACGGGAAACTGGGAAAACTGTTTACAGTAAGGCAGGTGATGGAAAAGTTTCTCTCTGACCAGCATTCTGCATGCCCTCTTATGACAAATCCAGGACCCAGTGTTTTGCCATACATGGCATAATATATGGGCATATAGCCCAAACTTAGGTACAATGTTCTCCAAACCAATAAATTAATGTAAAATTGGTCCAGGACTGGTGAAACCCAGGGTACCTGGCAGAAGCAAATGCAAAGCAGTCATTTTGCAACAGCTCTAAGCTTCAGAGCCATCAGGACTCCCAGCTGAAAAGAAAATCTCTTTTCAAAGTGAGCTCACAGGGGCAGCGCCTAGGAGGCACAGTCGGTTGAGCATCTGCCTTCCGCTCAGGTCATGATCCCAGTGTCCTGGGATCGAGTCCCTCATTGGGCTCCCTGCTCGGCGGGAAGCCTGCTTCTCCCTCTCCCTCTGCCCCTCTGCCCCACTTGTGTGTGCTCTCTCTCTCTCAAATAAATAGTCTTTTTAAAAAAAGAAAGAAAGCTCACAGTTTGAACCATAAAAAGAGGGAAAGGTATACTATGAAAGACAGAAGACACAGCAGACAGAGGATGAGGACTCCCCTTCCACCAAGAACTTGAAATGAATAGCCTGAATGAGACTAAAAATATAAAATATGTTTAAAATGATTAAAGAAAAATATCAACCTTCTACTTTCCAGTCAAGACAGGTGGGATACCATTGCTCAATCATCTGGAAATACCAGGGTGAATCCTAGTACTGATGGTGAGACATCACCAGTACAATTACTTGGAGTTAAGACTAATGTTCTTTGGTAGTTTAAATACCAGCACACCAGGCCTGTTCACCAGTTCACTACCTTGTTGCCACAGTTAGTGGATGCCTCTTTCTCTGCAAAGGGTATAATGATTTGGAGCAAAGACGAGTGAGTCATGAAAGAACTTGGCTCAGACTAGAAGAACAAAACCAGGATTACTGTGCAGATGGAATTGGCTGTTACTATGATGCGAGCAGCGTGTTAAGGGACTTTTCCAGCACAGAATCCTGAAGTAAGGAACTAACCCAAATCTACACCTGCTCCTTTTTCATGGAAATCTAACCTCCTGTTGGCCCATAGAGCCTCTAGCACAGTATTTGAGGACAGTCAGCATGACTGCAAGAATGCTTTACTGTAGAAGTGGGAAAAGGAATTTGGGTCACAGAAACCAGGGCAAATTTTTCTGCTTTTAAAACAAAAAGGAGATAATAAAGAAATGAATGTCAGTTTACCTTCCTATTTGTATTTCCATTTCTCATTCAGTGAAATGAACATCCCGAATAAGGAACCCTCATAAGAGCAGTTGAATCTTAGTCCAAATCCTTCCCTCAAAAGTACTGATTAGGACTAGTAAATTTTTGTTTTTGTAAACCTGAAGTTAGAAGAAGCAGACTTTTAAAAATTTTATATCTTCTGTCAAGGATGTCATAATTATGGTGATTTTCTCATTAATTGACATTTCCCAGTGGAGAAGATAAGCAAAAACTTAAAAGAGAAACACTTTTTTCCCCCCCACTATGAGCAGCTCTATTTAATGTCTGCTGGTACTAGTTGAAAGTAATGGCTAGCTTAAGGTGGGTGGTTTACTTTAGATTTCACCTTCCATTCTGCCCTTGTCCCAGTATAAACAAAAAGAATCAAATATTAACTCCAACAAGCTTAGATCATAAAGATCCAGATAAAGCCAGGTAAAGATTGATTGGCATTTAAACATTATATTTGCATAGTGTTTGAATTCAAGAACTCACATGGGAAAATGAGTGCTTTTCTACTTCAGACCATAAAATCAGGAAAGAAAAAAAATGTTTGGAGTTTGAGGAAACGAAATTTTGAAGGCAGTGTGGGTTAAACTATTTTGGCTAATTTCATATCAATATATAGGACAAATAAACCCAGCTGCCAGAACTGTCGTGTAGCACTTAATACAAAAACGTTTCATTACAGTGCTCAGTAAACAACTTACTGGCTCATAGTCTGTCTGAAACACTATTGAAAGGTTAAAAAGACACTGTTCTCTCTTAAAATGTAAAATATAGTCTGCCTTAGAGACAAGAATTAAGTACCTAGTAAAGATGTGAGCCTAGAAAATGTCTCCTACTATACCGATGTTGGTTGTTAAAGCCTTTGCGAATCCAATTTATAAATAAGAGTTTAGCTTGCCTCTGGTGGGATCTTCTCTTGAATTTATTTATAGCATACAATTATATTCTTTTAAAAAGAGAATTAATTCCCTCTATTTAAATAAAACAAAAACATTAACAAATGTCTAAATGAATTACTTCTAAATGAGTCTCTCTGACTCTGATATCCTTGACTTTCATTTCATCTCTGTTAGTTGCTTAGAAACATTTTCCCAATATACTTCTTCAAACTTGACACCTGGCGAGTGACTGCTTCTTCAAGTCAGTGTCTGCGAAAAGACAGTAGACTTAAGACAGAACAGGTGTTCATCCTGGGCTTTGCGCAGATGCTGTAGAGTTCTCACCGCTGCTTGGCTTCCTTTCTCACTGGGCTATAAACCCTGATGAGATCATTGGTTTTAATTTTGTCCAGGGTTTTAAAAACAATTATTTTAGAAGATTTTATTTATTTATCAGAGAGAGAGAGGGAGAGAGCACAAGCAGCAGGCAGAGCAGGCAGAGGGAGAAGCAGGCTCCCTGCTGAGCAAGGAGCCCCCTGTGGGAATCGATTCCAGGACCCTGGGATGACCTGAGCCGAAGGCAGATGCTTAACAACTGAGCTACCCAGGCGTTCCTAAAAAAAATTTAAAGAGTCAACTAGTTGTATAGTTAGTTCAGAACAACCCAGTCCCCCAGCCTTTTCTCCCCAGCATGGCCCCAGTTTTCTCTTTCTATAGTCAATCTCTCTTGCTTCTTGCAGTTGAGACTTTTTGCATTTACCTCTCTGAGTAAAATGCTTGTATTGTGACTTCTGGATTTTTCCATTTTAGGTGTTCTTTAACATCTTTCTGCACTCACTGATGTCCTCTTCATGCCTATGTCCTATCCTCCTGTTTTCCTGACAGAGCTAGCTCAGAATTTGCTTTAATCAGAGTTCAGTGTTTACGTTATTTTTTTTTTTTAAAGATTTTACTTATTTATTTGAGGGGCGAGGTGAGGAGCAGAGGGAGAGGGACAAGCAGACTCCCTGCTCACCACTTGGGGCTCAATCCCATGATCCTGAGATCATGACCCAAGCCAAAACCAAGAGTCAGACACTTAACAGACTGAGCCACCCAGGCACCCCCAATGTTTACATTATTAGGACTATACTTCAAAGCTGAGCTATGAAGTGTAATTATCTTTTTCTCCATAAAACTTTTTTGTAAGTAGTTGGATACTTACCTGTTAATACCTGTCTCTTCTTATTTGCTTAATTTTTTTGTGTTTTTAACCATAATTCAGTCCCAACTTCCCATGAGATCAGACCCTTCAAAAAGGTCTATCACTTTCACTTTCTTGAAGTCCCCTCTAGAGTCTTTTGACCTGCTCTATTCTGGACTGATTTTCTTATGTGTGAAAGATGGCTGTCATCCTGGGATCTCCCTTCATCATCACTCTGTGGTTCATTGCCTTCTCTCTTCTATGTTGGGTCTCCTATTATATGGTTCTTTTCTTTGATTACTTCCTCATTTTGATGAAAAACATCCTCCCTCTGGTAGCTTCCTGAGAATGGGTATGTAGAGAATAAAGTTTTTGAAGTTTCACATGTTTTAAAATGTCTTCTTCATACTTTCTGACAGTTTCTGTATATCTAGGTTAGAAATCATTTTGCTTCTAGTCTGATGCTATTCTGATTCTTGATTTTTTTTTTTTTTTTTTGCGCTGTGTTCTTTCTCATTTAAAGCTTTTAAGATCCTTTCTTTATCCCTCATATTGTGAAATTTCACATGATGTGCCTCTAGAGGTATCAGTCCCTTGTCACCCATTGTACTAGGTGACTCACTGGGCTCTTTCATAGTGGAAGCTTGTAACCCTTGGTTCTGGGAATTTTTTTTTTTTTTTTAACTTTTGTAGATCTCCCTTTATTTTCTGTTTCTCTTATTAGAAGTCTTTTCATTTGGATGTTGACCCTTCTGAGCCAATCCCTGTTTTTCCCTCTTATTTTCCATCTCTTTCTCCTTTTGCTTTACTTTCTAAAAACTTTTTATGGAAAATTCATAACATTACAAAAGTAAACAGAATAGTGTAATGAGTCCCTGTATACCATACCCATCGTTGAGCTTCAGTGATTATCTGTAGTTAATATTGTTTCATCTATACCCCTGTCCACAGCCCTACTCCATAATATTTTGAGGCAAATCTCAGACATACCATTTCATCTGTAAAATTTCAATATCTGCAGCAGGCCCTGAAAACGGTGTTGGGTCTGTCTGCCAGTAGATTCTGTGTGTTCTATCTGGGCATCTCTCTTTGGTCCTGATGATTCTTCTGTCCGTGGGTTGCAGGGAGGCCAGAGGAGGATCAGAGTGTGGCTTTCTAAACCATGAGACCCAGGACCAGAGTTCCAGTTTACTCATCACTGAGGGCAGCTGGAATCCTCTGTGTCAGTACTTTCACGTCTGTCTTCTTGGGCTGGCTTAATTCTTCCAAAAATTATCTTTGACTCTCTTGTCTAGAATATAAAGGCTTTATGCCAGCTTTTTGGCAGCTAAATTGGGAAAGATGGCTGGAGAGTCTCAGCATTCATTATGCATAAATTCACTGAATCCACCACCCCTCAGCCATGCCTGGCATCCCCCTCAAAGTATCATGTATTTTATCCTCTAAAAGAATTAATCTTCACTTTTTTTGCTGAGGGGCTAAGGTAGCATAGAGTGGTGGTGGGGATTTGGGACTCCAACAGCATCTTAATCCTTTTTCTTTTGACACTCCCTCCCTACATTTCCCCTCCATACAGTTCCAGACGTGCTGCCAGTCCTGAGCTTTTGAGAATTATGGTGGTGTTGCTGCTGATCCATGTCTTTTACAGACACCAAGATTTTGTTGCTATTGTATTTTTTTTCCTTCCCTATCTTTGTAATTTATACCTTTAAATTTTTTTTCTTTAATTATGGCAGAAATTGTTTCAGGAGAAAGAAATTTTCCTTGTGATTTTCAGTCTACTATCTTTACCTGAAAGTCTGATAGCACCTTTATAAAAATTCTTCCTTCTATAATTGGGAGCCTTAGAGGTAAACCTATGGATAAAGAATTGGGTTTCTCCTGTATATGGTGTTTCTTATCGATCACATAAGTATTGTTTGATAGGAGGATGAATATTAGCGAAAACGTCTCTCAGTTTTTTTCTTTGAAGGTCTCTTCTAAAACAACTTCTTTCATTTCAACCTTTGAATGATTAGGGCAGAAAGTGCTGAAGATCCCAGCTGCAAAGAACACAATCTTACAGTCCTATTTATTCATACCTTTAAGATCTTAGCCAAAAGGCTTTTTTTTTTTGCCAGTGTATGGCCTTGAGAAAATTCTGTCCCTTGCTACTCCTACATTTGAGTCGCAGCCTGTGAGACAATCAGTTGCAGATGGTGCCTGTCCCTGATATTTCATGGCTTACATATGTCAGTTCACACTCAGAAAGCCCACAGCTGTAGCTATTATACCAGAAAAACTGATAAATGCTTCCAAATGGAAGACCTTTTCAGCAGCTTCCATCAGATGAAGCTAACCAGATTGGCATTTGCTGAGTTTTCTTGACTGTTGTGCAGGCCAAACAAGTTCAGTGTTAAAAACCTCCTTTGGTCTTCCAGGATCCACAGTTGAGGACTGTGCACTCTGATTGCTTTTATGGGACTGCATGCTGCTTGAATAGCTGTGGAGTCCTTGAAGTGGTGGATTTTATGGGAACTATAAGAGATTCCCAGGTTGGACAGATAGATCCAGTGCTGAAAATAACCCCTGTAGACAGGACGAACCTGAAATATTCCATTAGCAATATGTAGGTCATGGAGGCTTGGTTATGAAGGATGAAAACATGTTACTACCAAAGAAAGAGAAAATTACTTTCTGTGATTGCTGCTTCAAATTTGATGTACTTTTCATGTCTTATCTGAGAAATTAGAGTATCTTATATACTACATATTGCTTTTTTACTAGGTTATCCCTGTTCAGAATACTCCTTATCCTTTTTATTAAGGTAATCAAGATTCTACTAAGCAGTATCTTTTGTCTTTCAGTCAACTACTGGCTTCTGAGACTCTCTTTTAGGATATATCTATTAATAGCAACTACCCTGTTTGAATAACTACCCGTAAGCAGTAGACAAGAAAGCAGAGGTGGTCCAGTGGATTGTAAATCTGGCGTCAATGGCAGCACACAGTTCCTGAAATCCAGAATTCAGTTCTCAAAACACCCAAGCTTGGGACCTAGTTCCTCATAAAAAAAAAAAAAAAAAGGGTCTCTGAGATCAGATTACTCAAGTAACAGAGGCCCAAGCTGCAAATCTTGAGCAAATAATGAATTTCACACAGTAGTTCTAAAGTGGTAATAAAAGTGATTTGTGGGTTTTCATCTATTAAAATCCCAGCCGTCTTTATATCGTGATGGTAAGTTAGGAGTCGATGAAAAATGGAATCAGTTTTGTGGTTTTGATTTGATAAATAATTGGAAAGTAGATGTAACCATGTGATCTTTATGCAGTAGGGGACTTTGAATTCTGAATAAAAAGTAGGTATCTCTTTCTAGTCCCTCTGTTCTCATTATGGCTGATAATCTTTATGCAAAGCCTTAAAGCTTTACACTACATCATGAGCTGGAATTAAAGAGAGCTCACTGGGATTTTTCTTAGCTGGATTGAAGCCCACTTGAGAGCCATATCCTGCCCTCATTCCTATTTACACTCATATTTTGCTGTAGCATCATGTTCAGTGAGATAAAAGAATTTGCTTTATTCACAATTTTTATGTAGGAGTTATGCAGAGGCTTCATGGTATTGAGGTCCATACACCTTGAAAATAAAACTTTCAAGCTCTATTTCTTTTTTTTTTTTTAAGATTTATTTATTAGAGAGAGCAAGAGGGGGAAGGGGCAAAAGGAGAGGGAGAGGGAGAGAATCTCAAGCAGACTCTGTGCTGAGCGGCAGAGCCCACTGAGGGGCTCCATCTCACAATCCTGAGATCATGACCTGAGCTGAAACGAAGAGTCAGACGCTTAACCGACTGAGCCACCCAGCCCCAAGCCCTATTTCTGATCGAGTTTACCCTATATTAGCAGTGATGGCATCTCAACATCTACATGAATACTACTAATGATTTACTACCCTAAAATGGCCCGTTCATCTTGAAACTGTTAAAAGTTATTTATATTGAACTAAAATATGTCTTCCTTTAAATTCTATGTGTAGATCCTAGTTCTATAGCTTGTGGTTTTATAGAACAAGTTTCTCTCTGAATCAAGGTTCATAGGGCCTGAAAATCAGTTAGGTGGGCCTATAATGAAAATATATTCAGTCTGAATTCATTTTCTCTTTCAGTCCACTTCAGGAATGCCTAAATTTATGGAAGGACATTTATTTGTGTGCACTGCAAATAGATGCCAGTTTTATTGTTCTAATTTTAAGTAGAAAAGGTGGTTAGAAATAGAGACACTGGTAAATGTACTTAGAATCAGTTGCAGTTGGAGACGAAGGAAAATATTATTTTTGAGAAGTGTGTGAATAAATGGTGGTCCTTGGTGGGGTAACAGTGTTCCTTTCCAGGAGCCATTGAAGGAGTCGGAAGGCTGAAAGCACAAAACTTCTCAATTCCATGGCTCATGCTCCTGAGAATGATTTCTGTCCCTTCTATGTCTGATCTGTTGCTCCAGTAAAACTAGTCAGAGCTGGCATCTGCGCGTGGTGTTCTGCCTGTTTGTCCAGGCATCTTGGAACCTGTCTGCCCTCCTTTTGTCTGCGTTAAGGTTTGATAATACAGTGGGGCAGAGCATGGGCACACCTGTGAACCCGTTTGATTTCTGATTTGCTGCTGACTAATCTGAGACTGTATGTTGATTACCTAGAACCTAGTTTAGGTTCTAGATCACTTTTAGCCTAGGATTTAAAAATGAGTATGTTCATTCTCTCTCATTATTGAGGTCTGTGAATTTCCATTGGGTCTTCTGTCTTACGACATACCAGACTGGGGTGTGGATTATCTAGTCACTTTAACTGGTAGTTTACTAGTCCTGTCTTCACTGTTTTGTGATTCAGTACAGTATGTGTTAAATTTATTTTTAAGTTTAACAGTAAGCCCTACATAGCAAACAGTTCATGCCATCACAGCAAATAGTATTCTGAGAGGCGGCAGCTGCAACCAAGGGCACATCAGCTAGATCTCTCAAGGGAAAGAGAGAGAAAGTGGTGCCTTTAGGTTTAGAGCCTATAGAGATCTGGCAGAACCTGTTTAAGGTGAGACCATAGGGTTTAGGGAACTGTCAGGCAGTCTGAAAGGCCTATGAAAATATTGCTGGCTGTTTTTGACAACTGAAACTGGATAGAATCATTCTGTTGTAGGCTGCTGGAGGAAGAGAGAATTTGGGGTTTGCAATAGAGGTTTCTGGATAGCAACCAGATTGGTCAAGATAGTATGGCAGGTAGGTTCTATATTGGCAGAAAGAGATCACATTTACATTTGCTGTAAGTTTCTGATTTATTTTGGGATGGCTGGGTGGCTCAGTTGGTTAAGCGTCTGCCTTCAGCTCAGGTCGTGATCCCAGGGTCCTGGGATCGAGTCCCACATCGGGCTCCTTACTCAGAGTGGAATCTGCTTCTCCCTGTGCCTGCTCGCTCTTGCTTTCTCTCTCTCTCTCTAATAAATAAATAAGAAATCTTAAAAAAAAAAAGTTTCTGATTTATTTTGCCTGACATCTAAAACTTCTTAAAAATGTGGGAGCTACCTGAAGCAGGAACAGATGCAGTGGATCTTAGCATTATTTTCCCTTGACCCAGGTTCCTTTTTTTTCCCCCCCCCACTTTTTTATTGTTATGTTAATCACCATACATTACATCATTAGTTTTTGATGTAGTGTTCCATGATTCATTGTTTGTGCATAACACCCAGTGCTCCATGCAGAACGTGCCCTCTTTAATACCCATCACCAGGCTAACCCATCCCCCACCCCCCTCCCCTCTAGAACCCTCAGTTTGTTTTTCAGAGTCCATCGTCTCTCATGGTTCTTCTCCCCCTCCGATTTCCCCCCTTCATTCTTCCCCTCCTGGTATCTTCTTCTATTTTTTTTTCTTAACATATATTGCATTATTTGTTTCAGAGGTACAGATCTGAGATTCAACAGTCTTGCACAATTCACAGCGCTCACCATAGCACATACCCTCCCCAGTGTCTATCACCCAGCCACCCCATCCCTCCCCCCCCACCCCCCCACTCCAGCAACCCTCAGTTTGTTTCCTGAGATTAAGGATTCCTCATATCAGTGAGTTGACTCAGGTTCCTTATGAGGCACACAGCTGCCCTCTCCAGTGACCCTGTCCACACAGGCATGGTTCTATCAGAGTTATGATGACTGCTTAATTTTTGCTATACCACTGCCCTGTTAGAGTCCCACCAATGTGGAAGAACTTGCACTGATACTTTTTTCTAATTGGAAAAGCCAAAATCCCAGCAGTGGTCTGTAGGGCCCTTTGTGATCTAGCCGTGCCTTTCCTCATTGATTGCATCTGGCCCACCTTTCCTACTCCACTGTGGCCACACTGGCTCCCAGGCTGACCCTCAGAATTTGCTGAATTTGCTGTTTCCCATGTCTGGAATGTTCCTTTTCCCAATCTGCATATCTGCATGGCTTACTTACCTCCTTCAGGCCTTTGCTAAAATAGTACCTTTTTAACAAGTCTTCCTCTGTCTGCTCCCAGTATTCTTGACCCTCCCTTACCCTTATTTTTCCCCAGAGCACTTATCCATGTTAAATACTGTTTAATGTGCTTATTCATTATCACCTTCACCTCCTCTCCCACTAGAATGCAAACTAAAAGGGCAGCAGTTTTTGTCTCTCTGGGTTTTTTCTGCACTGGTATTATCTCCCAGTGCCCGGAACAATAACAATGCCTGGCACACAGTACTTAATATTTGGTGTTGAATGAACTTTTTGTTTTCATTTAAGGAAGTGTTTACAAATATCAGATGCATGTGGTTCTTGAACCAAACTCAGCAAGGCCATCTCCTCATCTTAGCAAGCAGAGTATCCCCAGACACTGTCTCTGCCTGTTGTTTCGCAGTGGCCTTATAGCCTAGCCCTGACTCTGATTTAATGCCCTTTTACCTGGGTGGGTCTGGCCCTGGTCCCAATTTTTTTTTTTTTTAAGATTTTATTTTCCTTTTACCTGAGTGGGTCTAGCCCTGGTCCCAATTTTTTTTTTTTTTTTTAAGATTTTATTTTTAGGGCACCTGGGTGGCTCAGTCGTTAAGCGTCTGCCTTCGGCTCAGGTCATGATCCCAGAGTGCTGGGATCGAGTCCCACATCGGGCTCCCTGCTCAGCGGGAAGCCTGCTTCTCCCTCTCCCACTCCCCCTGCCTGTGTTCCCTCTCTCGCTGTGTTTCTCTCTGTCAAAGAAATAAATAAAATCTTTAAAAAAAAAAAAAAGATTTTATTCTTAAGTAATTTCTACATCCAACCTGGGGCTTGAATTTACAACCCTGAGATCAGGAGTCACATGCTCCACCGACTGAGCCAGCCAGGTCCCCCTCAGTCCCAATTTTACTCTGATCAGGGACTACAAGTGCAAATTCATTTTCTCTCAAGTGGGCAAAGCAAACAGAGTCTGTTGCCTCTTTACTCTGTTCATCAGTATTTGAAGGGGCAAGAGCACAGCACATTAATGGACCCTAATTCCAACATTGGAGATAACTAGGAAAATAGAATATGTTACTGTTCTAATATTTGGAGAACTTTTTCTGTTGCTAACCTATGTCTATGTGCCACTTTAAATAAAACAAATTACCACCATGCAACTATTTATTAAACTGCTATCCTAATTGCCTAAGACTATTTTGGATGATATTTTCAGAGTAAATTTGGAAGCTAACGGGTGCTCTATAAGTGTCTTAGGGCCTCAGAGAAAACCAAAATCATTTGAATGCCTATAGGAATTAGAGCTGAACAATTCCTTTTTACTGTGAGACTAGAAAGAAGCCTTTTTCATAATCCTGATAGACACAAAGCTACAGGGAGACAAATTTTAATAGGAAGAGCAAAAAAGGTTGTCTTTCGCCAATAGATATTCATTGTATTTTTTGCTCCATTCTTCGCTAGAAAACAATTTTTTCAAATACTCAGAACAGTCTAACTTTTGCCTTTAAAGGGAAAGAGAACAGTAAAGAAAATTTTAAAAGTTAATGGTCTAGCACTTTCCAACTCCAGAATTTTTGCACTTGCTATCAGAAGAGTTTACTTTGGTAGGAATGGGTGTGATTGTTTATAAATTCAGAGATAAGGAGTAAAAGGGCGAGACCCCTCTAGGCTGACATCCACTCTGGCGTGAGCTGTCATGAAGCTGGCGCTGTGCTTTCGGCCCGACCTGCGGTGCTTGTGCCTTGAGTGACTGCCACGGGTAGGCTGCTTTTTCTGCCTCCACATGGTCGTCTTGTGTGAACGTTGTGACCTATCCACAATGTTTCCAAATGGCTTTGAAGGAGAGGGGTTTCTTTTTTAAAGCAGTACTTGAGCGTCTGGTTTAAGTTTCAAAAGAATTACACAGTTTGATTCCAGTAGGTCTAACGCCGCTGCTGCTGCTTCGCCTGGGGGTCTTCCAGTGGACAGTCGTCATTCTGATTTACCCCTGCCCATACGAGATTTTGGCAGTTTAATCCAAGAGTCTTTTAAACCACCATCTATCCATACCACTTTACAATCTTCATCTTCTCTTTGGTGTTCTGGAGATTTAAGTTGGCCTGCGTTCTAATCTGTTCTAATTCGTGGTGTAAACTCTTTGGGAGTTTTTTGAGATTGAGATTAAGCAGATCTCCTGACGGGATGGGGACCACAGGAGGAGTCCTGGTTATTTTGGTTTCTTTTCACCTCCTTTCAAAACAGGGCCTCCTAAGAGAGCTTGGCTCTTAGGATCTCACTGCGGTTCTAAAGCCCCGTAATTATATATGCTACTAGAGGATTTACAGTTTAAGAGCTCATCTGGGGTCTGTTCAGAGCTTTCCTTTCCCTTCTAAGAGCTATTTGAACATAGAACCTTCAAATGCTGGAGTGCATGTTGTTGCCCAAGAGGGAATTAGAGACACGGCGCCACTGCTTTTAGCAGGAGATGGGGAACCTGTCACATTTTCCCTGTAAGGAGTTCCACTGTCCACGCACTCTTAACAATGAGAAGGTCCTAACCTTCTGAGGGTAAGCAAGTATGGCTTTTATCTGTGATACGCACCGGGCTGCTCAGTGGCCAGGTAATCCCAACTCATTTGTTGGGTGGAGTAAGAAAGAATATATAGCTAGAGGGTTCTTGTTTGAATCTCCTTCTTGGAAGTAAACTAAAGAAAGATGCTGTTCAAGTTCAAAATTTAATTAGTATCGGAAGGAAAGTAAATTGACACTTTCTGTGGCAGGTCTCCTGATTATTTCTGCTATATTTTTCACTGTAGTTTCTTTTCTCCTTTAAACTTCAATTTCTGAGAAGTCTCAGTTTATTGGTCAGTGGAGTTTGAAATGGAACACCGTGTTTATACTAAAGATGGTAGATACTTTTTTGGCATTGACCAGGAATGTAGAACTACAGCTAGTAACTCCAGCAGCTAGCAGAAAGAGTTACTTCTGCTTGAGTTTCAGACAACATACATCACACAGTTTGTGTGCCATTAAAAACCTGTCACTCAGAGCCATTCCCCGAGGATCTGTGGACTAGGTGGTGTGGTGCTTAAAACACATCTGAATCATCATTCCTCAGAGAACTGGAGATGGTTGGCGTCACTGCCTGGTCCTAGCTTGGACCAGCCTGCAAATAATCTTTCCAAAAGCTAAATGGAGAGGAGGAATGAAAGAAAAAAATATTCTTCAGAGACTTGGAAAGGTCACGAGTGACGTCGTGGAAGAGTGGATGATACACTCTCAGAGGTGAGCGTGTGCCATTTGCCTGGGTCTTTCCTGTGGCAGCGCCTCCTGCGGTTCTCTCTGTGCGAGGCCGCACTTACCAGAGTTCAGACCGAGTTCATCTCGTACCTTTTTATAGTACTTCTGAGTACACTGGGACACGGTTAGAATATTAATTTAGCCTGTTCGTCTCCAGCTGTGCACCATAAAGAGGCTGCAGCTACTGCAGCAGGCTCCCTATACTATGGAAGGAAACTAATTGCTGGTTACAGGCTGAAGCTGACAGGCTGCACTTTCCCCAGCAGCCACTGAAAGTAACTTTTAAAAATCATTATTATTATTAAGCATTTATAGCCCGCTCTTGTGTTTTCCAAGTGCCTCATAATCATTTCTACTTGCTCCTCCTGTTGATGTCCCTGAGAGGCAAGTTCATATTGTCATGGCCACATGTTGCACGTGACGGAGCAGAGGAATAGAGGATTAGGTCATCTGCTCTTTGGTACCATCTGTGATCTGTTTTAGGCATCCTCCAAGCAGAAGCTGAGGTGTGCATTCTGTTCCTTTGCCCATTGAATCTATTTCTTCACTGCTTGCCCTTAACATG
Source organism: Phoca vitulina (assembly GCF_004348235.1). Classification (NCBI taxonomy): domain Eukaryota; kingdom Metazoa; phylum Chordata; class Mammalia; order Carnivora; family Phocidae; genus Phoca; species Phoca vitulina. Next base: position 16,163,705 of record NW_022589743.1, on the reverse strand, counting down.
GTGTGTATTATGGCTTTTATACTTTCTTGATGGAAACTTACAAGAAGAAATGTATTTTACACAGTACACACACAGAACACATAAAGCTGAAACAGTTTTGGGAAACATCACTTAACTCTTCATGAGATGCACTATGATACTTTCCATTTTATTTATTTTTTTTAAAGATTTATTTATTTATTTTGAAAGAGAGAGTCTTAAGCAGACTCCCCACTGAGTGTGGAGCCTGACGCAGGGCTCAATCTTACAACCCTGAGATCACAGTGACTTGAGCCAAAATCAGGAGTCGACGCTTAACTGACTGCACCACCCGGGTGCCCCTCTATTTTATTTTTTTATACCAGTTTCAACCCACTGTATTAATTTTAAGAAGCATCACTTGGTCATAATCCACAGTTTTTAAACACATCGCTAGGAGGTACTTGAAGCGAAGAATACATGTGGCACGTTTTTCCTGGAGCATCAGTCTTACTCAAAGGTAAAGGGATAAACACATTTTCATATTAAAACATATAGATGCATTATGGAATAGCATGGAACTTCAAAGAAATTTTGTTCTTATGGTGGGCTACTTCATATTATACCCCCAATCCTGACCCTTCCTGCTACTTCCACCTCAGTATATACGTCCATACTTTCCTCCTCTATTAAGGAGGTGCGCTAGAAAAAACTTGAAGTATTGTCCTTTTGGAAACTTTAGACCAAGTTTATGTTGTCTGAACCTAAATGGTTTTCAGGTACTTTGAGTAGTATATTTTACAGTTAGCATTCTTATTGAGTGCTCTGTACCAGTCACTGTTCTAGAAACTCAGAATATAGTAGTGAACAAGAGACAAAAACCCCTTCTCTCATAGCATTTATATTCTACTGGAGAGTGGGGTATGTGTGACACAGGGACAGGCGATAAACCAGCGAATAAGTAAAATAGTATGTCAGATGAGGGCAGTGGAGGAAAAATAAAGCAGAAACTGGGATAGGCAGCCCTGGAGTTAGAGATCGGGTGGTGTGATTTTATAAATACGTTGGTCATGGAAGACCTATGTGGAAAGATAATATTTGATTAAGCAAAGCTCTAAAGGAGGCCGGGAATGAGCCATGCAGATTTCTGGAGGGAGAGAATTGCAGACAGAAGATACAGCAAATGCACAAAGCCACGAGATAGCAGAGTACCTGTTACGTGCAAGGGAAAACAGCAGGCCCCCGTGGCTGCCATGGAGCTAGCAGGGAGAGAGTCACAGCACATAACATCAGAGAGGTAATAGGCTTCAGATTATAGGCAATTGTAACTTTGTATTCTGAGTGAGATGGGAAGTCATTGGAGGTTTGAGCAGAGAGGTATTTATGAGCTGACCCACATTTTAAGATCCCTCTGGCTGCTGTGTTGAGAATAGCCTGGGGAAGCTAAGTGTTATAGGGGGTGGAGGAGACAGGTGCAGAAGCAGGGGGACTATTAGAAGGCTTTGTGGTATTCTGTTTACTGTGTTTGGAAAGACAGCAGGAGGTTCTGTTTTGGGATGGGAGGGGAGATCAAGAAATTGGTTTGGGACATGTTCGTTTTGAGATACTAGTTATCCAGGTGAAGATACTAAGGCAGTTGGTGTATATATGTTCTGATTGATTTCCCATAGGCGAGCTAGGCATTGATTTTAAAGCTCTCGGAAAATAGTTCTCCAGCTTGTCTGGATTATGTCTTTCTATTCTGTAACTGTTAGGATGGTGAATTTCAAAATAAGAAAACTCTGAGGCAATCTATATTATACTCTTTAAGGCTGACTCTTTAAGGTTCTATTTGAGAGGAGCTGCCATCCAGGTTAGAAATGAACTGGCTTCATACTGTGTTTTTCCCTTGATTCTTTTTGGCCTAAACTCCTAAGGAGTGATTGGCATATCCTTGGAGAATCTAGTATTTGGGTTGTGATTTACTACCTATGTTATTCTTAGCATTGAGATGTTATTTTAGCTCAGTGATTTGAAATAAAAATAGCTTTTATCTGTCATCCCTGCCTCGTTGAGTTCCAATTTGCCATGTTAGTGGGATTATGTTATGCATACAGATGATAATAGAGGTAGAAAAGGGGTTGGGAAACCAGTGTTTCGTTCCATTTGCTCAACATCTTCCCCTTAATTTCATGCAGCAAATATCAAATATTTATGAAGCTGCTAGGATGCCAGTGAAAGTGAGAGCCCCTGCACTCAGAGCTCATTATGTTGTGGGTGAGGCAGATGTAAACAGTTACTTTATCTTGTGCTAGAAGTGTATGCACTGGGTGCTGTGGGGAGGGATTAGAGTTTTCCTGAGAAATCTTAAGCTTGAACTGAATCTTAAGATTAAATAGGTCTTTTTCAGACAGCTGAAGCTTCAGGAGAATATATTAAGCAGATAGAACAACATGTAAGAAGGTACAGAGCTGTGAGTTTCAGTGTTTTCACTTACGTCTAATATGGTTATCTTTTATTATGAAAAATTCTGAATAAATAGGTAAAAGAGATGGTGAACGAGGGAATTTTTCTTTCACAAACACTTGTTCTGTTACTTTCTGTAAGCCAGGCACCATTCTCAGTGCTTTGCTGCAGATGTTAACTTACTCTTCTCCTAGCAGCTCATGCATTGTCTCCATCTGCAGACAGGACCCTGAGCTGAGGACTGCTTGCCCAAAGTCACACAGCTAGTAAGTGTGCCGGGGTCAGAATTTGAAATCAGGTGGTCTGGTCTGGTTCCCAAACCACTGTGTCTGCTGCCTCTGATTTGGGTGTCCCAGCTTCTCAGAATTATTCTAGAGCAGAAGTCCAGGGATAGTCTTCAGGATGTCCTGGAACCCCTGATTGTATGTTAAAATGTTGCATGAACGTTTTTCAGGAAGAGGGTCCACAACTTCTATTTGTCAAAAGGGTCCCAGGGCAGAATGATTTAGTACTACTCACCTAGAGGAGTTTTTCATGTCTTTTCCATTGTTAAAGAGCTCCAATTAGAAGAAGGATTCCCTCAAAAGAACAAGATATTTACAAGCCTATTCAGACTTCTTAGCTGACATTGTTCTAAATTAATTGCTTATCTGGTTGATCTTCCTAGGGACTTTTTCCAGAATACACACACCAGGTCCCAGATTTAGATTGTTATTTACATGGGATGAAGCCCTGGCATCTGTTTTGAAAATCTCTCCAGGTGATTCAATATGTCTTTGATTAAGAACCACTAGTATAGAGGTGCCTGGGTGGCTCAGTCGGTTAAGTGTCTGCTTTCAGCATCATGATCCCAGGGTCCTGGGATAGAGCCCTGTGGCGGCTCCCTGCTCAGCGGGGAGTCTGTTTCTCTCTCTCCCTCTGCCCCTTCTCTCGCTCGCTCTTTTTCTCTCAAATAAATAAATAAAATCTTAAAAAAAAAAAAAAAAATCGCTAATATAATCCCCTGAAGGACAAAGATGATATTTTCCATACTCTTCATTGTATCTTAAATGCTTGGGACATAGTAAACCTTAATGAATGTTTGAATGAATGGCACATTGTGAAATAGACTGCTTTTTATTCAAAGATGATAGTAATGATAATCACTCGCATTTCACATAAGACCTTTCTATAACCCAGACAGGCTCACCTACACCACCCAGTTTTCCCTTCTAAATACCCTTTACAGAGCCTTGCACTACCTCAAGATCTTCTTGGTGCCCTTATTTGAAGTAAGAGTTCTTCTCTCATTGCTGAGTACTGGATGAATTAGAGAATACCTCTTTCCCGGCAGCCCGCAACTGATACAAATCTTTCCAAGTGGTGCTCTAGTGCATCTAAAAGGATGTTTGAGGACTTCTTCCCAGGGGTTAGTCACTCTGCTTATATTTACCAGACTCAAGCTTTTTGAGAATCGTGCTGTCTCAGCATTTTGGGCATCAGATTATGGGACATAGGTCAGAAACTCCTAGGGGATTTGTAATTGAAAAGCACAGGTTGCAAAGAAAGTAATTTGATGGGCTCTTCTGGGAGAGAGAGAAGAGAAAGATGGTGTCAAGTAGACATAAGCACGTTATAAAGAGGAAATAAAGGTACTATTGAAGCTGGGGGAGATGAGTTGATAATAAGCACAAAAGAACTGGAAGAACTTGAAAAAAGCATATTTGGATCCCATAGCCAAAGTTTTGATAAAGAACTAGATATGCTGTTGAAGTGTAGACATTGGCCCCTAAGGGGCAGGGGGATAGCACTTTTTTACTTTATTTGCTTAGAGCAAAATAAACAAGAAATAGGCATGGTTACCAATTATAGGACTTGCCCAGAGAAATGTTTTCCAGTGATGCCAAGAGCATAGATGGGAGAGTTATTAGTGACAGAAACCAGTGGGAAATGGTGGTTTAGAGCAGTTCTCCTCCTCCTCCTCCTTTCCCTTCGTACAGTCTGTGGTTTTTGTAATGTGCTGCAGTGAAACCTGCCTGTTTCTGAGTATATACACCAATTAGTGTCACCCCTGAATAAAAGTACTTAGTGTAGCCTTTTAGAACTACAAACAGCATGCTCTGAACTGAAGGGGCCGTGGTAGAATCGCAGCCTACCTAAATCAGAAGCTCGTATTGTGAGGAGAAAATGTATTTCTTCGCTTGCGGCTTTTCCTTCTTCTAGTCATCAGATTTAACAGTGGTTGACCCAGCAAGCTTTTTCCAACTGTAGGGCTTAAGAAATAAGATTTTATAAGAGAAACAACTTTAAAACTTGCATCTGGGGCGGGGGTGGGGGCTGTATGGCACCATTTACTTTGGAAAGAGGAAAAAATAAAGGTTTAGAGTCAAATTTGCATTTGATCCTGGTTCTTCTGTGCACTAGCAGTGTGACCCTGGATGTCACTTAATCTTTCTGAACTTCCATTCCTCGTCTGCAAAATGAGAGGGGAATGACACCTACTTTGGGATATTAATGAGAACTAGAAGTAATATCATTAATAGTACTTAGTAAGTGGTAACAGGAGCTACTATTAATAACCATCGAAACAAATAATAACAGAATGGGTTATTCTGGGTGCAGAACTTGTGCCTTCAGTTTATCCCTCCAGGGGCTCCTTCTGGAAAGAGGTAGAGTTGCGGGTTCTCAGAGTGCTCCAACAGTGGAATGAGTAAGGATGTGCTTTGCAGCCTATGGGCTGGTAGGTCTTGATCTGGGGAGTCCTGCAACTGTCTAAAAGAGGAAGGAAATAGAGTGATATATTTCTAGACACATACCTCTCTTTCCCTCCTACCTGGCTTCCTATGATGTCCTAATTTTCCCTCGTTACTGTCCTGGCAGGTGGCTGTGAAAAACAATATTGATGTCTTTTACTTCAGCTGCCTCATCCCACTCAATGTGCTTTTTGTAGAAGATGGCAAAATGGGTAAGTACATCCTCCTGTCCTTCTGCCAAATATACCTTTGCCCTTCCTCTGAATGTCAGGCCGAGCATAGCCCAGAAGTACAAGTTCTTTTGAGATTTTTTTTTTTTTTAAAAAAAGGGAGGGGGGGTAAGGCTGTTTTAAAGGTCTACTACTTGCTAATCATATTTATTCTCCTGAGTCACAGTTGGTCTTGCCTTGCTGTTGGTCTCTATATCACATTGCCAGTTATCTGAATAATCCAGTCACTGCAGCACAGAGTAAGTGGTTTGGTGACAAGGAGATGTGGATTTGAATCTCACCTTGGCTGTGTATTCGCTGTGTGATTGTGACAAGGTGCTTAACTTTTCTGAGTCTCCGTTTGCAAGTTTGCAAAGCAGAAATAGTTACTGTAAAAGCTGGATGAGATAATATATGCAAATTGAGCACTTAGCCAGCCCTGTACTAAGTTCTTACTGTCTCAAAATAAGAATTCAATAATTTGTAATAAACATTAATAATCCCCATGTGGTTGTTGACGTTTCTCTCTTCCCCTACTTATGAAACCACCATCTAATAAAACTCACTTATACTGGTACATATTAATTGTATTGGCACTTAATTGATTTGATTCTTACAGTGGCTCTTTGGGTAGGGAGGACAGATGTAATTACATATGATGAAATTAAGGATCAGAAAGATCACAAGAGTTACCCAAAGCCATGAAATAGGAAAACAGTGGAGCCAAGACTAAACTCTAGATGTCAGTTTCTCCCGGTGTATCTTAGTGCTGCTGATACGACATTAATTGATGTGGAGTGTAGCACCTCTGCATAGCTAAGAATTGGCTCCAGTTCCAGGCCGCTCCTGGATATATTGTAAGAGCCAGAACTCCAAAAGAGAAATTATGTAAGGCACCAGAAATCAGACTATCGACAGACTGTGCACACTCTTCCTTTCCCTCTGCTTCCCCATACAGAGCGCCAGGTCTTCCTTGCCACATGGAAGGATATTCCCAATGAAAATGAACTTCAGTTTCAGATTAAGGAATGTCATTTAAATGCTGGTGAGTAATGACTGAATTTCATGTGCATCTTATTAGATATTTGAAAATTTTGTCTTAACTCTTCTTTCCACATCTACCTGTTTCTGGTGGTTGTATGGTAGATATTTGACTTGTAAACTTCTCTTTAAAAACTTCAGGTACTTTGATACAGGTACTAGATTACTTCCAAGCTAACAGATTTCAGAAACAAACTAGGATGGGTCCATCCACCCAGTTCTTCAGTAGTCAAACCCGTGTTAGTCGTGTTATGTGTGCATCGTCCTGTGAGCCTCAGGTGACTGAAGCACCAGTTGAGGATGTGCCCCTTCCCGGGAATTAAAAGGACTCTCTCCTTCTGTATCAACCTGTGGTATTGGAAGAAAGGTGACTCTCTGAGATCCTTAGGTAGAATCTTGTGTTTGTTACTAAACAAAAATACATCATAGTTGATTAAATTAGCCTTTTTTTAAGGGGCGCCTGGGTGGCTCAGTCGTTAAGCGTCTGCCTTCGGCTCAGGTCATGATCTCAGGGTCCTGGGATCGAGCCCCACATCGGGCTCCCTGCTCAGTGGGAAGCCTGCTTCTGCCTCTCCCACTCCCCCTGCTTGTGTTCCCTCTCTTGTGTCTCTCTCTGTCAAATAAATAAACAGAATCTTAAAAAAAAAAAAAATTAGCCTTTTTTTACTTGCCTTGTGTCAGCTTTCATAGGATGATACTAACCTCTTTAATCATCATTAAAAAGCCCCAGACCCTTCTGTAGTTCATTTTATTACTATAATAGAACATCAAAGCAGTAACCCAAGAGGAGAAATAGTAGCTATCAATCCCTAGCGCTTGATAGTGATAGGGCTTGTTTCACGAAGTTTCCTCGGGAATGGAGGGGCCCTGAGCTCCGCATTGTCCTGCCTTGGTCCTAGTCACTCTTTTTTGAGACTAGTGCACGGCTTTCTGAGTTTGAATGAAAATGAGCCTTGGTGCTTAGTCAGTACTTTCTCTTTCTTTTATCTATTTTCTTCTTGTGTGTTGGTGGTTCTCGTCTGGGGTTTTCGGCGTGCTGCCATCCCAGTGTCACTAGAGCGTTTCACTGGGAGGAAGAGGCAATATGGGATTACAGAGAACGGGGAGAAACTCACGGTCCTCTCATTCCAACCTTTTCTTTTTAACTTTTGTCTTTTGGGGCTCTGCGATGTATTCATCCTCTGTGTTCAGACAAATCTTCTCTTACGGGGCTTCTCCTGAGCCTTTGGAGAGGTGTCTGAGCAGATAGTCTTCTATAATTTCCATTGTAGTAACTACTAAGTTGATTCTCTTCAGGAACACCACACATCTGCCTTCTTCCTAACATATTCTTGGTCTAGGTTTCTCACCCTGACTGGTTTTGTATGTATGTATATTAAAATCTACATTTTTGCTGCATTTTCACCAAAAAATCATACTCAAATTGAGCTGCTTTTGGTGCCATATTCTAGGTAGATGACAGTGTTATCTGCCCTCTCTGAGGTTCACAGTCAGTTACCACAAACCTCATTTCATGAGTGTAGTAGGAGCTTGGGTAGCCTTCCAAGGTATAAGCTGTGCTTCAGGAAGCTGTCAGGTGTAGAATCCAGAGTGGCTCCTGGTGAGAACCAGAGCAGATCCTGTTAGGCAGCTTCCGTACCCAGCTTGGAAGAGATCCTTCATTGTAGTCACTCTTGTGGTAGTTGGTCCTATGGCAACATTTCATGTATTGCTCTCCTGAGAACACTTGTCCTTCAAAGAATAAAAGGGGGTTCTGTGTCAGTTAAAGCTGAAAAATGTAGCATGTGATGGGCCCCTGCTAGAAGTTGCCATTGCATGTGAGTGCACATAAAAGCTGAGGAGTCTGCCATTGAGGAAACATGTTTAACTCAATGTGAACTGAATTTATGGACCATGGAATTTAAAATTGCAAAATGCTTATTTTTAACATCTTGTGAAACACCAGTGTTCCTTTTTTTTTTTTTTTTTTAAAGGTTTTCTTTTTAAGTAATCTCTACACCCATCGTGGAGCTCAAACTCACACCCCCGAGATCAAGAGTCGCTCGCTCCACTGACTGAGCCAGGCAGGCGCCCCAACACCAGTGTTCCTTGAGCATGATCTGGGGAACACTAGCCTATAGAGAACAAAAAAAAAACGCACAGAATAATTGGAAAGAAGATTTGGTTTCAGGGGCGCCTGGGTGGCTCAGTTGTTAAGCGTCTGCCTTCAGCTCAGGTCATGGTCCCAGGGTCCTGGGATCGAGCCCCACATCGGGCTCCCTGCTCAGCGGGAAGCCTGCTTCTCCCTCTCCCACTCCCCCTGCTTGTGTTCCCTCTCTGGCTGTCTTTCTCTCTGTCAAATAAATAAAACCTTTAAAAAAAAAAAAAAAAAGATTTGGTTTCAGACATCCAGTATGAAAGGGAAATGCTTTTTCGAAAAGAAAAGAGAAGTTTGGATGACTGAGGGTTTTAGTCTGGCCTGCCAAAATAATAGAAAAGATCCCCCTGCTTCCAGATTGGAGTTCTGAACCCTTATTGAACCTTGGTGTACATTTATGATCTTGCCAAAGAGGAGGTGTCTGGCCTTCCTCCCAGTGGGGCTGTGTCCTCTGCTGTAGCCTGGCACAGTTTCTCAGCAAACTCAGTTCCGATCAGTTCTGCCATGGCTTCATGCCATGCCTCACTGCCTCGGGTGCTCCAAATACCAGCAGATCGGTTTCTCAGTGACACACCACTTTATGGCCGCGCCGCACATGCAGTGGAAGGGACAGCGGCCACTTTTGTTTTCTCTGAGAGCCCAAGGCCATCATTTTCCCACACGAAATCACTGCTAATCTTGCAAGACCACTTCCTGCAACTAATCCTTTCTAGCTTTTCCTCTGCATCCATCCCAAGGTCTGGAGTGGCCTGGCCGTTACATTTCCTTCCAGTCCTGAGGGCTCTATTAACAGTATGTTTCCAGGTTTAGTGCCTTCTGATTCAACACCCTGGGTCTAGCTGGGAGCTAAAAATACCATCCTTTCCAGCTGATCTGCCCTAATCACAATAGCACCAACACTTTAAATAGCTTTTCTGTGCCAGAGTAGACATTTGACAGATGGAACTAACACTCTGAGGGCTATAGGAAGTCACAGGCTTTAAGGACTTTACCAACCTAGCCTTCTGCCTTTTCTTTTGCTCTTCCATTTCTTTCTAGAGAAGAAACAAGAAACCCTCTTCCCAAGCCTTAATAATTAATCAGATCTTAATAGAAAGGTATGTATGTAGGGGAGCTTGTGGTACCACTGGTTGTATAATACTAGAAAATTTTAAATCTTGAAGGCACTAACGTATGGGCCTCCCTGCTTCCTAGCACTTGTCATCTCTTTTGGTGTCAAGAGTTCTGCATGAATCTGTTTTGCAGCCTACCATCATAGCTACGTTTGGGGTTAGCATATGTCTGGGACCACTGTCTTAACTGCACAAGAACTAGTTGTAGCTCTAGAAAGGAAATCTTTCTGGCAAGCAGTCTACAAGCCTGTTTTTTTAAATTGTTTATTCTGAAAAGCTCAGTGGCATATTGTGTCTCTAAACACTAGTTAGGCACTACAGTAAGGGACGGATCTTTCTTCTGGTGTGGGGACTTAGGTAGGGGTGAGTTCTGTTTCTCTGGTTTGCTGTAATCCTCCCTATCTTTGGGACATTTCATAAATGAAATGCTTCGCTGGCCAGCACTTAAATATAGTTTGGTTGCTCAAGCAGTAAAAAGTATTGTTTTTGGCAGTCATACTAGTTTTGGATTTGGTTGGCCCCAAGTGCAAATTTCCCCTTTCCACTCTCTAATACGAGTACCATCCTCCCTCTTATTGCTTCTGGAAGAAGTGTGACCTTAGCTAAAGTAGGAAGATGAAGACCACATTCACACCTCCTCAGAGTTTAGGCCCAGTTTCTCAGAGCAAACTCAAAGAGCCAACTTTGGGAAAGAAGACGAACCAGAAGAAATCACAACTAGAAGCAAATATAAACCTATTTGACAGCTTTTCTTATTCTCTCCTTTGGGGCAGAGCTCCGTGTCTTTACATTTCCTTCTCATTCTCAGATTCTCACAACAGTGGTAAGATTACATCTGATTTCCCAGGAGTTCAGGTGTGTAAAAGGAAAAACTATGCTATCTTGTCAAGAAGTGTATCCCAGTCAAGAGGCACTTGGCTGGCTCAGTCGGAAGAGCATGCGATTCTTGTCCTCAGGGTCGTGAGTTTGAGCCCCGCGCTGGATGTAGAGATTACTAAAAAAAAAATAAATAAATAGGGGCGCCTGGGTGGCTCAGTTGTTAAGCGTCTGCCTTCGGCTCAGGTCATGATCCCAGGGTCCTGGGATCAAGCCCCACATCGGGCACCCTGCTCTGCGGGAAGCCTGCTTCTCCCTCTCCCACTCACCCTGCTTGTGTTCCTGCTGTCGCTCTCTCTCTATGTCAAATAAATAAATAAAATCTTTAAAAAATAAACAAACAAACAAACTTAAAAAAAAAATGTATCCCAGTGTGGCTGGGAAGCCTCCTTACATCTGGTTCCCATTGGTATTCTTAACAGGAACATTTAGCATAGTCTCATTACCCTTTCATCTCTATATCCTCAAGCTCAAACCTAATATCTAAGATTTATAAAAATTGGGCACCTGGTTGGCTCAGTTGGTTGGGCATCTGCCTTTGGCTCGGGTCATGATCCCAGGGTCCTGGGATTGAGTCCCATGCCAGGCTCCCTGCTCAGCGGGGGCCTGCTTCTCCCTCTGCCTGCCATTCTCCCTGCTTGTGCGCTCTCTCTCTCTTTCTCTCAAACAAAATCTTTAAAAAAAAAATTGACTCACACATACTTATGTTCTAGAGCCCTCCCTTCATTTAGTCTTCTGGTAGAAATTCTATACAGCCATTCTGTAGGAGCAGAGCCAGGTCTCTGGCCAGAATGTTTCCTAAATGAATTAAAGTTTACCTTCATTCAACTTGTTTGTTCTACCTGGCTGTTTGCCCCATTTTCTAATTTTGGAAGGCTGAATGTGTTTGTGTGCTTCCATTTCTTAGCCTGTCATCTCTTCCGTAAGTGGTGACATGACGAGAAGTCTGTAGGAACCTGGGCTTTGCTATATACACAGTCTAGAATATGTCTGTGCCTGTGCAGCAAGGCGGCTCTTCAGTAAAGGCTCCTGTGTGTGTGTTCTGTTTCCTTGGAAATGGGCAGGAGCCTTGAAAGTTAGGAATGGATTTTACAACTTAAAACAAGCCCCCCATGTCTTAAAACAAGACATTCCTGTCAAAACGCATTAGCCAAACGCCAGCTGGTGGTGTTGCCTAGCAGCTCAGTCTAAGCTGCAAGAGCCCTTCATTATGGGAACCAAGGTGGCAGAACTGCCTGACCCCTGAGAAGGTGATTAAAAAGCACGTGGAGGCCCGCTCCTCCACGTATTGCATATAACGACCCAGAGATAGACTTTTGAGCTCCTCAAAGATAGCCGGTTCTTAAGCTATAGCTGCTCTGCTTGGTGTTGGTGAAAACCTTGGAGGAAAAAGGGAAAGAGTCAAGTCACAACTAAATGTGGTGCAGATGTTTAGTGACTGGCCTTTTGTGCCTCCTCCCCTGAGCTCTCATTGGTTTGAATGTGAGGAAAAGACATGAGAGGAAGAACTGCTTCCAAAATTAGCCAGCATCCAAGCAGATGGGGGTTTCTAATGCCGATGGCAGTACATCTATCTCGGCATCTCCAGCCCCAGAGTCAGAGGCTTCTTCACGGGGGTTGATGGCAAGTACCTCTTATATCCCAGGTACCGTGGGAAGCACAGCGATGAAAAACTCCAGGGTCCCTATGCTCAGAGAGCTTCTCTAGGAGAGGAGGGAGGCCAGCCATCATGGCATCCTTTTCCTAGAGAGCACAACAGAATAGGATGGATTTTTATGTGGAGAATTCCTGAAGTCAGCACAAGTAATTTCGAATTCTCATCAGAAATGAACATCCTAAACTTATCAACAAAGAAGCAGTGTTTATCGTCTCTATTCTTCAAGTTTCTTTCTCTGATGCTTCGGCATCTCTCCTCTTAGCAGTGAGAGAACAAGGAGAGCGAAATGACCTTTCATTGCAGACCTTCGTGTCTCTTTGATGTGGTAGTCACAGGGAGGACCCCAAACACCAACCTGTTCTCACCCTGGGTTGGTGACTCCAAAGGCCTCTGCTGTGACAGCTCAGGGTATATTCTGCCTGGTGGCAGTCATCTTAGCACAACTTCATGCTTTCTTAGTCTTTTGTTGAGACTTTTTCTTTATTTATTTGGAGGCATGATATTCCCTGCAGGCTTAAGAAATCTTTTTTTTTTTTTAAGCATCCAGGTTAATAAACTTGACTTGCAGGATTTCTGCAACTCTGTGCCCTTTTCTGATCCTGGCACATGAGTCCAGAGTGGCTCATGGTGAAGTAGAGAGTAAATGTGGATTTGGTCATCTGTCTGTGTGTCCCTTTGGTCATCAGTCTGTGTATCCCTGTAGCTCTGGGATCAGTGTTCCAGAAATGAATGCCAACACGGCAGTCACCGTGGCACCACCCATACACCCATTGCTGTCCTTGCCTTCTTCGGAGCATTTTTATCTGTGTAGCACCTAGTTTAAGACTACCCACTCTGCGGGGCGCCTGGGTGGCTCAGTCATTAAGCGTCTGCCTCCGGCTCAGGTCATGATCCCAGGGTCCTGGGGTTGAGCCCCGCATCGGGCTCCCTGCTCGGCGGGAAGCCCGCTTCTCCCTCCCCCACTCCCCCTGCTTGTGTTCCCTCTCTCACTGTCTCTCTTTGTCAAATAAATAAATAAAATCTTTAAAAAAAAAAAAAAAAAAGATTACCCACTCTGCTGACCCACCATAATCTCCACAGGTAATATTTTCACTAGTGTTTAGTTGCACCTTACTCTGTTTTCTGTCCTGGAATCTGTTAGGCACTTCCGGACCCTCTTCCTCACCCTGTGCTATTGTGGGAGAAGGGCCTTCTGAAATGTGTGTGTGCGTGTGTGCGCGTGTGTGCGTGACGGCACTTCTCAGGAGACTGTGTATACATGTAACCTGGCTCATAAGGATGTCAGAAAAGTGCATTTGTTTGATACTTTAATTGAAGGTGTTGAATTTTGAATCTGTGTTCCTAGACACTGTTTCCAGCAAATTGCAAAACAACAATGTTTATACTATTGCCAAGAGGAATGTGGAAGGGCAGGACATGCTGTACCAATCCCTGAAGCTCACTAATGGTATTTGGATTTTGGCTGAGCTACGTATCCAGCCAGGAAACCCAAATTATACGGTAAGTCCTTTCTCGAGGTAGATGAGATGGGTTCTTAGCACGGTGGAAAGACCTGGAGGAGGCGCTTTACACCCCAGATAGCCAAAACAAGCAGTCAATCAAGAAGTCCCCAGTGACCTCCTTGGAAGACCTTCTCTAAGGAGTGCTGCGGTACTCCTTCCCCTGGTATATGCTGAGTGACTCACAACACTGTGCATGTGGTGCTCTGACAAGCTGCTGAGAGGGTTGTCTCCATAGCTCATTTCAAGAAGGCCTTGTTTCCTGCTTTTAAGAGTTCATGACCTAAGGCTGTCAGAGTCCTAGACACATGAGCCTTTTTTTTAGCAGCATGTATGCCCCGAAGACCGTGCTGAGAAAGGTGAGGCAAAACTGGGGCACACCTTTGGAAGGCTGCAAGGGGACTGTAGTTTGGAAAAACTCCTTCAGGACCATACTGGACTAAAATTAAAATCCTGGCAATATTTTTAGAGCAGGAGCGATTGCCTTGAACAACAAAGACTACACTGCAGGCACCGGACATGTGTTTGCTGTTGTGAAGTGTGATCTCCCAATAGGATGCTGCCTGTCATCGCCTGTTGTAAAATAAAAGCCCTTGGGATGGGGACAATATCTTATTCTTCGGTTATCTTTGAAGCTTCTTAGGCTGTTTTGAAGGAAGGGACGGAAGAGAATACCGTTCAATATTGAATAACTCTGAGGAAGCTGAACAGAAGACTAAGGGGGCATTTTAGCCATTTAGCTGAGAAAAACCTATGACCGCATTCCTTTATTTTAACAGCCAAGTCTGTTTTCATTAGCATTCATCAAGGGAATAGTACCACCCAGAACTGAGAATTCTTGATGTTTTCCCCACTAGTTCCCTCCCTTGAAGCAGCTGGGAGAGAGAGAGAGTGTGTGTGTGTGTCTGTGCGAGCACGCATGCTCGGTCCTATCAAGCTAGATTTTTGTGAGTGGGAAACTTCAGGCTTCCTCCATGAAGTAGACACTCCTCCCACCCACCTTGTCCTCCAACAGTCTTGTCTTTTTTGGAAAGAAACTACCCCATCATTTACTTTGAGTTCCCTAAGAAAGGAAAAAGCCCTTCTGTGCTGTTCCTGGAAGGGCTGGTCTTCACTGTAAAATCAAGGTTTTGTAAAATAACTCCCATTTTCTTCCTTAGAAATGTGCTCAAAGAGAGAGAGAGTATGTATGTGTTTTGTTTTGTTTATCATCCACCATCTTATTGTATACAATCTTTCATCTCAGCTAAGTTAAAGAAGCATGATTACTCCTAGTATGCAGATGAGGAAACCAAAGTTAAGAATGATTAGCGACTTGGAGCACCTGGGTGGCTCAGTTAGTTCAAGTGTCCGACTTGATTTTGGCTCAGGTCATGATCTCAGGGTTGTGAGATCGAGCCCTATATTGGGCTCCGTGCTGGGCGTGGAGGCTACTTACGATTCTCTCCCTCTCCCCCTAGGCACCCTCTCTCCCCATCTCTTTAAAAAAAAAAAAAAAAAAAAAAAAAAGAATGATTAGCAACTTTTTCCAAGATCATGTAATTTGTTGGTAGGTGTGTTGTGCTTAGAATTCAGGTTATCTCTTGACCCTTCCTACCATATTCATTGTAAGGATAGCGAGAATTTTGAGAAGGACCTCTTAATGGCACGGTCTTAAACATAATTTAAAATTTCTTAACTTTTTATTTTGAAATAATTTGAGACCCACAAAAAAATTTTAAAATAGTTCCAAGTTCCCATGTATCCTTCACCCAGTTTTCCCCATTGATAACATCTTACACACCCATAGTACATTTTCTTTTTTCTTTTTCTTTTTTTAAGTAGGCTCCATGCCC
Source organism: Phoca vitulina (assembly GCF_004348235.1). Taxonomy (NCBI): domain Eukaryota; kingdom Metazoa; phylum Chordata; class Mammalia; order Carnivora; family Phocidae; genus Phoca; species Phoca vitulina. The sequence continues at coordinate 16,148,204 of NW_022589743.1, read as the reverse complement.
AACATGGGGTTGAACTCATGACCTGGAGATAGAGCATTGCATGCTCTACCAACTGAGCCAGCCAGGCGCCCCCATACTACATTTTCAAACAGGGGATTGATGTTGGTACAACACTATTAGCTAAACTATAGACCTTACTCAGATTTTTCCAAGTCGTACATTACTATATTTTGTTGTTGATGGTGGTGGTCTGGGAGCGTGCAGCACTGTGCAGTCTCATCACGTGTGTGTAGACTTGTATAACCACCACCACCGTCAGGACATAGAACCATTCCATCACCATGGACAAATTCTGTTCTTGCTTTCCCTTTATAGACTCTCACCCAGCCCTAAGCCCTGGCAACCACTGATGTTCTCTCCATTACTATAATTTTGTCATTTTGAGAGTGTTATATAAATTTAAATTCTTACAGTGTGAAACCTTTTTTGAGATTTATTTTTCCCATTTAGCACCATACCCTTGACGTTCATCCAGGTTGTTAGTGTGTATCTGTAGTTCTTTTTTATGACCAAGTAGTGGTCCCCCATATGGATATACCATAGCTTACCCATTCATCTGTTGAAGGACATTTCTTCACCTACATAAATATTTTTTTTCATTTTAACAGTTTTTATTTAAAGTCGTATATAAGATTACTTCACTCCTGCTCCTTCTCAGTTGTTTCTTCTTTATATTTGCCCTTTTCCTTTCCTACTTGGTGAGATTTGGCTTTCTGTTCGAGGATCTTTTTGTGGTCTTTGTACACTTAGAGCCTAGTGCTAACCACCTTGCCAGGGTGAGTGCCCACATGGACAGTCGTCCATCCACCTTCTCTCGCTGCGCTCGTTCAGTGTAGATGACGTATTTCTTCCTGTAAACCTGGACGACTTTGCCAATTTGCTGACCTCTGTAAAGTGTCCTCACACAACCTGTACTTCATCATGCTTTCGGATGGGCATGGATCGCACATTGTACTTCTGTCTCAGCTCTCTGGAAAGCGGGGAAGACATAATCTTCCTGCAAATGTGGGAGGGTGCATTGAAATGCCTTTTACGGTTCCTGCTCTGGTCAGAAGTCACAAAGGGATTGAACTTCATTTTGGCTGCTGGTGCTTCAGCAAGGGCTGCAAAAGGAAAGGGCCCCCTATATATTTTTTTAATTTTTATTTTGAGATAATTATAGGTTTATGTGCAGTTGTGAGAAATAATCCAGTGGGATTTTGTCCTCATGGTGCCTTTTTTTTTTTAAAGATTTATTTATTTGAGAGAGCAAGAGTAGGGGGAGGGGGAGAGGGAGGGAGAGAATCTTAAGCAGATTCCCCGCTGAACATGGAGCCCAATGTGGGGCTTGATCTCATGACCTTGAGGTCATGACCTGAGCCAAAATCAGGAGTTGGATGCTTAACCCACTGAGCCACCCAGGTGCCCTGACTCATGGTGCCTTTTTATAGCCACACCCACCTCCCTTCTTTCCTTATATTTATAAATGGTAAATTTGTTTATACTTCCTTGCCCTCTTTCCTGTTTTCCATCCATCTGGTGACTGGGTTCCTTCTGCCCACAGAACAATCCAAATTTTCCATCACAGCATCTGACCCAGACCTAATCCATTCACCTAAATGGTGCTGCAGACTTCAGAATCCCTTGGGCCCCTTCCCTTCTCTCCATCACCCTAAACACCTATTACAATATTGATCTGTCTCCAGTATTAAGGAGGAAGGAAATCTGGTTGAGCCAGTACTAATGGCAGGAGGACCAATGGTCCCTTAGCCTCCTAAGAGGTTAATAAATTATTCCCACCCCCCACCCAGTCCTTACAGTATTTAAACGTTTATCCTATAAGGATGAGGCCCCATCATTCCAAGTAACTACATCTTATTTGGAAAGATAAATTGTCTCTGGTGGGAAAGTGTGTGTTCCAGACTGTAAACCAGAAGTGGATGTGTTAAGTCCTTGGCCTACTTAGCCATGAGAGGTGACTCTTCTTTCCTTGATGGGTCTAGTTGGGTGACACTCCTGAGTGGTTGGTATTAAAGATGTGTCGCATAAATAGACCAGCAGTTCAAAAGTTAAAATGCTAGTAAGGTCTCTTTTCCCTTAGGAGTCATACAAAATGAGACCCAGAGTCCTAGCTTTATTTTATAAGTCAAATTATTTAGCTGCTTTGTTCTTTATGTATGTTTCCCTTTTTTACTTTCTTCAGGAATTAGCAAAATCCTTTTCCTTTTTTTTGTTTTTTTTAATTCATTCTAGCTTGTCTTAGCTGTACTAGTTGGAAAGCAAGGATGAGTTTAAGTCTAAACCTGACCCTTTGTTAAAGGTTGGCATGGCTTGGCAGGCCAGGGTTGGGTTGGGGGTAGTATGATATAAGGGGAGAGAGAGAGAGAGATTGATTCTTCCTCATCAACACCCCCCCCCCCGCCCCCTTCCAAAGAGCAGCAGAAACTCAAGAGTCCAGGCCTGATCAGTCCATGACTACTCCCCCCCGCCCCCCAGTGCTAGCCTTGGCAGATCGGGTTTTTGTAGAGGAAGGCAACATTTCCTTATCAGTCATGAACCAAAAAAAAAAAAAAAAAATCAGTCTCCCAACTGGTAGATCTTCAAGTATTGTTACAAAGATGTGGAAGAAATATTTTGGGGGGAGAGGAACCACCCCTCTTTAGTCTGAGAGTTAACTCCCAAAGGCTGTTCTTATTCTTTTTAGCTTCCTCTCCTCCTCCTCTTCTGAACCCACTTACTCTCCCACAAGAATTTTCTTCAACACTGACAGTGGAGAGACTGTGGAGGATTGCCTCTATAGGGAGCTTGAAAGTCAGGGACATGCCTATAGCTGCTGCTTTGACCGAAGTAGGGAGCTGTTTTCTATGCATATTTATACTCTTAAAGTAGTTGGGGTTTTTTGTTTGGGAGTTTGTGTGTGTGTGTGTGTGTTTTTACATTTGTCAGAATTGTCTTCCTGATTAATGTCAAGCAGCAACTTTGGAAGTGCCTTAGAAACTGACTATTAAAGCTGTAAATAAATAGAGCCTCTTTTGATGTTCTTTTGTTTGGTTGGTTTTATTTTTTGCCTTTTGGTTTTTTTTTTTAAGTAATCTCTGTGCCCAAGGTGGGGCTAGAACTCACAACCCTGAGATCAAGAGTTACATGCTCTACCAACTGAGCCAGCCGGGCGCCCCTGTTCTTTGTATTTTTTAAATTTGACTTTTAAGTTTTGAGGATGTGAGTTTTTTCAAGAAATTCAGGGCTGACCAATATCTTGATATTTTTGCCAAAAATATTCTCACCTTTTGTGTGCTGTGTGAAATCATCTGGTGTCTCTGAGAATAAAGAGGTAAAATAATCTCAAATCTCATAGGGCTATGTGGTGAAAGACAACTTCTGCCTGTCTGCCCTAATAGAGGCGGACAATGGTGTCTGTAATGCAGAAAGCAAACGTTAAATTTTCTGGTTCTAAACGCAGTTTGCAGGCTTCTACTGTTATGTTATTGTCAATAATATTTGTCCTAATCTGATACAAAGATTTCAAATCTGGGTTTAAGTTTTGTGCTCATTGACCCCCAAAGTGAAAACCTCAGTGTTCAACACTGAAATCATGTTAACTATTTCCGTGTTGGGTTGGTGACTGTGAGGCTGGAAGAAGCGAGGCGGCAGGAGTGTCCGTTTTGCCTGTTGGAGGAGGCTGCAGGTACATGAGGAAGCTGTTGCCAGGAATTGCTGTCTGCTTATACTAAGTCTCTTGTGTTCTTGTTTTCCTTCCCTCGCAGCATGTTTGCTGTCCTCGGTGTAATACAGAAACGACCTCACTTTCATTTCGCTTGATTGTACACCCTCCTGGACTGGGCCTGACCTAAGCATCCTTGTTTGAGTGGGAGGCTGGGGCAGGCAGCTGAAGTGACCACCAGCGAGTTAGGGTTTAGCCCTTCCTTTCTCATTTGGTAATAACCCCTGTGACTCTTAGCAAAGCCTTGGAGCAGCTATGCCCCTACGGTCAGGGGTTTTGATGTGTTTAGTATTACTCTTGGTATGTAGTGTTAGTATTCCTAACCTCATGGTCCCACAGAGAATGTAGATGGAAACACAGCACAACTTGACATTGATTAAATTGAAAATGTAAAACCCATAGAACTTCTTAACAGAATCTCCTGGTTTGGCTTCTCAGTGATAGAAGCTCCTCTCTCTTTGAATCAGAAAGAGATTTTCTTGAACTGAGTCTTGGATACCTTTTGAGCTCATGCCAGCCTCCATCCTAATCTTCTTCTCCTTTTCCTCCTAACAGCTGTCGCTGAAATGTAGAGCTCCCGAAGTCTCTCAGTACATCTATCAGGTCTACGACAGCATTTTGAAAAACTAATAGACTGGTCCGGGGCCCTCTGGCCAGCCTGTGATTGGTGCAAGCCAAGAACTCTTAACTGGAAGAAATCGTATTGCCGTGTAGAATCTGAACCCAAACACACTGAGGCCGCCCACCAAGGTAGTGACTAGTCTAACCTGTGCTAACATTAGGGCACAACCTGTTGGATAATTTTAGCTTCCTGTGAAAATTTGTAACCACTGCTTCAATCACACCCCACCTCTTGCCACCTGCCTCTGCGATCTGTCCTTACTTGTGAGCTTCTCCATAGTGTAGTTTGATATTTTGTAATTGAGAGCTCATTTCAAAAGCAGAAAAAGACAAAAAATATTAAAGCAAGGAAAAGTGTCACTGAAACATAAACTGCACTTTATTGTATTATATTTTTGTACATATGAGAAGTGGAGGGAATAGCGTACCTGGTAGAAAGTGTGAAAACAACCGACCGCCATGAACCGCACAGTCCTGGAGGAAGAGACGTGGTCCTTTGCTCACCCTGGGAGGGGTTCTCTTATCTGTGGCAACCTTGTCCCTGGTTATGTGGGTTTTCACTTTTTTTTCTCTCTGCAAACTCCCTTTCCTTGTGATTACACCTAACCTGTCCTATCGTCTCATTTTATGGCTCTGCAGTCGGGAATGGGGGTCTTCCTTGAAGGGGGCTTCAGGGGGCAGGAAATAGGGCCTCTCAGCTAAAGCTGAGAGAAATTAGAACTTACTACATTCCTTTCCCTCGATCTAACCCACAGTTCACACCGATCAAGGAATTTTCGTAGAGATGGGTAACAGGAACCAAAATATGCTGCCCCCACTCCCTGCCCTGGATTTAATTTAATTCTCAGGTCCAATTCAGATCTAAAATCATGGTTTCAGAGTTGAAACAGACTTTAAGTAATAACTTACCCAACCCTGGTTTTCCTAAAATGGAAAAAGACAAAAGGCAAAACAGATGTTAACTGCCTGAGGCCTTTTAGCTGTTGGGGGGCGGGGGACTGGGTCTCCTAAATCCCCATCAATGTTGTTTTCACTAATGTATTTCTTAGTGAAATTTTCACTAATTTTCCTTTCTTCAATGCCTTTCTCTTGCCTTCTCTGTGCCTGTTTTCTTTGTGGCTCTTCTTGTACTCCATACTGATTTTGGCACTCCATTCTTTGGCATCAGGTGGCAGCAGAGTATCTCTCTTCAATTACTGGAAGGTAAACCCAGATGCCAGAATGAGAGAGTAACTAAACGTTTCCCCACATGCTTCTGGAGCCACAGTCCTTGAGGCCAGCAGGGCGGGTGCAGACAAAGTGAGACAGAGTGAGCTTAGAGAGGACACAGACTCATTTGATCCCGTTAGCTCTCCGATCTGCCCTGTCACTTAGGCTCCACGCCAGTTGAGACCATCTCGGAGGGTCAGGCAGTCTTGTCCTCTCTCAGAAGCTGGGGAGGTGTGAAATCCCCTTCCTTAACACTTTGGGTGTGTTTTGTCAAAGGATGCTTTGTGCCCAAAGCACCAACTGTAGCAGTGTTCACACTGTTACGTCTCTGGGCACTCGTCACACTGCCTGGTACCCAGTATTCAGGATCCATGAACACGACCACCCTTCTCAGCTGCCCCACACAAGTCAGAGGCATTTCGGGTCCCAAAGGGCTCATGTTGAACTCAGACCTTGGCATGAGTCTAAGAGGAGGAACCCTAGAAAACAAGAGCAGAAGCCACCCCACAGCCCTGTCATGACTGAAATAACCCTGATTCATACCAGTTACAGAGCTTGGGGGGAGTGGGTCCCCCAAAGCAGTTTCCTAAGCCTGGAGACTCCACGAGAAGAATGACTGGGGCAGGGGTATGGGGAAGAGGGAGGAACTGGCGTCCTGCCCTCACCGCCACTGAGGCACATGGAGAGTAGGAAGCAGCACAGGGAATATGTGTGGGGGGTGGGTAGGTTGCCCGTGTATCGGGTGGAAAAGCAGGTTGATCGTTTCCTTGTCGGGAAATCATTCGTGGAGTCGGACGGACGCAGGCAGTGAAGAAGGTTCACACTACAAGTACCGTGTTCTCACTCAGAGCAAACTGTAATTCCACAAGGAAGTGCGTGTCAGCTAAGCAGACAGAAGACAGTTTATGCCAGAGTATGGCCCTCGGCCCCTGAAACGAGGCTTCTGTCAGCCTCCCCAGCAGCGATGGGTAACAGCTACTGTTCTCGGCTCCCTGGACTGAGCCAATCCGGGAATTCTTCGCGCCTTGGGCAGCCTGCCTCCCACTGCCCCCCTGGGAGCGGTTAGGGAGGGATTCTGTTCCGTGGAAGAGGACCTCTCTCCTGAAGAGACAGCACCTGTTGCCTCCACTGCAGCTTCCCTTTTGGCCCGCATCGAGCCCGGCCGAAGTGGGGAGACGGAGTGAAGATTGCCCTCCATTCTCTCCTCTGCCTCAGTATGTCTTTGTAACGTCCGCTGGTGTCATACAAAGGGCAGGGAAGCACACACACACCCAGAACTCTTGCTGGTCAGAGATTCCCTGAGTGTCTGTCCTCGCCCGAGCCTGTCTCGTGTGTCTGTGTTGTGAAGCTTGGGACTCTGGAGAGAAATTGGGAGTGGGAGGGGTAAATGTTGCCCTAGGAATGCTTATCATTCTTTGGTTGTTGGGATCTGTTCTTGGGGTGGGTGGGGGCTGGGGGGGAAGCTTGACCTTGTGTCTTCATCAATAAACTCATTTACACAAAATGAAGTTTGTGGTATGTACTTTGTTCCCAGAATGGACGCTCTAGGACACAACACTGCTGCCCAGGAGAGGGATGAGGCATTAAGAACCATACTACTAGAACTTTTCTTTCAGTGGCCCCAACCCTCCCAGGGATTTAGCCAGATGAAATTAAGATTGACCTGAGGAAGAATCCTATACCTTTTGCGGAGGCTTCTGTTAACCAAGCCCCATATCAGCACCACAGGCCGGAAGTGCTCGCAGGAGCCAGTCTGTTCCCTGGCAGATTCCCTGCTAGGGCCCCAGGCCCAGGGTCCCAGCGGCAGAAGCAGCCCAGCAGAGCTACTCACCAGTTTCCTGTTACCCAGGACGATTCATCTCAAAATGTATAAAAAGCCGCTGGGACCTGAACTCGGGGCTCGTGTGTTTCCAAGTGAATAGAATTAAGGCTTGAAAGCAAGCTACCCTAGGAGTTCAAGTCTAGTCACCTGCGTCGCAGGAGCCCAGGACCCAGGTGTTGTCAAGCTAGAGGCCCCACCCTAGATTCTGATGAGCGAGGGCCTCCGAAGTCTCACAACCTGGAGCGGGGTAAGGAGGCTGAGGGATCCAACACCAAGATGCCCATAGACTCGTCCCCAAACCTGTCACCTCTAGAGTGAATGTGTGTAAGCTGCTTTGCGCAGTGCTCAGCAGTAGCTGCTTTTCTTACTGGGGTGTCCAAACTCCATGAACGAACTGTCTTTGGCAGCCAGCAACTTTTTGCTTGTCACCATGTTTCAGGTTTGCAGTTAGCTCAAGCTGTGACAGGAATGACACGGGAAGTAGTGGGGCCAGGGTGGTCTTTGTTGAGGTTCAAGGTCAAAGAAATGAAGAGGGATGGGCCTTCCTGAGATCCGTCTGGATTCACCAACTAAGAATAATTTCAGGTTGGGCAAACTCTCAGGGCAGAGGCTCTCAACTTTTTTTTTTTTAAGATTTTAATTTCCACCCAACGTGGGGCTCGAACCGACAACCCTGAGATCAAGAGTGGCATGCTCCACTGACAGTTGGCCAGTCGCGCCCCGCCCCCAGGCTCTCACCCCGGGTGCACGTTAATACCACATCTCAGGTTTCAAAAACATGATTTCCGCTCAGCCAGGCTGGGGTGGGGCCTGGGGGAAATCTGCATTTTAAAAAAAACTCCTGGCGTTTCCACTGTGCAGCTGGGGTTGAAAATCAACTGCCTGAGAAAGACACACCTGTGTGCCTACTTAAAGGAATGCTGGTGTTCCTGTAACAGGTGAAAAAATGCTAAAGCACTTGGACAGTGGGGGGTATCAGCGGAAATAGGGGAAGGGGATTAAGAGGTGCAAACTTTGTTATAAAATAAGTCACGGGGTGAACAGCATAGGGAATACTGTCAGTGATGTGAAAGTTTTGCGTGGTGACAGATGGTAACTACACATACTGTGGTGAAGATTTCATAATGTGTGTAATTGTCGAATCACTGTGTTGTGCACCTGAAAGGAATATATTGTATGTCAGCTATACTTCAGTTTTTAAAAATAACCAAAAAAAAAAAAAAAAACCCACAAAGTTGCCAAATAAAATGCAAGTTGCCTGGAATCATACTAAAAAAAAAAAAAATGGTAAAGCACTTTTCATGCACACGACACCTGCCTACCCCATGAATCCGGCATTATCTCCACTTTTCAGGGGAGGTGTGGCAGACCCACCCACATCTTTTGACTCCCTGTGTGTGTCCTTACCCCAAGACAATACAGCTTTCCCTTTGAGTTCCACTGAAAATTCTGTAATAGGCCCTCCCCATCCCTCTGCACTCAGACTCCAGGCCAGTGGCCGGCCCTGCTAAGCCCCCAAGTTACCAGGATGTAGAACTAAGAGCAGGCCACGCTGGCCCCAGACTTTCACCTTCCATTGCACCGTCCTTCTCAGCCCCCAGAATGGCAACTAGGAAATACTGAGATCTCCGGTACGTTGTTTCTGAAGCCTGAAAACAGTTGAGGACTCCCAGGTTTGAGCCCTCCTACTCCCACCTCATGCATTGATGCTTTTTCTGATTTTGCCTGGACCCAGATTTCTTTTCCCTGCCACCCCCAGCTCCAGGAGGCAAGAGCCTGTTTATTTTAATACCTGGTGTGGCACTTGGAAAAGATGACACCTCCCCCGTTGTTACCCATTTCTATCTCCTGAGCACTAATCCTAGAATCCCAACCAGCCCCCAGACATGTTATTAGCAACGAGGATGTTTCTTGAAAAGTTTCCGAGTTGGCTGCAAACTTGCCGCCTCAGTTTCTCATTTAGCTTTTGCCCTGCCATTCTTGATGCTGCCAACAAGGGGAAGGTTGATTTGGGGGTTGATTGGACCCAGATGGACTTAATCTCCCAAAGTACTGCTTTGGAACAGGACTGCCCCAGCACTCTGGGACTGAGAGAGGACCGCTCAGCGGCTTCTTCCTGCCATATAGGTATTAGAGGAGGATGTTCATATGCAGCCTCTGGCTTTCCCTCCCTGGTTTCATTCACACTCCACTTCCGCTCTTGGGCTCCAGAATCTGGCCAAACAGCCTCTGAAAGCTCAGGGGCATTTTCAGCTGTGATGGGGTGCAAGGGGTGGAGTGCATGGTCTTTGTTTCTTCTGTCCCACTTGGGGGTCTGGGCTTTGGACGCTACAAGTGGATCCACCCATCTGCTCCCCCAGAGTCTGAGCTTGCATCTCAGGCATCCCCAGCTGAACCAGAGCCACATGAGGCTCAAGGTCAGACAGACCCAAGGACAGGGCCTCTCAAACCTTTACACCAAGGTAATTGTAATGAGAGGAGAGGGAGCAGGCCCCTCCAGTGTAAGTTCTTAGCCCAAAGTGACTCTCAAAAAACCAGAATGACTTAGCTGAATGTTAAATGCAGGCATATTTTGCATTTTATGTTAATATTATGGCTGCTTGTTTTTTATAAAATGTTTTAAATGACCTACCACTGAAGGCAAGGATGAGATCCCGTAACTAACCTATGGCTTTGTGTTCTCCTAGCAGGAGAAGCTTCTGAGAAGCCTGGCGCCACGGTATGAGTGTGAGCATTGCACAGTTTATATTTCTAGTCCACCTTGGGCTGAAGTAGAACCAGAAGGGAGGGTGATGGCCAGGGGGGTAGACATAAAGTCTGAGATCCTTGGGCAGAGTAAGCATTAATGATTTTGAGATACAATGGAGGATGGACAGTGCCCTGGACAATTAGTCAAGTTAGGAAAAGCTCTCGGTGACCCTGTTGTGACCACACAAGGGTCCATAAAATCTTGCAGGAGGAATATTTCCGGGAGGAAGCCATATCCTTCTCAGCCCTGTATTTGTTTCTAGCTGTTTCCCTGGTCCTTGTCATACCCCACCCCAATGCCCTAGGAGCCCACCTAGAATAAATGGAAATGCTTTCTCAAGGTGGTGTCCAACCTCACATGTGAATGGCTATATGTCTTTTAAAAAGGCACCAAAAAATAAAGACCATATGTTGAGACTTCCTACAGGTCAGGCACTGCGGTTAAGAACTCTGTACACCCATAGGTCCTTTATGCCCTGAGGACAGCTGATCACATCTCCACTTTACAAATAAGGCAATAGAGTTAGCAGAGTTCAAGTTCCATGCCTTCAGTCACAGTCACGTAATAAGCAGGACGGCCAGGATTTAAATCCAGAGCTGTCCGATTCTGAGGCCCAGGCTCATAACCACTACGCTTTCTGTCTGGATGGGAGAGGGAGGAGGAGCAATTGGGAACATGCCCAAAATGCAGAGCCCAAAGGGAGGAGGAAACTGGCTCTGTGAGGAATCCGGAGCCCATGAGTAATAGAAAGTCTAGAAAGCCGTGTTGGGGAATGCTGGGTCCCAGGGGTAGAGCATGGGAGAGCGCTCTGAGCTTCCCCTGCCTTCCCCCTGCCCACAGGCAACTAAAATGCAACTCTGGCCAGGTCGCCACCTTGCTTCAGGACCCTTCCCGGCCTTCCTGCCGGGCACAGGGCCAGGTCCGAGCAATCACCACCCTTGAGACCTCTCCTCAACCCCCCTCTCGGCCTCCCAGCCCTCTGGGCTCTCCGCTTCCTGGACTCCCTTTGCAAAGCTCTGCACCCACTCCTACCTTCTCTCACCTGTAGCTCTCCTCTCCCACAACCTTCAAAGTTGACTCCTCTGAGCCTCCAGACTCCCCTAACTAGTTGGTCCCCTCCTTCTGCCCTCCTCCAGAACCTTGGCTTTTCAGGCAGCACAGAATTAGTGCTGCTGGGTCTGCTGCTGCCCCTTGGGCTGGGAGGGCTGCCCAAGTAGGGATCCCCATCTTTGTATTCCAAATTTGGCCTTTCAGTAGGACAAGTTACTCGGCCCCTCTCAGCCTCGGCTATCTCATCTGTAAAATCAACCTCCTAGAATTGCGAGGATTGAATTTGAGGACACGGGCAAAGCCGGGAGCGCGGTGTGCGGCACAGGGTACACACTCGCTAAATGCTAGCTATTCATGGTGAACGCCGCCGTCGCTGCTGGTTTGAGAATAAATATATTGCTGATTGTGCCTGCACCCCTGGCAAATGCTATTATCTCCCGGTCTGGAGAAGAGAGGGGAGCAGTCGGTTTAGGGGAGTGGAGGTCATTCATTGACAGGAGATAAGCTGTGCTCTGCGGCTAGCCTGGCCCGCCCTTCTTGCACTCTGCTGCCGCGAAGGGCGAGAGGGACCACCCTGCGCTCTGTCCTCCGGCGGGGCGTGGGGAGGGGGGGACGCTGTCGCCAGCACGGAGAGCGGGGCACACAGGTGCGCCCGCCCTGCAGCGCACTGGCCTGGAAGAGTCCGAGGGAGATCTAGGGAGGGAAGCTGGGGTGGACGTGGTGGGCGGCGGGGTGGAAGGGGAAGGAATGGAGCGAAGCAAAAGGCTTTAAGGCCTCTCCCGTGCCTTCCTCCCACCCCTCCGGGGCGGGGGGGTAGCTAAAAATCTGGCAGGCTGAGTCGGGAGGGGCTGCAAATCCAGGCTCGGGGTTCAAGAAGAATTCTTCCAGGGCCGCGCGGGCGAATCTGTCAGGCTCAGGGACCCAGCGGAACGCCAGCCCGCCCCCCCCCCCCCCCCCCCGCCCCGCCCGGCCTCGCGCTCCCCTCCGCCTCCCTCCTGCCGGCGCGAGCGGGCGGCGCGCTCCGGAGGGAGAGCTGGGCTGGAGGTTTACTGCCCCCTCGGCGCCCGCACCTGCCCTCCGCGCCCACCCCTGAACCCGCGCCGACTGGGCAGCCGGGGGCGCCCCCCACCCCTCTCCCCCCGGGCCGGGGAGCCGAGGGGCAGCGCCGGAGCCCGGGGGGAGCGCGGCCCCGCCGGCCGGCCAGGGCCGGGGGCAGCTAGGACGGCCCCGGGTAAGCGGCGGGAGGAGGGGAGGCGGACGGGGCAGGGCCAGGGGGTGGGGGCGGCGGGCGGGGAGCGGGGCGGCGGGGCTTGGGGGCCGGGGCGAGGAGGGCGGAGGGGGCCAGCGGGATGGCGGGGAAGCGGCGCGGGGCGGCCACGTGAGAGCGGGAGCTTGGGGGGGGGGGCCTGCAAGGTGCTGGAGGCGGAGAGCAGGCAGGGCTCCGGCATCCCCCCCAGACTCCCACCAATCAGGTCATGGGGAGCCCAGCAGCCTCCGACGCCCCCACCCGCCCACTCCCACACGAACGTGTGGGGACAAACAGCGGGCAGACATGTGACTCGGCCCATGGGACCGCAAAGCCAGGTCCGTCAGTCTGGGGCAGGACTCGTGTGTCCAGGTCGAGCGGAGGGGACAAGAAGCAGGCTTTGGCCCCAGTGTGTGTCCCCGGTCTTTTGCCGGGGCGCTGTCTGCAGACTCACTGCAGAGCGCAGGCCTCGGGGAGGGAGCGCTCAGGGGGCTGGGCCCTGATTCTCGGGACAGCCCCCTTCAGTCCCCACCCAGCTAGGGACAGTGGGTTTTAATAAGCACTTAGACCCAGGACCCCTGCCTGAGAAGAGGGAGGGGGCACCGATCACCCCTGAGTCAGGGACAGGGCCACACTTGGGCCTGGTGAGTTCCAGGAGGCTGGCCCCAGCCTATTGGCCCCTCTTGCATCTCCTCCCTGGCTCCAGCACTATCCCCGTTTATTTCGCAGCTTTTCTCCAGAAAGGGTTGATTTCTGCGAAGGGAGTGTGGCGTCCAGGAGAATCTGCAGGTAGGACACATCCTAGATACCTCTAAGTGGCCACACCCAGAGAGAGGTAGGGGACTCTTCTTGCATTCCTTGCCCTCTCTTCCTCCCCCAGGGTGCCCCCCTCCCCACCTGCTTGTGCTGGTTATGTAATTAACCCAGCTGAGGCTCTCTGCCAAGCTGACAGTGTCCAGGGAGGCCTGAGGGGCCCAGGGCCTGGAGGGATTTATGGGGAGGAGGGACCGGTCCTTACCCCAGTGGGAAGCCCAGGGAAGTAGGTAAAACACCTGTTGGGGAAAGGACACCACATGGGGCAGAAAGGAGATCAGGGTCCTAGTCTTAGTTGATAGCTCAGCTGGCTGTGTGGTCTACACTTCCCTGAGTCTCTGGTTTGGGGTTTCAGTTTTACTTTCAATAAAACAGGGAGAAGAGTCTCTCTCTCTCTCTTTCTCTCTCTCTCTCTCTCTCATATACACACGCACACCACACTACATGTACGTGAGCAACAGTGGTTAGTGACCCTTCCTGGGATTGCTAGGAGTCCCGTTGAGATTTTAGAAAACCTCAGATAGATGAAGGATCCCTGTACCTAACTAACAGTGGCCCCTGTTGATTGCACACCTACTGTTGTGGGCACTGGGCTTTACTTTTCATGACCTTGCTTTCATGGCATCACAACACCCAACAAAGTTTCTTGCCCAAGGACACACTTTAGGTGGCAGAGCTGGGAGTCAGACCGTGGTGGGTCTCACCCCAAATCCTGCCCTATGTTTTACTATGCTGTATGTACACATACCCAGTGGACTGGATTTTCTGAGCCAGGCTAGACTGAGGGCCATTCAGCTGTGAACTGGGCAGATATGGAGAGAACACACATCCACAGAGGAGACACGCACGCATGCTGAAAAGCATGGCCCTGTGGGAATCCAGCACACCCATCTGCCCTGGGCCCACACAGCAGGCACTCGTGTCCCCTCCTGCGAACAGTCCCTGGACAGGCGGTCTCAGGCTTACACCAGCCTCCCTGGTCACCAGCCCCATCAGAAGGAGAAGGCAGCTGGTTAGGAGGTTGACTTGGATTATCTCAGAAATAGGGGCTATTAGCCCCACTTTATATATGTGCAGAGCATAGCTCAGATGGGGCAGGTGATGTGCCCTCGGACCACAGCTAGGAAACGTCATAGCTGGGGTTTTATACCTAAGCTCTAAAGTCACCAAAACTGAGCAAGCAAGGAGCGAACGAAACCAGAGCAAGGCGCAAGCCTGTGGCAGCCCTTTCCTGGGCACCTGCTGTGCGCCAGGCCCTCTGAGCTCGCGGGGGATGCCAGAGAATGAGACCTTGGTCTGTAGGCATGCACCAGCTAGAATCGCTGAACTTGGAGGTGGGAGGTACTGCAACGTTATGGGGGGTTGGGTAGTTGCTGTAGCTTGCCATGTGCCCTTGGGCCCACTTCTCGCCCCCTCTTGAGTCTTCGCTAAAGTGGGAACACCTACTATCCCTGAGGGACACCGTCCTGACGATGGGTCACCATGTGCGTGTGCTAACATGAAGTACTCTACGAGTGGCAGGCTCTGGTCCAGGGTTCTCAACGGGGGGCATTTGGAAGTAGGGGATGTTTTTGGTCATCATGGTGACTGGAGCCGGCTGCTGGCTTGTACCTTCTAGCAGCAGGGCTGTAAGACGGCTTGCCCAATAAAGAACTCTCTCCACAAAATGCTGGGAGCACCTCCTTTGAGACACACTGGACTCGGCTCCCCCCCCATCCCCCAGGCTCTGTGGGGAAGCTTGGGGAGCTTGGGGAGCTTGGGGAGGTCAGACCTGGCCAGGAAGTCATAATATAGGAAAGAGTGATCCCCACCGGTGGGTGGGTGGTGCGGGGGCGGGGGGGGGGGTGGACGGAGAAGGGAGGATGGAGAGGCTCGAGATGCAGCTAGGCGTTCTGGGAAAGGGAAGGCATGCCGAGGGGCAGTAGCAGCTGCAGCCGAGTCCCTGAGGCGGGCAAGTACAGGACAGATCCAGGGAAACGCGGGCCCACCAAGCCCACCTCTTGTCCCCACAGTCCAGGTGGAGGCCGCAGAGGGCCCAGGGCAAGCAGGGGCAGCAATGGTGGGTCCTGACGGTGGCTGAGCCCCCAGCCCCTGGAATATGCAGCCCGGGGGAGCCCCAGGCAGCGGCGAGGACGCGGTGGCGGAGCGGGGCGGGAGGCATGGTCTCCACCTACCGGGTGGCCGTGCTGGGGGCGCGAGGCGTGGGCAAGAGTGCCATCGTGCGCCAGTTCCTGTACAACGAGTTCAGCGAGGCCTGTGTGCCCACCACTGCCCGCCGCCTCTACCTGCCTGCCGTCGTCATGAACGGCCACGTGCACGACCTCCAGATCCTCGACTTCCCACCCATCAGCACCTTCCCGGTCAACACACTGCAGGTACAGGGCCCACTGGAGCGGCCAGCCGGGGAGTTGGGGGGCGGGGGCTGGGAGGGGGAGTGGAGAAGCTGGACTCCCACCTTTTCTGGGCTCTGGCCCCGTCCCCCATCCTCTGGCTCTGAGGGCTCCGTGCCGCACCCTGGCCCACCCTGCTCAGAGCCGTCATCTGTGCCCCGTAGGTCACGAGCATGTAATGTGTGGTGGGCTGGGCACCAGGGTAGAACGGTGCGCTGCGCTCTCTAGGAACCACGCATCTAACTCAGAGTCCAGGGAAGACAAGCAGGCTGTGCTTCCATAGGACAGTAAGTGTGTGCTTGGCGGCCTTGTGTCCTCTAAGTGGGACTGGGCAGGGAAGGGGCAGTGGAAAGAAGGGCAGGAACACTAGATGCCTGCCAGGATTCTGGGCTCTCAGACCCACGGCGTCTGTAGAAGGGACAGCAGAAGAAAAAGCCAGGGCCTGGGAAAGGTGGGCTCTCCAGGACGGGAGGCCACAACCAGTCTTTTATCCAATGGCCTTTCTTTAAGTGATGCTCTGCCCCTTGACCTCTGGGCTGGTGCATGGGGCAGCCTTCCTGCAGGGGTTGGGTTCTGGTGCCCCCAGTGCCCTGGCTGATAGTGTTCCTTTCCCCAGGCTGCACGGACCACCAAGTCCTCCTTCCCTCAATCTCTCTGCCTCTGGCTTGGCAGGGGAGAGGCTGCAAGTGGGGGCTCAACTCTAAGACACATTTGCTCACCTAAGGAAGCCCCTGACCAGAGCGCATTCATAGGTTTCTCTGGAAGGACAGGCAGGGGCCACGGCTTGGCTGATTGTGACCGCAAAGCCAGCCATCTCTGGGGCAGGGGCTCAGGCTCAGTACCATCTCGGCAACTCTGGGCAGGAGAACTGTGGCCCAAGTCCAGGGACACTTGGCAGTCCCGTCCCAGGTGTGGGCAATCCACACCAAAGATGAAAGCCCGACTCACACATCTGCCCCTTGGAAACCACGAGGTCAGGGCCGAGTGTCAGGGGTCAGGGCCTTGTGCTTCTCCTCCGCAGGGGACTTCAACAGCACCCAAGTGGATCCGCAGACCTCATTCCAGTCTTGCTCACTGAGCCTTGCTTACTTTTTCACATTTTGTTGTAGATTAAATTTTAATTTAATTTCAGTTTTGGAATCCGTAAGACACAGTTTAAAAGTCCAAGCTTTGTAAAAAAAAAAAAAAAAAAAAGAAAGAAAGACCCAAAGAAATCCCAACTGTAAAAAGATACACCCAGAGAAATCCCAGTCCCGCCCTGCCCTCTTCACCCTGATTCTCACCCCCTCTCGATGGCCATCCTCACTGGTTTTTTATTCACACTTCCAGTTTCTTTAGACAAATAAGAAAATGTGTTCTTATTCCACTCCCTTTCTTACGGGAAAAAGAAAATTGTTCTCCACCTGGGCTTTTTGCCTTACATTATAACCTGGAGATCTTCCCCAATGTTAGTATCTGAATGTGGGTAGCATGGCGGCACTGACCCCCCCTGGAGAGATGGACCATGGAGTCCCCTCTTGTTAGACAAGTGGGTTGCTTCCCGTCTCCCACACCGATAGCCTTGTCCATTGTCTCTCTGCACACAGGGAGGCGTATCTGGAATCGAGCCCCAGAAATGGCAGGGCTAGGTCAAAGGATGAATGCAGCTGGATTTAGAAGGGGAGGTTTCCCTCCCCTTCTAGGTAGTTGCATATTTTGTGTTGTTGCGAGAGCACCGTATGTGATGAGTGCATGTTTCCCTAAAGCCTTGCCATCAGAGCGTGTTGTCCAACTTTGGGGGTTCTGACAGTCCTATAGATAAGATGTGATATTCTCGGTGGAGTTTTGGTTTGTATCTCTGATGATGACTGAAGCTGAGCATCTTTTCATAGGCTTAAGGGCTTTTGCGTTTCTTTTTCTCACAACTACTAATGATTTTGTCCATCTTTTCTTTTGAGTTGTTGCCCTTTTTCTTCCTGATTGATCCTGAGTTTTAGACTCTCCTGGATATCCTGGAGCACAGGAAAGGGATTATGAGCAGAGAAATACTGAGAAAGGAGCCTGCATGGCCCAAGATCAAATATAAAAGCTAAGACTCTCACGGCCACTGTCCGAAAAGAGAAATACACGCTTTCTCAAGGCCAGCTGAGAGGCAGCCCAGGAGAGTGGTCTGAGCCTCAGCTCTTCCCCCTACAGCCCCTTTCCTGTCAGAGGAGGAAGCTGGGGTTAGAGAAATGAGCAACAAATGCAGGGTCAGCACCTAGGTGGCCGAGCCTCCCTCAGCTCCTGGGTCCTTAGAACCGGACTCAGTATCCACTGCTCCTTCTCTACCTTGACACAGCCCCAAGATGGTGGCTTACAGTCTGGAACCCTGCACAGAGCCAGCTGGAAGGAAAGCTGAGCTTACCTGCTCCCTCCCTTCAATCAGGGGTGAAGGCACAACCCAGACAATCAGGAGCCTTCCTCCTCCCTGTCTTAGGAGCCCCCAGAGAGCAGGAAGGAAGGCAGCCTGGAGGCCCCCTGGAGGAGGCAGCCTGTGGGGGGAGAGGTGGGGTGGTCACCCGGCAGCTGTCCCGTCTCCCCAGCAGAGAGCTGGAAGAAGCTGGGAGCCTCTGTGCCTGTTTCCCCATCGCTCCCACTTCCTGCTGATCTCCATTCCTTGTGGGGGTGGGGGGAGGAACCCCGTGCACCTGGCGGGGGGCACCCAGGCTCCCAGAGGGCACCTCGTCCAGCAGAGTGCAGTCTTCCCCGCTTCCCTGACCCGAGAAGCCAGCCCCTGGTTCCCGACGGCTTCAGATTTGTCCCCGGCATCTTCCCCGTGCAGTAAAGTTACAACTGAGCACAAAGAAAAGATGCCACATCATCTCCCAGGGGAAATCCACTGCAGCCGCTTGTAAGCCTTTCAGTCGGGAGCTTTTCTGGAGCCAGACTGAACTCTCCACCACACCGGAGTCTTTCCTCTTGCGCTCCTGCTCTGAGGTAGAGAGCCCAGGCACAGCCCTTTAAGCCTGGCGCCTGCCGCAAGGCAGCTCAGAAGCCGGCGGGCACAGCCCAGCACACCCTCCTGCTTGCCCAGGCCCCCAAGGGAGAAGACCCTGGTTCCCTGTGTCCTTGGAGGCCTCGCCTTCCCCCAGCTTCAGAGACCCCCTTCTTTCCACACACCGGCTGCCTTTAACTGCTCTTGCATGTGCCATCTGCTGGAAAGTTAATCAGCTAATTCATCTCTTAGGGAACCTTCTCTCTAGTACACTCAGCCTTGCCGGGGGCTTCTTCTTCTGGAGCGGCTGCCCCTCCCCGAGAATTCGCCATAAGCATTCAGGAAGCTCTATCTCCCCGGCGCTGCCCTTGGGCCCTGGTCTAAGTCAGCCCCCACTGTGCAGCCAGTCTCAGTCTTTTTCTCCTCGGGCCTTTCTCCTTCTCAACCCTGAGGGCAGCGTGGAACAAACAGAACGGGCAATTCCAGGGAGCAATCTAAGGGCAGTGCTATAGGCCGGAGTTGCATGGATCCCGGCATGGAACAGGTGGGGTTCAGGGCCACAGAGAGCTCACCAGCCTAGGTAGTACAATTAAAGAGCCTGTTAAGAGCCAACACAAAAAACGAGGAAGGCCTGGCTCTTGCCCTCGCAGGAGCTCACAACAGAATGAGGGAACTGGGATAAGGTAGAATCAGAGTGTTCTTAGCACACAGGAAATGAAGGGAGTAGTCCCCTGCTTGCAGGAAGGCTCGCTGGAGGAGGAGGAAGCATTTAAACTGGAAGATGGAGGATTTCAACAGATCCAACAACTAGTTCAGAGGGCTTGGCTCTTAGAGGCAGGCACTTAATACCTGTACTTGAACAAAGGACCAAGCATATGGATAAATGCATGAATGGGTTGGGCGATAAAATGAGACAAGGCAGATCTCAGCTCCAGATGTGCACAGGACAGTGAGTGCCACGGCTCTGGAGGTCAGGCAGTGTGACCTGCCCTATCCTGGCTTGGAGGTGGGGAAGCCGCTGCACCGAGCTCCTCCATTCTGCTCTGGACCAGGCCTCCTGGGGATGGGTGGGTGTGGGAGGCTTGGGGTGCAGTGGCAGGTGGGAATGACGTCAGTCTATGGCTGGAGGTGGCTGGGCTGAGGGGTGCCCTCAGGGTTGCTCTGACCTTGGCACTGGCTGGGGGTGTTGCAGGAGTGGGCAGACGCCTGTTGCAGAGGACTCCGGAGCGTCCACGCCTACATCCTGGTCTACGACATCTGCTGCTTTGACAGCTTTGAGTACGTCAAGACCATCCGCCAGCAGATCCTAGAGACGAGGTGAGGGGCCAGGATATAGTCCATTACCACCTCAGTGGGTGCCCCGGTGCTAACCACTGCCCTGGAAACGGTGCAAGGGCAGGGAGGGTGGGACATTGATGAAGTACCCTCTGGTTCCGGCACACACATTCAAACATACACATTTTACTGTCCCCATTTCTAATAACACACTTTGGGATTCTTACCACGGGGGGGCTGTCTAGTCTAATGCAGTGGTTAAGAGCAGAGGCTCTGGGAACAAAACTGCCAGGGCCACTCACCTGCATCACTTTAAGCCAGTTAACAGATAAGCCTCAGGTTCCTCATCTGTAAGATGGGGATAACAATTGTACCCGCCTTTTAAATCAGTTTTGATTAGAGCATGTAAGGCACCCCGAGGGCTGAGCGCTGCGCCTGGAACAGAGGTACGGTGGTAGCGATACTGACCAGGCAGGCACCGCCCGCCCTTCTTGAAGTCCAGGGGTTGTGAGACCGGCCTGCGGAGTTCTGAGATTCCCCCCCACCCCACAGGGTGATCGGCACCTCGGAGACGCCCATCATCATCGTGGGCAACAAGCGGGACCTGCAGCGCGGGCGCGTGATCCCGCGCTGGAACGTGTCACACCTGGTGCGCAAGACCTGGAAGTGCGGCTACGTGGAGTGCTCGGCCAAGTACAACTGGCACATCCTGCTGCTCTTCAGCGAGCTGCTCAAGAGCGTCGGCTGCGCCCGCTGCAAGCACGTGCACGCCGCCCTGCGCTTCCAGGGCGCGCTGCGCCGCAACCGCTGCGCCATCATGTGACGCCGCGCCGCCCCGGGGACTGCGGGGCTCGGGCGGGGGGCGCCGGGGCGGGGGGGAAGGACTCTGACGCGCCCGGCCTGGCCCGTCCCCGCAGCCGCGCGCCTCGCGGGGAGGTGCGGAGGACGAGAGGGAGCCTCCTGCAACTGCCCGGCCCAGCCCCTCTCCGCATCCGTCTTCCTGGGCCCGCCGCCTTTAGTGCTGTAGCTAGCGCCGTGGCCGGGCCGGGCCCCAAGGGGCGCCTTGGCCTTTTGGGATCGCGAGGGTGAGCGCGGGGCGTGGGGGTGGGGAGGTGCTGCCTTGGCCGGGGGCCCCCACCCGTCTACTCCAGAGAGTGTGTCTGTCATTGCCCTGCGTCTTCTTTCCCCGTGTCTGTCATCCCAAGCGTCTGTTGGTCCTTAGCTGTCTTATCCACCCTCCCGTCCACCCTCCTGCCCCCAGCTCCGTTCACAGGGCTCTCATTTCGTTCATCCCCTTGTCGCAG
The DNA here is from genome assembly GCF_004348235.1 of Phoca vitulina. Lineage (NCBI taxonomy): Eukaryota > Metazoa > Chordata > Mammalia > Carnivora > Phocidae > Phoca > Phoca vitulina. Next base: position 16,127,069 of record NW_022589743.1, on the reverse strand, counting down.
ATCCTGGCAGCTTCTCTGTGAGGCCAGCCTTTGGACCGTCAGCACCACCGGCACAGGGCAGAGAGATGCGGGTGGCCCAAGGACCGTAATCGGGGTCCTAGGGTTGAGGTCCCAGGTCAGTCAGGAGGAGAAAGGCTGAGCTCTCCCCCTTCCAGGGAGATCTCCCCGCCCAGCAGCCCCCAGAGACACAACAACTTACCTTCCAGCCTTAACTCGATGGTCCATCCCTGCCGGGTGCCCCTCATCCCCTTCCTGACCCCAAAGCCAGATCACCCCCTGGGTTAAAAGTTTTTTTTTTCTCGACGGGAGCGTGGAGAGGGAATCCCCCAAAGGATAAATTTATTTCCACGATCCAGGTTCCAGCCCTCTATTCCCTCCTGCGTTGGGTGGTCTGCAAGATTGGGGGATGTTGGGTTTGGGGGGCTGGTGGTGGGCAAGATGGTGTCCCGGGGTTGGGGGAGAGCGGTTAGGTTGCGCTAGTAAAGACTCTTATTTCCCCATCCCACTCCAATCTGAGTGCCCTAGACCCTGCCTGCCTTGAATCTCAGATTTCTCTGATAAATCTGGGGAGGGGCAGAGCCACTAAAAGAATTATGGGGACCCTTGTGCTTGAGGGAGATATGCCCACACCCCCACCCCTATATAGAGGCCCTCAGGATCTGATGCCCCCCTTGTCCCAACACCAGTTTGGCCCTATGCCCTGACTCACTCCACCCCATTTTCTCCGGCTGCCTGGCCGGTTTCTACCTCTCGTCACCGGAGCTGATCACTGTCAGTTTTGTACCGATTTAGAAATAACAAAATCCATGAAGATACTAGGAGCGGCCTGAGGGATTACTGGGGTACTTGGAGAGTGGGAGCAATGGTGCATGTCCCCTGCCCCTGGCTGAGTTCTCCTTGAGGCTGAGTCCTGAGCCCTGGTGTGGTGGGAGGATAGGAAGGTCCGTTGTTAGAAGAGGGGCAGATAGATCAACCCAGCCTCCGTGTAGCCCAGCTGCAGTGTGTAGACCGGAAAATCAGGTAGCCCAGAGTGGTGATGGAGCAGAGTCTGGGGGGGGGGGGGGGGGGTCATGGGTAGGGAATTTATCCAGATCCAATGTGAGAGGGAATCTGATCCTCACTTCCACTTCCCCAGCTGATTCTCCCTCCACCTGTGGGGTGTAGCACAGCGCTGCAGTGACTGCCCTGACCTTGGCGGTCCAGTATGCCTGGGTTCTAGTCCCTGCTGTGCTGCATGACTTTGGGCAAGTGACCCGCCCTCTCTGAGCCTCCCTCTGAAACAGAGGAGGTGGCTCCCCTTCCCCACACCTTGGAGTGTCTGGGAGGGTAAGGAAGAGGGCCTGCCCCCTTTTATCCCCTGCATCCCTGCCCCCTGGTTCACCAGGGGGATGGGGTGAGGGATGGCAGCATCTCACCTGCCCCCATCACTGTCACCCCCAGCTGAGGCACCTGAGGTGGGCATGGGGAACCCAGGCCTCTGGCTGCCCCTTATGGGAGCCATTAGAATGTATCGCCTGGCTGGCCCCCCTCACCCCCTCCACTGCACTCCAGGTATTTGATTTTGATTCCCTCCACCCCCATTCTGAGTCTCTGTCCTCCCCGCGCCCCCTCCCCCAGGGTTTCCCACCACAGGGTCTGGAAGTGTGTGTGATGCCCATTGCGCTGTGATCGGAAGTCAGATTAAAAATCAGGGAGTGTTTTCCCTTGTTTCTGTACAAGGTGTTGGCTCAGTTCCTGCCCTGGGAGGGAAAGGGCTCCCCTACAGGGCCTGCCTGCTGAGCTCTGCTGTGGAAGGACCGTCAGGGCGATGAGGTTGCTCTGAGTCCCAGAGCCTGGGTCAACCAGGAGAACTAAGAAGAGTTTGGGACTCACCTCTCCACCTAGCCTCTGAGCCCTCCTACGCTGAGCAAAAACACTGGAGGGGGAAGTGAAAGGTCTCCCCCAGCCACTCCCGGGAAAACTTTCATAACTGGACTCAATCCCAGCTCCTGCTGCTGTCTCTTTGTTCCCACTTGTGGCTGAGCCGCTGTGACCCATTCGCGGCTGTAGATGTGATAAGAACACTCTCCACCATCCTTCTTGACTCCCGGTGATCTCAGTTCCCAAAATCCAGAGCAAAGCTTTGAAGTCCTGAAGGCCTGTGTGTGTCCCTGTCCTTGGTGCTGACACACCAGCGGCTTCCAGGAGAGAGCGGCTGTCTGGCAAGGTTGACGGAGCCTCAAGAGAAGAAACCTCTCACCCCCGCTCCCTGTCCCTCATCCCCTTCCACTCCAGTAGGTAACGCCTGAAGCTATTCCTTCCTGCACCTGGGAAAACGCTTGAAACTGTGCCTTCCTGCACCACCACAATCCTCGAGTGAGGGACTCAAGAAGTTTGGGGCTCTGAAACACACCTACAAGTGTTTAATAACTTACAAGAGTTGTGGAAATGGTGGCCAAAGCCAGAGGCCAGGAGTTTGGGGAGCTGTTCTGGGGGGAAGCAAGAAGACATAGGGTGGCCCCGGTGCCCCGGGAGTGGGAGTGAGGGGTTGCCCCTTTGCCCAACAAGCAGATTGAACCTATATTTGTCTTCTGACCCCACCCACACCCTCTCCCCTGCCAAGGCCCCTCTGTTCCTGCAGCTGAGAGTCCAGTGGATACATGGCATCCTTTTCACCTCCCTTCTCCCCCGGACTCACAAGCTCAAGGCTGGGAAGGCTCCTCCTCAGACCCAGGACTCGTCCTCTGGTGGGAGTGGGGCTTGATCAAGCTGCTGGAGACCTATGCCCTCCAAAGGCTGGGGGCTGCTCTTCAGTGGGGCAGCTGGTTCTTCCCTCTTCTTTCCTTCCTCCTCCTTCCCCGCTGAGGCTCCATCCACCAGGGTTGCCCCCACTCCCTTTCTGCCCAGTGCTCTCACCAGCCTGCCCCTTGAGTGTGCCCTGGCTGAACCCAGGTGGAGGTAGGCCAGTGGCCTGGGGATTCGTGAAGGCTGCTTCCCAGGCCTGTGGTCTCTCCGGGGCCGGATTCTGGGCCTCAGCTTCAGCTTGTAGATGGATGGGACTCTCTGGGGCTTTCGGAGTGTTCTCTTGGCCTTGCCTGGACATGCCTGGGTTTTGTCAGAATTGGGATCTGAGGGTGAAGGTGTGGGGGCTTCCAGGCTGGCAGACACAGTGGGGGCTGAGCAGTCCTGCCTTCCTTGAGCTGGTCCCTTCTTCATCCCGGTACCCTTGGCACTCAGGCTTGCCTTTACCTTTGGCCCACTCTCTCTGACTCCCGGTTTCCCTTTTGGGCTTCCTGGTCCAGTGGTAACAGATAGCTTAGGGGAGCCTGTAGAGGCTGCCTTCCAGGCTCCCAGGTCCACTTTAAGGAGGGGTGGGGGGCCCTGAGCCAGTTCTTGGATGACTTTGTCATAAGGACCCCTAGGCTCAGGCCACCGCCCACCTAGGCTGGGGACGTAGACTCCACTTCGAGGGATGACTCCAGACCCTGTGCCCTGGGGGCAGGCACCCCCCACCTCTAGCAGCTTCATGTTGGCCAAAAGCTCCTCCTCAAGACTATGGTAGATAGCTTGATCCTTGGTTGCACCCAGGGGCAGGGGAGGATATCGCTCCTCCCACTCCTGTGGGCCCAGGCCCCAGGGCTCCCCAGCTTTTGCTGTCACCTGGATGTCCGACTTCTGGTCCCCTTGTCTCGCATCCGCAGAGAAGTCCCCATGTCTGCACCCAGCCAGGTCCCCAGGGACAGCCCTTGGGAGGGGGCCACTCCCCAATTCTGTCATGGGACCTCCGCCTGCAATACCTGGAAAGCTGCTTCCTGGAGTGGGGGGGCAGGCAGGGGGCAGCCAGACAGGGATCTTGGCGGGCCCTTTAATAGGGGACAGAGAGCGGACAGCTGCTGGCTCCCTGAGCTGGGAAGAAGCACCCTCAGCCTCACCCCTGGGTGGTGGCCTGAGGCCCATGGGTTTCGCTGGGCTGGAGGAACGAGGCAGCGGAGATAGTCCTCTTGCTGGTGTCCTTTTGGCGGTGGCTTCGGGGGCTCGGAATCTCTGGGAGGTGGGGGCCCTGGCGTGAGCTCCCTGGCTGTCTGTCTCCTCGTGAATCCAAGATGTGGGAGTCCTTCCTCTGGGATGTTCAGAGGAGTATCTCTCCTCCCTCTTCCCTGAGGAGGTGCACCGTGGGTCTCGGCCCCTATGGGGGGATGAGGAGTGGGGGCTGAGTGGGCTGTCCCCCACTGGCAGCTGCCTCCAAGACGGGGTGGGTGACTTCTCCTGGTGCCTGAAAGGGAGAATCATGAGGCTGGCAGGATCATCTCATCCAGTCCCCTGGCTCTGGGAAGGGATGACTTTCCCCAGCCAGAACACCAAGGGGACCAGACTTCATGTTGAATGAAACAGATGCTCTCTGTGCCTCTGGGCCCGCCCAAGTCTTCCTTATGACAGATACTGTTCAAGTTTATTCTCCCTCATTCCCCTGTGTAGCAGCTAGAAGCCTGGTTTGGACCCCGGGTTACTTCAGGTCCCGCAACTTCAGCTCACCAGTCTTGGGGGAGGGGGCGTTTGAGTATCTGTCCTACTGTGAAATGGCAGAAGGTCCTTGGGAAATCTCTATGGGCCTTTATGGGCCTCAGCCTCTTCATCTGTGAAATGGGAGGGCATACAAAAAAGCTAGATGATCCCAGTGGTACTGAGTGCCTTTTTGGTTCTGAACACCTGGGGTAGGGGCACCGTTCGGAGACCGGCTTCCCGTATTTTTTAGGGGGCACCGTTCGGAGACCTGCTTCCCATATATTTCTCTCTGAGAATGTGGGCTCCAAAGAAGAAAGAGACCCTGCTCTGGCCCTCTCCCTTGTACCTCAGGAATGATGCTGTCTCTCTGGGGACTCCCGCCTCTGTTCCCCATTTACTGTGGGTTCTAGGGGTGGAGGAGGTGGGGGGCCTCAGCTTCCGGCCTGAAGAGGTATATGTCTTCCAGTCCACGGGGGGCAGCGGGCTCTGGGAACGGCTGATAGTCATCGTTGGTTGGGGCTGCGAGGGCCCGTCCTGCACCCTCACCTCATGCTGCACCGGTGGGGCAGGGGGCTTCTGGAAACTGCCCGCCTTGTGTGCTACCAACACAGCCCCCCCAAGAGAGAGGAGAGGAGGAAAGGGTTAAATTCCTGCTGATGGGGCCCACTGTTCTCCCCTAGCTGTCCCATGCCCCAAACCCACATTAGAGACAGTAGGACCTACAGTGGCGGTGCCAGGACTTCCTTATAGGGGCTCAGGGGACAAAATCTGGTCAGAGGGCCCAGCTCGGGGACTTGTTTAAAGCTGTGTTTGTATTGCAAGTTCACATTTTTTACTTGGATGGCATGCTTATTTGGGGTGGCTTGAGGTACTAATAGAGATTATGGGGGGACTAAAGACCCCTCCAATCATACTCGGTGCCCCCACTGTGGATATCAGAGCCAGACCTCAGCCCTGCCAAGAGGCACCCTGACCAAATGCGATTCTATGTGTTTGGCGTCATCTTGTGGCTATGATTGGTATTGCACTGTGGTTGCCTCGCTTTCTTCCTACAACTGAGGGTATCATACCAGTACCTTTTTTTTTTTTTTTTTTTTTTTAACACCAGTACCTTCTATGGTATCTTCCTTTCTCCATATTTCTTGCCCCTGGAGATCAGACCTACCTCCTACCTCTGCTTCTGGCCTCCCGACCCAAAGCCACAGGGAAGAGACTCTCAGGGGACTCACAGAGGGACGTGCACCGGCAGGGGTCATGTTTGTCCAGATAATGGCTGAGGGTGTCCCAGCCACCCCCCACGCGCACCATCACGTGGTTCCGGAGGATCTGTAGGGGACAAGGATGAGGTTGGGGGCGGGATAGAGGGCGTCCCCTCTTCCTGGAGCAGCCTGCACTTTTCCAGCATGCACTCCTATCCATGTACACACGAGCACGCAGGTATTCCTTGCACAGGTGTTGTGGGGGGGTGTATTTTGCAGCCTGTCTCTCCTCCACAACTAGCATCGGATAACACATGTTGTCAAGGGTGGCGGCCAGGCTGACAGAGAGTTGCCCCACAACTAGACAAGGGATCTCACAAGCACTGTGCAGCCTGGCCCTGGAGCACTCTCTTCTCTCCCTTCACTGGAAAGGGATTTCCACCTGCACATGCCTGTAGCAGAAACGTGGCCCAGGGGCACCTGGATGGCTCAGTCGGTTAAGCATCTGACTCTGAATTTTGGCTCAAGTCATGATCTCAGGGTTGTAAGATTGAGCCCCACGTGGGGCTCTGCGCTGAGTGCGGAGCTTCCTTGGGATAGTCTCCCTCTGCCCCTCTCCCCCCACCTCGCCCTTGTTCTCTCTCTCTCTCAAAAACAAAACAAAACAAAAACAAAAAGAGTGGCCCCGCTTTGCTCTGTAGCGGGTATGTCAAGGACTCTTGGGGGCGCCATCCACTCCACTCTGGGACTCTGGGGCAGGTCACGGTCTCTCCAGGCTTCCCATTTCCTCAGCTGAAATTCCTTGTCCCTACCTTCAAGCTGGCTCTGTCCCCAGGTATGGCCTGCGATCAAGGAGAGGGCTTGGCCACGCCTCTAGGTACAATCTGTTTCCCGAGGGGCGTGGCCGGGTATGAGGGGCGGGCAGTGAGAGGCACATCTCAGACCCCCACTGCGGCTCACTCTGCAGGATGTACCAAGCCAGGCATGGGAAGCGTGGACCATGGGGCCCGTGTGGGCTGGGCTGTGCACTGTACACAAACTTGGAGTTCTCAGGCCCCTTGCTCTGACCAAGCATGTGGATGGAGTGGAGGCAAAGGACATTCAGGAGTACCCTTCATACTCTATTTCTGCCTGGACACCCCTCTGCACTAGGCTAAGGTGGAGCAGATGGGGGCAGGGTTCTGGCTGCCCTAATAGGAGGAGGGAATAGGATTGCCAGCTTTGCCAACTATCTTCTGGGAATTCCGCAAGGGAGAGAAAGAAAGCCCCAAGTCCTGATAGGTTGGGGTGAATGGTGACTTCCTGTCCTTGCCCTCAGTCCTGGGCAAGGTCCCACGAAAGGCAGCGCTATTCTGCTGATCCTGGGGACACCCCAACTCTGGTCCCCAGACTTACCCGGATGAAGATGAGGGTGTTGGAATCCCCCACGCGGTACTTCCCCTCAGACACTTTAACCATGGAGAACTGAACTGGGCACGTGCAGCGGCTCACGAGGCTCTGAACCTGTGGGCAGTGACAAGGGGCTCAGCCCTCCCTCTGCACAAGTACCCAAGCTCCTTATCCCCCAACCTGGGTCAAGCCCGATGAGGGGGAGCCTGCCTGTCCCCCAGAGCCAGCCTCCAGGCTTCTGCTGAGGTCAGGGCTGGAGGCTGAGAAGCAAGTGCAGAAATGACCCAGTGACATCGAGACCTCGAGTGGTCACTTATAGTTCCGTGGCTTTGTGGGTCAGCTGACGGAGGCAGTGGAGTGTAATGATGAAGAAGGTGGACCCTGGAATCTGACGGGCTTCGGCTGGAGTCCTGCCTCCACCACACCATAGGCCTTGGGCAGGTTAAGAAACCTCCCTGAGCTCTATTCCTGGGCGGTAGAAACGGGTTAATCCCAGCACTCTCCTATGAAGCGCCCCCTCCGTGCCAGACACTGTTCCGAGCACTTCATATGCTCTGGCTCATTTAATATTCAGCAGCCATGGAAGGTAGGTACTATTACACCTCCACGCTACAGATGAGGGAACTGAGGCACAGAGAGGTTAAATAATGTGCCCCAAGTCACACAGCCGTGGAGCAGTGGAACTAAGCCTTGAACCGAGATGTCAGAGACGGTGCCAGAGGCAGTGTTCTCAGAAGTCGCGCGGCGGGGCTCAGTGAGAGAGGTCTAGAGCGCGGGATTGTAATACAAACGTAATAAGCGGCTTAGCTGGGCCGATACGTGATGAGGCTTGAGGCTCCGAGGGGAGCACGACTTAAGCAACGCCGCACCGAGAATTCAGTCGGGGGAGGGCGTGCTGGGGCTCCAGAAGGAGGAGGCTCCGAGCGGCGCGTGCGGACGGGGGAGGGGGCGGGGCGGGGCCTGGAGGGCGTGTCCGGAGCCCCTCACCAGCTGGTCCAGGTGGCGGAAGTGGCAGGGCCGCCGCGCGGGGGCCTCGGGCGGCGGCGGGTCCGGCGGGGGCAGGGCCAGCTCCTGCCGCAGCTCCTCGTCGATCTCCTCCTCCAGCCGCACGAGGGTGGGCGCCGCCACGCCGAAGCGCCAGGCTCGGCGGCCCAGCTCCAGCAAGCACAGCACCACGTTCTTCACGTTCTTGCGTAGCACCAGGTCCTCCGTCTCGAACATCACCACCTCTGGCAAGCGGAGGTGGGGGAAGGCGGCAGGCAGCCTGAGCCCCCTGCGGACCTCCGCTCTGCGGAGTAGCTGGGAGAGCCCTGGGGCCGTCCCTGGCCCGGGGTCGGGGCACGGGGGGCGGGGGGTGGGTGGGAGGGAGGGGGCTGGCTCGGATCGCTGGATCTTGGGGTCTGGCCGGCCCCTAGGAGGGGTCTGAGCAGAATCGTTCAGGCTCTCAGGGCATGGTAGGTGGCCAGTCCAACAAGACAGGTTGGGGTGGGAAGAGGTGACACAGCCAAGCAGAGAAGCCCAGAGCCCAGCTGGGGGTTGCGCTCCACCTTGCCCTTCTCCCCGCTCCGTTTGGATGTAGGGGTCTAGGAGTAAAAGCAGTTTGTTCTGCTTCCCACGCACACAGCTCACCTCCGATACCAGCGGACATCTGGAACTCAACCCTCAGCCCACATATAACCAGGCGAGGTTGAGTACAGGCTCTGGAGCCCTACTGCCCGAGTTGGAGTCCCGGCTCTCCCACCCAGCAGCGTGTGTCCTTGGGCTAGTCCCTGAGCCTCAGTCTCCTCCTCTGTACAGTGGGATGTAGACTGCTTCACGGGGGTTGCTGTGTCTGCGGACAAGATCTGGCTACATGGCAAGTGCTCGATGAGACACTAGCTTTTCTCAGCCTTCCAGTCCTGCTCCGCACTGCCTTGCCAGCCTCCAGCAGCTGGGCCTGACTCCTCCCTCCACCTCAGCCCCCACCCCCTCTGACCTGGAGGATGGCACAACATCCAGCTTCATCCCACTAGGCCTAGGAGATGAGGGACCCTGGTGGGGGCAGGGGCAAGGCCATCTCCTCCTCCAGCCGCACCAGGGTGGGCGCGAGGCTCCATGGCCTAGGAGATGAGGGAATCTGGTGGGGGCAGGGGGCAAGGCCATCTCCTCCTCCAGCCGCACCAGGGTGGGCGCCAGGCTCCATGGCCTAGGAGAGGGGGGATCCTGGCCTGTCACTCCCCTGGGCCTCACAAGCGTCAGCACAGCTGGCCCCTCCCTAATGTCCACTTGGCTGCCTCCCTGTCCTTCCCCCCCCCCCCAGCCCTATGCCCTCACCCACCCTGGCTTCTCCCAGTCATCCAAACACAGCACCTTCTCTGTGCCTTTGCTCCTGCTGTTCCCTGCTTAGAATTCCCTTTCCCCCAAACTTCTACTTGTTCTCCAAGACTCAGTTCAAATCCTCCTCCTCTGAGAGGCCTTTCTTGGCCCCCACTATCCACCCATCTCCTCCCCTGGCTCCTCAACACATACACTTCTATTTGAGGCTTTGAGCACATTGGGCTGTAATTTGTGTATCTCTCTTCCTAGACCATGAACTCTTTGGACACTGGGACTCAGTCCTCTTGGTCCTTTGTGCCCAGCACAAAGGAGATAGGGACTAAACGTGTGTTTGTTGAATGAATGAATCATTCAGTCAACACATTTATTTATTGAAGATTTACTACGTGATGGGGGAAACTGAGGCACAAAAAGGGATGAGCTGGCCCAAAGCGAAATGAGGAAAGAGGACCCTGGCTCCTGACTTCCAGTGCAGCCCGAGCCTTAGAGAGGAGGTGGATTCTGGCAGGATAAGGGCCTGGGGAGGCGGGTGCAGGGTGGTTACCTTGGACGCCCATCTCCTTTCGACACCACTGGATGAAGTTGGAGACGTTGTCCCGGGCCTGGAAGGTACCCGGCTGGGCGGCCTGGTTGCAGGAAACCCCAGCCCGAGGCAGGGGAATCCTTTGGGCTTGGGCAGGTGCCTCAGCCAGGAAGGCCCGGGCGGCCTCAGTGACGGTGTTGGCGTGCTGGCACAGCACCAAGCCTGTCTCCAGGACCTGCAGGAAGTTGGCCACGTTGATGTCCAGCCCGTAGAGATCCCGAAGCCACTCGGCCAGGTCCTCCATCATGGCTTCCAGGTACTGCTCGCTGGACTTAAAGGGCCGAATGCTATGCACCGGTGGCCCCAGGCTCCCAGGCCTCCTCCCACGTCCCCCAGGCCGGGGCATGGTTGGACCCTCAGCAGGGAGGAGGTCCTCCTGCTGCCCGCTGGGCCTTGGCTTGTTCTCCCTGACTCAGGGCGGCCCCTTCTACCCTCCGCGAGCCCAGGACTTCCGGCTCTGCTACTTGCCTCTGGCTTCAGCCCGGCCCCCGCCCCCCCCACATTCCTCAGTGCCTGCCAGAACTTTCCCTACTTGCCGGCCCTGCAGTGACCTCACTCTTGGGCTGCCCAGTTGGCCCAGAGGTCACCAGCTCCCAGGACAGATGGAGGTGAGGACACTGCTCTCCCCCCCCCCCAGGACTAGACTAGTCCCGCTGGCTGCCTCCCACCCCCCAGCGGTCGGCAGTGGACAGCGGAGCCCAGCATCAGCCTCTCCGCTCTGCTGTCCCCTCCTCTCCTTGGAGACAGCTGCTACAAACACGCCTTAACCCTTCGAGGCAGCCAGCCAAGGACTGCCCTGCACAGCCTGCCCCGGGACGGAGCAGGGAGGGAAGGCTGGGCCTGGCTTCTCTCCCTGGGTTGAAGGCTGGGCTTCCGGGGAGTAAGGGAGAAAGGCAGGGCGGGGGGTTGCCGAGCCCCTTGGCGTTTAGCGAGCACTGTGAGGTGAGGATGAAAGAGACACAGTGCTAGAGTCTGATGACTTCAGCCCTGGCCCCTTCCCTGTATCCCTCTGTGACCTTCATATGCACCTCGCCTCTCTGCGCCTCAGTTTCCTTAACTATAAAATGGAAATCATGTCCCCCTCTGGGGGTGCTGTGAGGAGTAAGGGAATGATGTAGGTGGGAAGTTTCAGGACACACGCACACTCAGGACTGGGGGGGTCCCAGCTCTTGCTGATTCTCCCAGCAGCCCTGTTTATGCCCCCCGATCCCCGCTTTCTCTGAGAACCCGCCCCATCCCCCACCCTAACCCCGGGATTCCTGTAGAGCGGGCTGTGGGCTGTCAAAACCGCAGGACCTCACCGCGGCCACGGCACTGTAAGTAGCTCCTGTGTGCCAGGCACCATTACAGGCCCAAAGAGAGAGCAACAGATGAGGTGCCAGACGTCACGGAGGCTACATACATGTTAGTGGGGGATGGGTGACAGTTGCCAAACACATAAATCCACAGTGAGTCACATGGTGATAAATACCAGGGAGAAAAATAAAGCACTAAGGGAGACGGGGCAGTGTGTGGCATTCTATGTGAGGTGGTCAAGGGAACGCCTCCCTGACGTGGTGATATCTGAACAGAGGCCTGAGGGAAATGAGGAAGCAAGCCCTGCAGGTATCCCAGGGAAGGGTATGCGGGCAGAGGGAAAAGCCAGTGCAAAACCTCCAGGCAGGAGGCCTTGCTTCCTCCCGCCACGGACCTCTCCAGAGGGTTCACTGGGTGTCTGGGGAAGTGGCAGCTGGTCTTCCCCAGGGGGAGAGAGCAAGACAGAAGCCACAGTGTCTTCATTACCCAGCCTGGAACGTCACACTGTCATTTCCGCAATATCCTGTCGGCCACCCGGGTCGGCCTTATTTCCCGCGGGAGGGCACTGCATGAGAACACGAATACCAGGAGACAGGGGTCACGGGGAGCCTTCCTAGAGGCTGTGATCCCAGTACAGAAGAGCTAGTTGTTTTTTTCTTGCGTGCTAATAAAATCCCATTATGTTCAGGTAGTAGGTGGAACTTCCTTGAAATGCAGGAAGGTGGGCCTGGCCCCAGAAGAGGAGCCATGATAGGTTCAAGTCAATCATGGCAGAGCTAAGATGGAAGTTTCTGCCGAGGGTCCAAGATGGCAGTAGATGCAGCAAACCCAAAAAGGAACAAGACTCTATGCACGCTTTATCGAGGCATTATCCAAAAGCGGTCACTTGATGCTCGGATTTCTCTCCCACTAGAGTATGTCAAGAGTAAGGTTGCTGCAGAGCAGGAGAGGATTTACAGAGAATGGCAGCTGCGTCGCAGGCCACAGAATGGCCCCCAGAGAGAGCTGCGTCCTAATGCCCAGAACCTGCCCAGAACCTGTGAATGTTACCTTAGAAGGCCAAAGGGACCGTGCAGAGAATCCAGATTGTCAAAGTGGACCTTAAATGTAATCACAAGTGTGGGGCGGAGGGTGGTCTGGCTGCAGAAGTAGGAGATGTGCCAGTTGAAGCAGAGATTGAGGGGGCCACAAGCCAGGCACTCCGCAGCCTCTAGAAGTTGGAAGAAGCAAGGAGCAGATTCTCCCGTGGAGTCTCCGGAAAGAACCAGCCCTGCCAACACCTCGATTTTATTCCTGTAAAGACTCATTTCAGACTTCTGACCTTCAGAACTGCAAAAGAATAACTGTGTTTTCTTTTTAAGATTTTATTTATTTGACAGAGAGCGAGAGAGCACCAGCAGGGGGAGCAGCAGAGGGAGAGGGAGAAGCAGGCTTCCCGTGGAGCAGGGAGCCCGATGCAGGACTCGATCCCAGGACCCTGGGATCATGACTTGAGCCGAAGACAGACGCTTAATGACTGAGCCACCCAGGCACCCCTGAAGGCAGACGCTTAACTGACTGAGCCACCCAGGTGCCTTAAGTGTGTTGTTTGAAGCCACTACATTGGTGATAATTTGTTACAGCCGGAACAGGGAACTAATGCCTATCACCATCTCTCCCCCAAAACAAGGGGACAAGCAGCGAGAGGGGCTTAAATGGGACCAATCAAAGCACTAGATGTTTATCCCTAATCACTAGGGAGACTCAGTGAACTGAAGTCTGACTGCTGTGTGGGAAATCGGAAATGCAGACTCGGGGCTGGCTGGCTGCTCCATGCTGGGGACCAAGGAGAGGGCTGTGCTGGAATCAGCCAGCGGTCTTCTTGTAGTTGGAACAGAGGATGGCTGAGTGCTTCCTGCGTGCCACTCAGCCAGCGAAGGGCTCAGTAGAGGGGAAGATGGCAGTGGACCAGCGGATTCCTAGGGCTGCAGGGGGGATGAGTGACCCCCAGAATCCAGGGTAGCCTCCTGGACCCAAGGGACTGCCTGGATTGGGGAAGGAAAGGCAAACACCAGGGGTTGGCTAGCTGAGAAGGAAGAGGGAGGAAGGACCATGTCTTCTGCCCATCACCCCATCACATTGCGGCCACTGGTCATGGCAGGCCCCAGCCGGGAGGAGATGTAACATTATATCAACTTTCAGTGAGCACAGTGACCACTTTTCCATGGCCTAAGAGTTCTCTGAACAAGTCACAAGACCTGTCTGAATTGTCCTCCAGGGACAAGGGAAGGAAGCTTGCTTCCCCTTGAGCAGGTTTAAAGGGACTATAGGAGGCAAAAAAAAGAGATTATTTTATAACTATACTCCCTGAGTCCTACTTGATCAAAGGTACCAATTACAACCAGGCCTGGTCAATCTTGGCCCTCCCATTTCTTTTCTCAAATGGTTGGTTTGGGATGGGTGCGTGCCTCAGTTCTGGCCAATTGAGGCTCAAAGAGAAGCCTGCTGGAGGGCTTCTGAGAAGTCCCGGCCCTGCAGAGTCTTTCTGCTTTGGTCATGATTGCACCAGGCCAGGATGCCTGGAGCTGCAGCAGCCATTCTGCAACCAAGAAGAGAGGCACAGAAGGCAGAGGGGAAAGATGAAAAGATATCTGGGTCCCTCACAACCGCATCACGCCACTGAACCAATCCTGGAGCCCCCCACTTCTGACTTCTTAAGTGAACTAATACATTTTATAAAGCTTACGCCATTATTAGTCGGGCACTCTGATATTCCACCAACTAAATACATCCTAACGGACATGACGTTCAAAGGGGAAGAGTCTTGTATATATATATATACAAAGTCTTGTTATATATATTCCCACTCGGGTGGCCGTTACATACCACCTTATTGGATATTTCTTCTTGTAACTTACCTCTGCTGCTCAACTAAAATGAATACAGTATCTCTGTGTTATACCTGGTTATTACAAGTTAATGAGCTATACGTACTATTAATTTGCACATTAAAATCCAAAAAAGTACAAAAATTATAGCTTTAGGGGCGTCTGGGTGGCTCAGTCAGTTAAGCATCAAGTCTTGATCTCAGCGTCGTGAGTTCAAGCCCATGCTGGTCGTGGAGACTACGTTTAAAAAAAAAAATTACAGCTTTACTTTTGACAATTGATCTCATTTTGTTCTCTAGATTTCTGTGAGTGTCAGGAAATAATGCTTGTGCTAGCCAATAAAATGCAGCTCATTCTCTTCTGGTTTTAAGCAGTTTCTTTTGGACACAGCTCCAGTCAGGTTTGAATTCAGACTCACTATCAGTACAATTTCTCCCCTTTCAAGGGGTCTTCCAAGGTGGCATCTGAGAGCAGGAAGCATGCTTCTGTTCCTGGTGTAGTGGGGGATTACCTGCTCTTGTGTTTTCACTGTAGACCCTATTACTACTCTGTGATCAATTTCCAATGTGGCTTTATGCTGCTATTGTTTGTTATGACAACCCAACTTTTTATGAAGTTCCCACAAAACCCAAAATACCCTTGAGAAGAGTGAATGGGAAAAAAAAAAAAAAACCACAACAACAGTGAATGAACACCCTAAGGATGACAAAGTGCTTCTGGGCAGATCGAAGTGGGAGAGGCAGGATGAGATGAATGACCAGACCAGAGGAACACCGTTTTGTGCTTCTTGGTAGGATGCTCCCTAAAACCCACAGCATAGGCTCAGTGGTTTGGATGGGCCTGGCCAGGGACATTAAATCTTAGGTAGTGACTCAAGAAGGTTGTTCCTAGTGCCAGTGACCAGGGGTGGTCCCCACAGTGGCTTCTCAACTGGATCGTTCCTGTGGTGTGATCTTGGCTGTGTTCACAATCCTTCTATAGTTCCTGTCCAGTTGCCAAGGCTTCTGGCCATTCTGCGAGCTCCCACTATTCTTTCTCTTTAAATTAGCCAGAGTGAGCTTTAGGATTTTGCCATCCAGAGCCACAGTGACTCTAAGCTCTTTTAGTAAATGTAAGGAGAATGGGTTTCCTGGGAGACAATTCTCCATGGGCCTTTTGCATTTCTGCTTGTCTCACAAATAGAGGCACCGACTTTTCAAGGGTGTTTAATAGAGTGAACAACCTTGGAGGAGAGTGATTGCATCTCTTTCTGGAGCAAAGAGCAGGTTTGTTTGCTGCCCATTACAAAAGATTTGTGCTCCTAAGCTCAGAGCTTCTCTGGTAATGCAAACCCCCGCACGTGCAGGCATTCACGGGCCCATCCCCATGGCACTCAGGGGACAAGGGACAGGCTGTGTTGACAGGAATAGATTGCTGCTGCTGTACCATGAGGAATCCAGGCCTTTGTCTGACCCAGGAGTCTCAGGTTTTTTGGCACACCCACGACGCCCCGGCAAGCGAACTTGCTAGCATGCAAGAGTAAAGCTTCAGACCCTTCCCAGTTCTTGACAGGGTGGCCCCCATGGGACTAGGAGTTTCCCGAGAGCTGTTCTACATCCTACCTACTGACCTCCACTAAACTGGGAGATGCCTGAGGAAGAGACCCCACTCCTCACACTTGGATGGAAACCAAGACATTTTCTCCTGTCAGACTGAGGCTCTCCAGAGCTGGGTTTGCATCCTCTAACCCCTCTGCCTACTCCTGTCTCTGCCAACACAGGCCACTCTGAAGGCCCGGAAAATAAAGGGTTCTCCCAAGTATCCCCTCCCCAAGCCCCAATTCTCACACACACATTCGGGAGCTACACCCAGCTCTTGCCTGGGCCCTGCTTTCTACTGGACTTGGAGGCATTTCCTCGGCTTCTTGGAGCTAAGGCAATGAGCTGGAAGTAAGTGGAGTGGGGAGCCAGGGTGAGGAAGGATAGAGAGAAGACAGAAAGGGGAGGAGAGAACGTAATGATGCAAGTAAACATAATGCTTGGAGTGCTTTCTGTAAGCCAGGTAAAGTCTGGCACTGTGTGACTATCTCTAATTTACAGATGAAGAGACTGAGGGTCAGACAACATGCTGAGGGTCACGTAGCTCTTATATTTATGTGGCAGAGCGGGGATTTGAACCCAGTCTACTGGTGGCCAAAGCTGCCCCCTTCTCCCCTTTAATGCCTTGCCAAGAGGGAAGGTGGAGGGACACCTGGGTTTTAAGTGCTCTTGGAGGCTCTAGAAAAGGCAGCTATTCCTGGGTGGAACCCTAAGGGCAGGTGAAGTTCTAGCCTCACCCCTTGTGATCCAACAGGGGCCCTAGAGATCAGACAAAGTTCTATGCGTTCTGGGAACTCTGTCTCATCCCAGTCCCTGATCAGGGGAAGAGGGCAGCACAGCCTTGGGAAGAATGGATAAGCATGGTGAGTGGGGCTGGAAGCAGGGTGGGGACGGAGGACAGGACCACTGACTCCTGTCAAGTGCAGATGCAAACCCAGGGTGGGCCAGCCCACCCATCGCCATGGCGACCCCAGAGAAGAAGTTCAGCCTTTTCTCAGTTACTTGTACAAGCCCTCTTCTTTCTTTTCCCTGAATATTCTTGACATCTGCTTCCTCATCTTCACCTGCTGCTATTTGGACCTTTGTGTTCTCTGGCCGGGACCGCTGTGACGATGCCTAAGTGGGTCTCCCTCTGTCCTGCAGGGACACCATCCTAAAACACAGCTCTGAGCATATCCCTCCATCGGAAAGTTCAGCGGCTCCCCACCCCTGAAGGACAAAGTCCAAACTCCATAGCCTGGCACCCAAAGTCCCAGCTTCCTTTCTAACCTCATTTCCTATTCCCATTTCTCTCGAAAAGTTCCAGTACCCCTTTCTGGCTGTGCACTAAGTCTGGCCTTTCACAACCAAAAGGCTCCTTGGTGTGTTTTCTAATGAAAAGTGCAGTGGACCCTGGTTTTCCAGCTTCAGCAACATCGAAAACTGGCAGAATCTTTGAAACAACTTTTTTTGGAAAGGTTTCGGAAGTCTTAGATGAAATTCAGAGGCCTCGGTTACCTCCCTCGCCCCTACCCGAGGTGGTTGTGAAGGTGAAGGGGCACAATGTGTGAAGAATTTAGCACAGTGACTGCATACAGTTGGTGCTCAATACATGTGAGCTAAAACACTAATTGTGTCATTCCCCTTTGTCCCCAACCTCTTTAAACAGGATGGGCAGGGACCAATAGGAATTCTCTTGACCTTCCCACCGCAAACCACTGTGGTGTCTTCCCTGGCCTCATCCACCTGCTTTTCTTTGGAAGTCTAGCTCCCCAGATCCAGCAGAGAGCAGGACAGACACATGGTGGTGCCGGGGGGAGGGAGGGAGGTTGCCGAATGATGGACTCCTACCAGGAGAGGCCAGGTTACTTCCCATGGCAGCCTGGCAACGTCCTGCCTGCCAGGATTGCTGTTATGAGTTATGAAGTTTGTGCTCTCCATAAAGGCACCCGCCAGAGGGACACTGGGGGCTGAAATCCAGCTGGCAATTGGGGTCAAGCCTGGAAGGAAGAGGAGACACCTTTTTCTAACTGGCTCACTCCTAGGGCAGCCTTTTCCTAACTGGTCTGCCCATGGTGGTGGTGGTGGTGGTGTGTGTCGCAACCTGCTCCCCGCCTCACAGTCGCCCTGGACAGGAACACTATTTTTTCCAAATGGGGACACGGAGCTTGACAGAAGCGACGTGACCTGCCCCGAATCCTCAGCGAGGAAGAGTAGAAACCTGGGAAATGTGGGGCAGCCCGGCGGCCCTGTCTCACCCGGTGCAGCCCGTGCACACTGTCCTTCAGGCGCTTGCCTTTTTTGGGGGGGGGGGGGGGGGGGGGGTCGGGTTGTGGACAGCAGTCAGGGTGCCCGGCTCTTCCCCGGGGACAGCGGGCCTGCGCTGACCTCCCCCCGCCCCCCGCCCCGCAGGAGTGAAGACCCCCTTGTGGAAGAAGGAGCCGGCCGAGCCGCCGGCCAGCGAGGCGGAGGCAGCCGCAGAGGAGGGGTCGGAGGAAGAGGAGGACGAGGAGGACGAGGAGGCGGCGGCGGCGAGGCCGCGGGAGCAGAGCGGGGCGGAGGGCGAGGCGCCGAGCCGGGAGGCGGAGGGCGGCGAGGGCCGCGAGCGGGGCTCCGTGTCCTACTGCCCGCTGCGCCAGGAGTCCAGCACCCAGCAGGTGGCGCTGCTGCGGCGCGCGGACAGCGGCTTCTGGGGCTGGCTCGGCCCGTTCGCGCTGCTCGGCGGCCTGGCGGCCCCCGCGGACAGGTAAGGGCGCGCCCCGGTCGGGGTTGGGGGGCAGGGGCGGGCGGCGGGCGCGGGGCCGCGGCGGGAGGGGGCCGCGCGGGGCACTGAGCGTCCCGGGCCCCGCGCAGGAAGCGGAGCCTCCCGGAGCCGCCGTGCGTGCTGGAGACACGGCGCCGGCCGCCGCGCGCCGGGGGCTGTGCGCGCTGCGAGATCCTTTTCTGCAAGAAGTGCAGGAACCTGCACAGCCACCCGGCCTACGTGGCGCACTGCCTTCTCGAGCACTCGGATCTGCGGAAGGTGCGGGCTTCGGGGGGCGCGGGGGCCGCCGGGTGCCCCTGAGCGCCCCCGCCGCCAGCCTTTATGCCCTCTGTTCTCGCCTGACCCCAGCCTCCCCGCCACCACCTCCTCCAGAAGTGCCCCTTCCCAGAGCGCCTCCTCCAAGCCCGCAAGCCGGCCCGCGGTCGCCGTGGGCCTGCCCACCTGTCACCCAGCGCCCACGCAAGGCTGAGCCCAACATCACCTGGGGCTCCATGCCTCCATGAGCGCCTCCCGAGGGCTCCCGTCCCGGCGGCACCCAGTGCCTCCCGCCCACCGGACTCGCGCCCCAGGCACAGCCTCACATTCATCTCCGGGGTAGCTCAGGTCCTCTGGCCCAGTGCGCGGAGGCATCGCCTAGAGAAACTAACCCCTGGGCTCCCTCACGGCTGAGAAACCTGCCCCTGCCCCCCCAATCACTCAATAAAGCCTCTAATCAAAATGCCAGAGCCTTGAGGTGGGGGCCAGGTGGCTCCCTTGAGGGGGATAAAGACCCTCCTTCGCCTTCCCCGGGGTTCAGGTCGGAGGGAAAAGGACAGGCGGAGCGCCGCCTCCTTCCATCTCCCCCAGGACAGGGTGGAACAGAGCACTTGCATCCAAGGTCAGTCAAAGGCCATTCCCCCGAAAATGAAGGCTGAGGGCCAGGAATGCCCCTGGGGAGCTGAGGGCTTACTCTTGCTAGATCATTCTCCCCTTCCCCTGGAAGCCAGGTCTTGCAGTGTTTGTGCAAATGAGGCACTGGCAGGTGTGGGGGGTGGGGGTGGGGGGAGGACAAGAGAACCAGGTGCTGAAAGGTTGAGACTGGCTGAGGCAGAAGAGAGAGAGGCTGGAGAGCTGGTTCCTTCTCCAGGAATCCCAGCTATTCTTGGCCAGCCATCCAGCTCCTGGAACGCTGCATGTGTGGCCTGAAGAATGGGGCCATTGTGAGCACCAGGCCTCCCCCAGCCTGCAGGGACCCCAGCGCCTGCAGCAGTGCAGCCCTCCAGGGAGGCCCCCGCCCTCTCCCTGCCACCCATGGCTCTCCAGCTTTTTTGCTTTTTCGGGCCACCTCTCCCCATCACGACGACTCACACAGTCTGTAGTCTTGGCTTGGACGGGAAAGAACATTGTTCCAGCTGCTCCAGCATCCGTGCTCTCACTGGAAACCATTCCAAGGAAGGCTGATGCCTGCTTCCGGGCCCACCAGCTGGGGGCACCGCTTTATTCCAGTGGGGCCCAGCAGGCCTGCATCAGTCTCCCTCTTGCTCTGGGTCCTGACCCCCCACCCCGACCCCCACGGCTCTCTGAGGTTGGAAATCCTTATACCCAACCCACCCAAGCTTCCTGGAGGTGAGGCTTCTCATTTAAAAAGACACAATTCTCCAAAAACTGAGCCAGGGAGGTCCTGAGGAGAAGGAGACAGTCTTGCAAAGTGGTCCCAACCTCTCCATCGAGTTTTGCATCCTCCCTGGCCGCCCAGTGCTGTCGCCTCATGGACAGGAAGTGCACCTTTAGCAGAAGAAACAAAATCCCCGAGGCTTGGGGAGGAGAGTCCTTTGGGAAAGGGCTGTGGGGTTTGAGACCCTTTTTGGCTTCTCCTTGGACTGATCCCACAAAGATCAGTGTCTTAAGAGCACAAAGCAATTCTCCAGGAAACAAACGCAAACTTTCCTGTCTGGTCTTCTGCAGGGAAGCTCAGAGGCTTCCAAGGCAGGTCCCGTTCCTGGGGCAGGGGACACACGTTGGCCACAAGGGCACCAACAATTCACTAAGGGGTGAATTGTTGCAATTGGTGCATCTTCAGAACAGGGAGCCCCCCGAGTTGGCGTGCCAGCAGCCCATCCAGGGCAGCTCTGCGGCCCAGCGGCCCGAGGCGGTCGCCCGCAGTCTGGCCTGGTCAAGGCGCCAGTAGCGGTCATCTCTGAAGAAGACGATGGAGCCGTCCGGCCGTGGCAGGGCGCCGCTGACCTCCTCGGGGACACCACCCCAGTCCTCCAGGCCTCGCGGGTAGTAGGGCTCCAGCTGCAGTCCATCTCGGGCCAGCACATAGTAGTGGGCACCCTTGAAGAGGATGAGTCGGCCCAGAGGCGGGAAGAAGAGGGCCGCGTCGGGGTGGCGGGGTAGGCCCCCCGCCCGGCACAGCTGTGGTGAACCCCACACTGGCTTGGGGCCCCGGAACCTCCAGCATCGGCTCCCTGTAGGGCATCGGGAGAGTCAGGGTGAGCTGGTGGCTCTCACCCTTTGGTCCTCCACCTCACCTGTCCCCCCAGACCTGTGCTCCCCCTCATGTTGGAGCCCAGGGTGGTTAGTATTTGTGATCATCAAGATGGATCACACAGTACTAATAATTCGTAGGTAAGATGGTCCCACCGGGACTGTAGTGGTCTAGACTTCCAGCAGGTGTCAGCAGAGGGCAGACAGCGCAGCGGGAGCATCCGCGGGAAGTGGGCAGCAGGCCCCCTCCCTGAATGGGCAGTGGACCATAGGGAAGGCCAGTCACCACCATTTCTACACATAGTTCTATGAGGGCAGGAATTTTTGTTTTGTTCATGACTGTATCCCAACACCTCCAATCGTGTCTAGTGCATCCAAGGCACTCAGTATTTGTTGGATGAATGAAAGAAACTATTTACTCACATAATAGACTGCACGCTCCTCGCGACATTATGTTTTAATCCTCCTTCCCCAACAAACCTGAGGGATTATTTTCCCCATTCAAGGTAATTCAAGTCCAAGTGACAGGCCCAACCTCGCACAGCCAGGATTCCAAGGAAGCAGGACTTTCCCGCTGGATTGCAGAGCTCAGGAGTGGTCCTCTGCTCCCCTTCTAGACTCTTCTCTGCAGCTCTCCCACCCTCTCTCTCTGGGACAACCTCAACGCCCATGCCCTGCAATCCATCCCTGAAGGAACCTCCTGGTAGAGTTCCCTGGGGCCGCAGGTTCAGAGTGGAATTGACACCCCTCCCCTCTTTTGACCTTGGACAGAACACCTCCCTTCTCTAGGCCTCAATTTTCTCCTCTGCCCCAGGGCTGGTACCTTTGAAGAAGTAGAAGTCCCCACTGTCCAATGACACCGCAGCAGCCTCAATGTGGGGGGGCAGCCCCGCCCACCTTTCCTGTAGTGGGCGTGGCTCTGAGACATTGCCGTCCGCCGCCACCTCCCAGAAGTGGCTTCCTTGAAAAATGTACAGTCGCTGTTGCCCGTCTGTCCGGAGACAAGAGAGTTGAGGAGTGACCATCAGCCTCTCGCCTTCCTTCCAGGGAAGGTGCTTTCCTAGAACCAGCTTCCCAAACTCAGGCGAGAGGCTGTAGCGTGCACAGCTGGGGCAAAGGGAAGGCGCGCAGAAGGAAGCAGTGTTTTGCTTGGCGTGGGCTTGCTACCCCTGCAGAATGCTTGTGGCTTGGGATTTCTGGATTTATTATTCATAACCCCACCTCGTATTCCAGCTCTGGAGACCCCTGGAGATGTGGGGGAGGAAAGAAAAAGGAAGCCAGGCGCAGGGGGGACCATCTTACCTACAGTGATGGCATCGAAGGAAGAGTGGCAATATTTAGGACCCTGGATTTCGGGGCGCCTTTCCTGTGGTCTGTGGGGGTCCCAGGCCTCAAAGTCAGTGAACAGCTTTCCTGGGAGCTGGATGGCCACGGAGCCGCCCTGGGGCTTCCCTTCATGGGGAAGGAGAGAAGAGAGAGAGCACACACACTGGTTGGGACATGTGTGGAGGGCTCAAGACCTCCTTTCTGGCTCCTTCCACCATGATCTGGTATGGGAGGCAGGGAAGGAGTGTGAGGGGTGGGGGGCTAAGAGTTGTCCTTGGTTGTCGGTATTATTAACTATAGCACTAAACTCAAAAGTCCTCTCTCCTCCGAAAAGTCTGGGAAAGAGAACCCTACTGAGCTAAAACTGGAGTGGGGGACCACACAAGAGTTGGGCACTAAGAAGAGCAGAAGGTTCTCTTCCCTGAGTCCTGGGCAACACAGATGGCATGAGGGCAGAGTTCAGGAGCCCAGGCTGCGATAGTTACAGCAATCATAATAATTACATCACCATACTTCACTTATGAGAGTGAGGCAGAGTCCAACAAGCTTAGAATTTGGCACCAGCTCCTGCATCCTGGTCTACAACTTTCTAGCTGTGTGACCTTGGACAAGTTATCTAACCTCTCTGAGCCCCGTTCTCCCCATCTGTGGACAGACACCTCATGAGTGTGTTAAGTGTCTGGCCCATAGTATACACTCACGAAATAGCAGCTGTTCGCGTACGTTCCTTAGGCTACAGAAACCTAGGGCCAATAGCCCTGTGAGGGAAGCAGGGCCTCAATGATTATCCCTTTTCTCAGAAGGTAAAACTGAGAGCTCTCCGCGGGGAGATGCTTTGCCCCCGAGCAACTGCTTATCAGGAATGGCACGGTGACTTGAACCCAGGGCTCTGCCCTGCCTACGCACCAGGCACTCTGAGGGAGCCAGCCGTGGCCGGTTGGGAGGCAGCACTGGCCAGTTCATTCTGGAAGGAGCTGGAGGAGGGGGGAAACCTCGGCTGGGTCTACCTCGAGGCAGAGGCCCAGGCTTGGAGGGGAGCAGCACCAGCGCCAGCGAGGGGGCTCGGCTGCGGGAGAGCAAGCGGGGCAGGAACGAGGGCTGGGACGGGGGGAGAGGTGGGACGGGGGACTGGGTCTGGGTTGATGGGGCAGCGATGGGAGAGGGACCGCCGAGGCCGGGGTCGGGCAGGACTCTGGGGAATCAGAGCGCCAGGGAGGGCGGTGCGCGGGACCTGGTTGGGATGGACAGGCCAGGCGCGGGGGGCTTTTTTGGATGTGAGGGGAGCCGCGGCTTCGGGATCGCGAGGGACCGGTGGCGGGGAGGCCGGGTTCCCGCGCTTCCGACGGCGGCTGCTGCTCGCCGCGCGGGCGTGCGGGCCCCGGGGGCGGGAGGGGGACGGGCGGCGGGCCGGGGGCTCACCATACAGGCCCTGCACGGCCAGCACGTCGTCCCAGCTGAGCAGCGCGTCGCGGCCCAGCCGCTTGTAGTAGGGCGCCATGAGCGCGCGCGGCGCCGGCGAGTGCGGCAGGCCGAGCGTGTGGCCGATCTCGTGCGCCAGCACCACGAACAGGTTGCGCCCGCGGCGGCGGCTCAGGGACCAGCGCTCGTCGCGGTCGAAGTGCGCTTCGCCCCGGCGGGGCAGGAAGGCGTGCGCCAGGGCGCCCCCTGCAGGCGGCGCAGAGGGTCAGGGGAGGCAGCGTGGTGTCCATACAGCGTGGGGCCTAACTGCTAACTGCCTGGGTTTCCATCCCGGTTTTCCTATTCGCTAGCTGTGTGACTTTGGGCAAGTAGCGCTCCCTCTGATCTGGAATGGGAATGATGATAATGAGCTGCTTCTTCCTCACGGGGTTGCTCTGGGGATTACAGAGGGATATGTGTATACGAGTAGGTTACATATCATATTTCGTGCCTAGCCCATAATGAATGCTACACAGGAATTATTTTCACAAAGATCTAGGTAGGAATAGGTATAGTGGTTACCCCAGAGGTCGGCACGATGGGACCTTCTGGATGATGGTAATGTCGATTCTTGATTGGCGTGCTGGGTGTGTTTATGGGTATGTATAGTCTCTTTAATAAAAAGTATATCTATTTTTGTGTTCTTGCCTTTCTCTCCTGGGGCCCCTCTGTGGGTCTCTACCTCCTGTAGTAGGAGTGAGCAGAGGGAGTGAACTGGATCAATGATGTTCCAGCTTGTGGCATGCCCCAGAGGGAGCTTATCAGTTACGCAGTTCCCAGGACCCCAGGCTTCACGATTCACTTTCTGCAGGGGCAGGGGTCAGCCAACGGCTCGGTGATAATGTTGGCCTAGAAGCCTGCTGGGGGCGCTTCCAGCCTTGCCTTCTTGGATCCCAGGCCAACCGGGACTGACCACCATTAAAGGAGAGCCGCCTGGGGTGTGGACGTGGGCCATGTGTGGACCAATACGTGCCTCCTGTTTTGGATATGCCTCGAGCTGTCCGAGCAATATTAGCCCTTTCCGCTCACTCCTCCCACTAATCCTGGGAGACAGATGGCAGGTTTCAGAGAGAGAACACCTAAACTCAGACAAAGCGCCTGCCCCAAATCAGAGAGCTTTCTCCCAGTCCCGTGCTGTCTTAGCCGCCACACTCCAGCCGAGTATAGGCATGAACATTTCATGTAGACAGCAGGGGTGAAGTGAGTTACATGCAAGAAGACATATGTGTTACATGTGGATTCTTGAAAAGCTTAGATTTCTCCCAGTCCTAACCTGGGTCCCAGCAGCAGGGCCTAGACGTGGGCTTTGCTCAGAGTGGGCTTGATGCCAAGTAGAGGAGCGCAAGGGAGGTGAGGGCCCAAATTCCCAGGCCATACAAGGGCTCGAGTCCCCAGCGTGAAGGGGTCTAGTCAGGGCTCCTTTCATTATTAGGGTGGGGGGGGAGGGACGGGGTGGGCGATGCACAGGTAGCCTGCAGTCAGGTTCTGAAGGCCAGGGTTGGGCAGAATAGGAGGAGAGCAGTTTAAATTGCTGCCGTAAGCCTTCAGTTTGGCGGCAAACAGGAGAACTGGCTGGGCTGTGCGAATGCGAAGCCCTTCGGTGGTGGGTAGGGGATAGAGTGCCTCTTGCGCTGCGGCAGTGACTGTGGGAGTGGGCGTGGGGAGGGCTGGAGTGGGGTGGTGGTGGCCTCTGGGTGTTTTTAGGGTGGTGGTCGGGAGAACACCCACTCTTGGAGAACAGGAGAGGCACAGGCCTGTCTAGAGGCAGAGGACAGATGACGGGACCTCAGAAGCTTCTCCCAGAAAATACTCTGGAATCTACAATGCACTTTCCACGCAGAACCTCATCTGGCCTTCCCTTCAGCCATGTGGCACACAACTGGGCAGAAACCATT
Organism: Phoca vitulina; assembly: GCF_004348235.1. Taxonomy (NCBI): domain Eukaryota; kingdom Metazoa; phylum Chordata; class Mammalia; order Carnivora; family Phocidae; genus Phoca; species Phoca vitulina. Next base: position 16,101,469 of record NW_022589743.1, on the reverse strand, counting down.
GTTCCCATTCTACAGAGGAGGAGACTGAGGGTTCTTTGAAGGTGGATCCAGCTTGGCCAAGGCCAAAGGGAGAGCAAAGGCCCCATTGCCCTCCCCAGACTGCCTCTCCCAGGTGGGTTCCCCTCCTGCCACGTGAGAGAGAGCCTCCGTGTCAGCACCTGGGCCATCAAAGGCGTTGCCCAGCCCGTCGTTGTGGTCCCCTTGGAAGAAGGTGAGGCGGATGTCAGCGGGGACTGTGGCTGGGGCCTCCCAGAATTCCAGCGCTGAGACATTGCTCCACAGTTGGAAGGCAGCGCGCACGGCCCCACGAACGGCCGGCTCCGGGAGGTGCTGTGGCCAGTTCACCAGGCGGTAGGAGAGGTGCTGCTTGTGCCACTTGCTGCCTGCCAAGCGGAGAAGCCGCGTCGGTCACACCCACCTGCGGAACCCGGGCTGGTCCCCAAGGACCCATATGAGGCGGAGATAGGCCCTCCTCCAGGGAGTCCTGGATTTGAAGGGGAGTAACACAGCCCTTGTCCTGGGAAGAGCCCGTCTGGCTGGGGAGACACTGCTCTCGAGCTGACAGGTCTACCCTTGTCCCAGAGAGGCCCCAGTCTAGTGGCTTGGCCTGGGGAAGTTCCTCGGGGAGAGGTGACCTCTGCCCAGGAAAAGCCCCCAACCTGAAGGACTCTCTGGTCTGAGGTCTTCTTCCTCACAGCCTGGGCTGAGCCTGAAAGCCGCTCTGCACCTCTTGCTGGCAGCAAATCCCTACCCCTGCCTACTGGGGCGGGGGGAGAGGAGAGATGGGGCCCCTGGGGCCCCAGCTGTGACCCCTTCCTCCTCTCCTCCCCTCACAACCGCCTGCCCTTCCCGTTCCAGTGCCGCAGGCCTGCTGCCGACAAGCTACCAAGACCCATTTATTAGAGGTCTTTCCCTGACCCCTGGCCCTCCCCCTCACTTCCTCAGGGACTCTGGAGAGCTCCGAGGTGAAAACAAATAAGAACAAAGGGTGTGTTTTGTCACTCACTGAGACAGAGAGAAATTTTTCCATCTCCACTTAGCTACGAGCTTCTATTCCTTTGCCCAGAACTGCAGTTCCTCCCCTGGACCTAAGAAAGACTCTGGCCTCTTGCCCAAGCCTCAGGTCAACTGAGTCCCCCTGCAGCTCACCACACACCCAGGACCAGGGTGCTTAGAAGGTCCAGATCCTGAGTTTTTCATGGGCTATTTCTGAGCCTGGCAAGCTCAGGGGCTGAGATTGTGACCCCAGCTGGAAGACTCACAGCTCCCAGGCAGGCCTCATGGGCCCAGGGAGTGCATAGGTTTCGTGTGATCTTTGGGGCCTCAGTTTCCCAAATGGACCAGAATTCCTGAGGTATGGGTGACAAGTAGGCAAGCCTGGCCAGTGGACACAGCCCTCTCTCTCCTTGGAGGAACAACTGAAGGTTCAGACAGCCTGCCCTTTTGCCTCGGGGAAGTCCTTGCCTGAACCAGGGAGGAGGGCTGAAGTCATGGAAGTTTGGCCATCTCCTCATCCGACCTCTCTGCTCTGTTCTGGGGAAATTGAGATCGGGGGAAGGGACCTGCCCAGGGTCACAGAATGAGTGAGTAGCCGAGCTAGGCCCCGAGCCCAGGCCCTGACATCTGACCCAGTGCGCTTTCTACTACACCACACAGGTAAACAGGCACATTTGCTAAGACTCAAGGCTTATAATTTGCCTGAACATGGCTCCCACGGGTCAAAGCAGGGGCTCTGCATGAGCTGAAATTCTCCAGATGGAAGGGAGGGTGCTAGAGAGCTGAGTGCCCTTTCCCTCCCTATTCCCCATGGAAGTGGGGGAGGGGAATGTCTTTTCTCCCACCCTGAGCCAAGCTCCATTCCAGGCAATGCTGCCTTCCCAGGCCTGTTTGGTCTGGCAGCCACCCAACCCCTCCCAGCCACTGACCAACACTCAGGGAGGGAAGGGGGAAGGATTCTTAGGAAGGGAGGGAGACAAGGAAGGCAGAGGGAAGGCCTGGGGTCCAGAGGTGACTCGGAGGGCTCTGGACTGGCTGGCTCTGGGCACTTCCACACCCTGCTGGGGCTGACCGACTCCCAGGCTCTCGCTGCCCACCTTCAAGCTGCTAGAAGTGTGAGGCAGGTCCTTCTGCCTCTTTGCATTAGAGGGGGGCTTCGCTCAATGGGCAAGAAAGGGAAGGTGACAGCTCGCAGGATAAAAATCCTCTGTGGACGCGCGCGCGCGTGTGTGTGTGTGTGCAGGCAGGCTCGTGTGTCTTTGGAGGAGGACAGGGAGGACAAATAGGTACAGGACTGAGAGAAAATGGTTAATTTTCCTTGAGAGGGGTGGTTGGTGTGCCTGCCAAGAAGGAAGAACCCCCCTCCCCCCACCACCTACCCTCACCAGCAGCCTGAGCCCTCTCTCCATCCTCTTCCTCTTAGAGCAGCCTGGCCACCCCAGGCCCCATCCTGAACTCTGGCCCAGGCCAGGCTGGATTCTGCAGTGACCTCTAGGCCACAGAAGCACCTGGCAGTGCACCGCCCACGCCCTTGCCCCCAAATCCAAAAGGTAAGAGGGAAAGACAAGGACATGGGGAGGAGTGGAGACCTAGACACCTGACTCCCAACAGGCAACGGATACTGTGGAAAGAAGCTGGTCGGAATCCCAACACTTCTACTCGCAACCTTACATAGCAAATTATGGAATCTCTCCAAACCTTAGTTTCCTTATTTGCAAAGTGTGGTTGGTAAGATTTACTTGTAAAAATGAGAAGGCAAATGAACTAGAATGTATGGGTGCCGGGCATGTGGTGGGTGCTCAGTAAATGCCTACTCTCTTCTCCTTCCTTTTCCACCCCAGATTCACCCCTGGACCCCATACCCTCCCCCCTAGCTCCTTGGGGGACCGAGGGGGATTGAAAATCTCCCCCATAAGCACAGAGGGGACCAGACACTTGGAATGAGGTTGCCAGATTTAGCAAATAAAAACATGGAACACCTGGTTAAATTTGAATGTCAGATAAATAACAAAATTTTTCTTTTTTTTGGTATAAAAGTGAGCACAAAACAATGATTTGTTGTTCACCTGACATCCAAATTTAACTGAACGTCTTATATTTTGTCTGGCAACCCTACCCTGGAACCCGACTTCGTCAAGAGAGCATTTGCCCACAGAGTAGACAGTCACTGGCCTAGAAATCCACATCATTTTTAAAGCCGCCACCCGTGTTCTGGGGTTTCTCACATGGGGAATCTCACTCAGTCCTCCCAGTGATGAGAAGGCTTGGCCACACTCTGGCTATGTGGCCCTGGGGAAGTTTCCTAAGCTCTTTGTCCCTTAGTTTGGCTCTCTGTAAAATGAGGATAATGATGGTCCCTATCTCCTAGGGTTGTTATGGGATTACGTGACTTAACCCATCTAGAACTGCACTTGGCACATTATAAATGCTCAGGAAGGGTCAACTGTTAAGAATACATTTTCCAAAGGAAGGCATAGGAAGTGTTCAGTGCCTGCCAAGCATACAGCTCCTTTCTAGGGAAGGTCTTCTCACTCAGTGGGTAAAGGAAGTCGAGCTGCTGTGGTTCAGGTTATGAACAAGAGAGAAAGTCTCCATCTAACCTGAGCCACTGCTGTCTGGACCAGGGATCAGGGCCAGACAGTGACATGGGGCTAGGCTGGTAGGGCAAGGCTACCTGCCTGGGAGATGCCTTAGCTTGAATCTCTGTTCCAAATGGATGCTCCAATTTGAACGGCACCAAATGGGTTCCATCAGCTACTCCCATGAGAAGATGCTGCCAGAAGGTAGTATCTCTGGTGCTCAGGTTGTGCCCTGGATGCCCAGGAGGCATCATCCCCGTTCTCTGGGAGACCACCTATAGCCTGGAAATGCCACTGCTGAGACTGGGTCTGGGGCCGCCCCACCTTCCACAGCAAGCCCCCTCCCCTTGGTGATCAGGGCCCATCTCTACTTTGCAACCAGAAAGAGCCTATGTCCTAGATGAGGAAATGGAGCAGTGACACACTGCTGAGCCCAGAGCCCCAGCTCCAGGAATGCTGTCCCAGCTCATGCTGCGCCTCTGTTCTACCTCTGTGGTCCAGAAACCCAGTGGGATGCAGAACATGTTGACACCAAGGACTTCTCGACCCCAGCATTCGGACCCCATCACTGCCATCCTCCAATAGCTGAGGGGAACACCCACAGCTTCCTTATGGACTAGCGAAGAAATAAAAATGACCTATGAACCTTGTGTTCTGTTCATAATGGATATTGTTGCTGCAAGTAGTTAATGCAAATTAAAAGAGACAATGGCCCAAAGTGCTCGCGGTAAATTTGATTATAGATGAAAACCTGACTCAACAACCCCATCTTGTTAGAAATCCTAAAAACTGCAGAAATCAGGTCAGAGAAAATTAGACTTAGTACAAAGAAGATGTTAAAATTGCACACAGTAAAACTCGTTATTGATGAAGAATTGACAGAAGAATCAAATCTTCAGAAATCTTAGGTCTGTAACATTTGACCCTGGAAGATTGGATCTGGACAAAAAGGAGGAAGAGGAGGAGAAAGAAAGATAAAACCAAAACCACAAACGGAGAATCACAGCAGCAGGAACTGTGATGTATAAAATGAGCAGTGATGAAATGTCCAGAATAGGCAAATCCATAGAAACAGAAAGCAGATGGGTGCTTGTCAGGAGCTGGGGAGAGGGGGCGGGGAGAGGGGGAGGGGAGTGACCGCTAAGGAGCATGGGGTTTCTTCTGGAGGTGATGAAAGTGTTTTGGAATTAGATTATGGTAATGGTTGCACAATTCTGCGAATATACTAAAAAACACTGAGTGGTACACTTCCAATGGGTAAATTTTATGGTGTGTGAATTCTATTCCAATAAGGCTGTTAAAAGCGTGCTACAGACAAAATAAAACTGATCGGTAAATCACATCTTTGTTGAATAATTCTTATGATGAAAACAACTTTGGGAAAACATAAAGCAAAACATTGGCAACAGTTTCACTGCCCTGCATAACTAACTGATCAAGGAATTAAGTGGGCTTGATGGGGCTTGCTGTGGAAAACATCGGCATAATGAAAATCCATCCATTTTGGTGTAATTCTGATTTAAATGTCTGTGTTCACAAACATGGCCCTCCACTTGAGGGGTTCTATTCACCCACTGCTCTCCCCTCTCCCGCCCGAGGGAAGAGGATACCGACAAAGCCCAGTCCGAGGCTAGGCTGGTTTTTTTCTCTGGCCACGGGGCTTCTGGGTGTTGGGAATCCTGGCTTAGGTAGATTTCAGCAGGGCTCACCTTGCTTTGCAAAGCGTTTCTTACGCCTCATTTTGGCCCGGCGTCCAGCAAACAGGGCACTGACCCTCTCGGTCCAGGCCGCCTGACTGTCTGTGTCTGCCACCCCACAGCGGGGCCGCATCATCTGGCGCAGGGTGGCGGGGTCTAGCACACCGCTGATGGGCAGCTGAGATACCCTCTGGAACTCCCTGTCAGGAGGAATTGAGATAAAGGACCACAGTGGGAGGGTGGGTGGTGGGGGTGAGGGCAAGGAGTTTCCCTGGAGACAGCAGGAGGCTGGTGGCAGGGTTGGGGGGGGAGCAATGGAGCATGACCCTTGGACACAGAAGGGAAGCCAGCCATCCAGGAGGAGGGAAGAGGCAACCCAAGCTTGCCCTCTGGCACCCCCAAATCCCCCACATACCTGATGGCATTGCTGAATCTTGCCGTGGTGAGGTCTTTGGGGACCTGCTCACTGAGATAGCCGTACTTCTCCAGGAATGCCTGGGGGAGAGAGGAGCGTCAGCTTTCCCACGGTGTGGCATCCTTTCCCCTCCCTTGGTCTCTGAGGGTCCGTGACACATGCATCATGCCCAGTCTCACCTTTGTCCCAGTGAAGTCTATGAGCTACAGGAGAAGGAGTCCTGGGACCAAAGCCAGAAGGACGTAGACTCCGTCTGTTCCAGGCCACCACTGACTACCTTGATGGTCTTGGGCAAGTCACTCAATATTTCTAAACCTTAGCTTCCTAAATTCTCAAACTGGCCATGGAGTCCCTACCCAGAGTATTTCATGGCATCGTCAGGGATCTAGCAGGGCATGCTGGACAAGTAGAGTTAGGGGCTCTGGAATCACGGTGGCCTGGGTTTAAATCCCAGTTAGGAAGCTATTTCTCTAAACCACAGGTTCCTTATCTGTAAAAGGGACTTAGAAACAGTATATAACTTACAGGTTTTTTTGGTGAGGCTTGATCACAATAGTGACTACAAAGCACTTAACACGGTGCCTGTCACCTAGGAGGGGCTCCATACAGAGCAGCTTTTATAAATATAAATATGCACTCAGCTCTGCTCCTGAAACATCTCGCCTGTCTAGGGAGTTACCCTGTATTAATCAGAAGTTGGGCTGGTCACCCACAGGCTCTGCCATGTCTGGCTTGGGAATTAGTTATCTTTCTATTCTGGTTTCTTCCTAAACAATTCACGTCCTCCCCAAAGCAGGTATGTTTAAGGCCCTATGAACAACAAATGCACTTGCCCTCAACTCTATGGTTTGTATAAAAACTTGGCTCCTTAGAAAAGTAATTTTTGGGGTGGTGCCTGGGTGGCTCAGTTGGTTAAGCATCTGCCTTTGGCTCAGATCATGATCCCGGGGTCCTGGGACCAAGTCCTGCCTCGGGCTCCCTGCTCAGTGGGGAGCCTGCTTCTCCCTCTGCCTGTCATTCCCTCTGCTTGTGCTCTCTCTCTGACAAATAAATAAATAAAATCTTTAAAAAAATAGTGTTAAAGTAGTTTTGGGGGGAAGCTGGCTGGCTCAGTTGGAGGAGCATGTGGCTCTTGATCTCAGGGTTGTGAGTTCGAGCCCCACATTAGGTGTCGAGATTATGTAAATAAATAAATAAATCTTAAAAAAAAAGTAACTTTTGAGTTAGAAACCTGCAACTTCCTCTTTTCATTCACTCATTTGTTAATTCATACAATGTACGAGGTACACTGTCAGGTGCAATGACCAACAAGACTTGTGGATAGAGACAGACAGTAGCAACACAGATAACAAGTGAAGGAGACAGTTTGGGTGCTATAAAGAAAAGAAACTGGGTGATGTGATTGAGAATAACTTTATTTTAAAATATTTTATTTATTTGACAGAGAGAGACACAGCAAGAGAGGGAACACAAGCAGGGGGAGTGGGAGAGGGAGAAGCAGGCTTCCCGTGGAGCAGGGAGCCCGATGCGGGGCTCAATCCCAGGACTCCGGGACCATGACCCGAGCCGAAGGCAGACGCTTAACGACTGAGCCACCCAGGCGCCCCGATTGAGAATAACTTAACGAGAAACTTTCCACCAGGGAGGTCAGGGCAGGACCCTCTGCAGAGCTGATATTTGATGTGAGTCGTGAAGAGTGAGAAGTAGCTGGCCATGCAGTGAGGTGGGAAAGACTGTTCCAGGCAGAGGAGGAGCGCACGCAGAGCCCTGAGCTAGGAACCGTGGTGATGTGTCTGAGGGACAGAGGAAGGCTAGAACACAGTGAGTGTGAAGAAGGAGGACATGTGATGAAGCCACAGGGAGAGAGGCAGGACTGCCACCCAGGGTAGGAAAGGGGAGCTTTAGTTGAGTCCTGATTCAGGTGGGTTAATTGTGAGGACTGAAAGAAAGAGAGGAATCCGGGATGGCTCCTCAATGTTCGCCTTGGATGGTGAAGCTAGAGACGGCATAAGGAAACCAGAGGGGGGCCAGATGGGCGTGGATGCAAGTAAGATCCATGCGGTGATGTCAAGTGGCATTAGTTGTAGGATCCCAGAACTCAAGGGAGAAGCCAGAATCTTCCAGCATGTGGATGATGTGATGGCGGTGGACCTGGGTGTCATCCCCTGAGGAAGTTACTGTAACTGGAGAACATCTCATGGCCCAAATGCCTTTTCGCCACCACCTGCCCTCACACACCTGGAAGCTGCTCTCCCCGTGACCACGTGTGTGGAGGCCAGTGGTGAGAAGCGTGCGACTCATCGTCCCTACCTATCACCAGCCCTACCCTTCGGGGAAACCATGCACTTGGCTCCCTGCTTGCCCTTGTCCCTGAGAAAGCCTCATCGATGGATTAAAAGAAATGTCACCTCGGCTGCTTAATTCCTATACAGACACACATCGTCTCTCCTTGTTTAGCCCTCCTGGCTGTGTTACCTATATGGAAATAATTTTCTGTCTTCCTTGTTCTCTTACTCACTTTCCTTTGCTGCATTTCTTGAATCAACACCAATCACAGCTGCTGCCTCGAGGAAAAGGTGCAAATTGAGAACAAAAACTAGACACGAAGAGCCAGGATGGGCAAGCTCCTAAGCCTTTGCAAGTACCCAGTCTTGGCTTTGTGAATTTCATTATATCCGCCCTCAGCGACTTCCACATCCTCTTCTCAATAAAGCCACTTTCCATAAGGAATCCTTATTCTGGACAACAGACCACTTCCCAAGTCCATTTCGTTATTTTTCTACACTAATTTATTCGTATTTCAGTACTATTTTCTTTTTTCCCTTTCCAAATGTGCACTATTTTGGGATGCATAATGGATTAAAGGAGTTCTAGTGGCTTAATCTGGAAGACCATTTATTGCCCAAAATAGTATGGCATCATGGAATAGCCAGTGGGCTTGGAATCAAGAATCTGTTCCCAACCCTGACTCTGGGTGGCCAGAGACAAATTACTTAGCATCTCTGAGCCTTCCATTTCTTCGCCCGTAATGTGAAAACAAGAATAACCCCCACAGGGTTCTCAGAAGGATTTTTATTTTTTTTTAAAGATTTTATTTATTATTTATTTATTTATTTATTTATTATTTATCAGTCAGAGAGAGAGACAGAGAGAGAGAGCGCACGCACAAGCAGGGGGAATGACAGGCAGAGGGAGAAGCAGACTCCCTGATGAGCGAGGAGCCCAATGTAGGACTCAATCCCAGGACCCTAGGATCATGACCTGAGCCAAAGGTGGATGCTTAACCATTGAGCCACCCAGGCGCCCCAATTCTCAGAAGGATTAAGTAAAGCAATGCCTATCAGCATACATAGTAAATAATAAACAGTTGATCTAGTTGATTTACCTTAGTAGAAAAATTAACAGACTTTTGGAATGCAACCCGTCTATAAGACGGGAACTGCTCGGAACAAGGCAGTTAGAGCTCTGTTCTCAATTCAGGTGCTCTATCTTAGACTTGCCCCGCCCCAGCCAAGTGCCTGATTCTCTTCCTTGTCTCCTCCCCTTCCCTTGGTGAGGATGGATAGAGTGGCTTTCTAAAGGAAGTTGGAAACTCAGTGTCCCCTTTGAAGCCGATTTGCTGAGTGACTTGGGAGAGACCGGGTCACAGGCTAACAGGCTGGCACTCCCTGTGCTCCTCCCCCCAAACCCACCCAGCCCTTATCAGAAAGTTGGCTCCGGTTCTGGAACTATGAAGTCTTGGACAGAGCAGAAGGGAGGGGATACTGACTAGCGGCGTCTCCTGTTTCCTGGCTGGGCTGCCGTGTCTGGTACTTTGGCAGGCAAGGTGGACTGGAGGGCAGGATGAGGGTGGAGGCCTTTTTTAGGGGTCCATCAGAGGGGAAATCCTGGGCCTCTCTTCCTGACTGGTCTCTGGCACCCTGTGGGTTGCAAGGCAGAGCCGAATTCCCAGGAGGCAGTATGAGCACGTGAGAATGAGAAAAATAAATTTTAAGAATTTGACATTTTATATTTCCACAAAAGCCCTGAAGTATTTTTTTAAGATTTTATTTGAATAAATGAATATTTGAGAGAGAGAGAGAGAGAGCGCGCACAAGGTGGGGTGGGGAGGGGCAGAGGGAGAGGGACAAGCAAACTCCCTCCTGAGCAGAAAGCCCGATGCGGGACTCGATCCCAGGACCCTGGGATCATGACCTGAGCTGAAGGCAGATGCTTAACCGACTGAGCCACCCAGGTGGCCTGCACTGAAGTATTATAATAGCAATTATCAGAACTTAAGGATTCCCTTACACTTATTTTAATATGAACATTTGTATTTTAATATGAACACTTTAAAATTACGTATAGGAAGAGGCCCTTCATATCCTCAGTGCTGAGTACCCTGAAGTTCTGTTGAGTGGAGGCAGAACCACACCCTCGGCTCCTGCAGCTGTCCCTAACCCTCTTCGGTGAGCCCATTTGCCAAGCCTCAGTTTCCCCTGCAAAGGTTACAGAAGTGCCCTGTCTGCATGGGGGAAAGAGCAGAGGTGGGGGGCCGGTGACACGTGGTAAAGGGATCCCAGAAAGAGACACAGGACTAAGAGGTAGAACTCCTGTTCTCATTCCAGCTCGACCACTAATGCCTTGGAGGAGTCATTTCCCTTCCAGGCTGGAGCTTCCCCAGGGCTTGTCCTGTGTTCTCTTAGGGACCCCCGAGCTCTACCTGGGGTCACCCCCACCCCCTGCATGAAGGCCGTGTCCTGGCTGCTCCTCTCTGCCTTGCGGTTCCAAACACCAGGTTTTCTCTTTGCCCCGTTCTCCACCCATCCTCTCTCCTGTGGAGCCCAAGGCTTAAGCTGAGTGGAGAGGAAGCTGGAGGACCGTGCCCCTTCTGTGATTCACCCTGCTCAGGCCTAAATCTTGTGACAACCTGCCTCACCCACTTGGTCAGGGCTGGGGCCACTTCCCTGGGGAGTCGCCTCTGAGAAGTTCTGGGAGTGGCTGTGGTGTCTGAGTAAAATGAAAACGGTTCTCCCTGCGACCCAGAAAGCTGAGTGGGATTAGAACTCTGGGGGTTCTAGTCCCGCATCTGTCTTGACTTGCCATGGAAGGGTATATAGAGCCCAGCCCATTTAGTGCCCGAGGGATGGGGAAATTTCTGGCCATTTCTGAGCAGGGCAAGACTAGCAATGAGGTGTAGCAAAATAAATTGAGGCCTGAGTCAAGAACTCTGAGTCACTGGCCTGGCAGAGCAAGAGCCCTGGGCTGTGTCTTGAGTTTTATTCCTGTGCTACTAAGACCTGTGTGTTCTTAGGCAAGTTCTGTCCCTCTCTGTGCCTCTGTTTATTTCTTTTCTTTCTTTCTTTCTTTAAATATTTTATTTATTTATTTGAGAGAGAGTGAGCATGAGTGAGGGGAGGGGCAGGGAGAGAAGGAGAAGCAGACTCCCCAGTGAGCAGGGAGCCCGATGACAGATGACACGGGGCTCCATCCCAGGACCCTGAGATCATGACCTGAGCAGAAGGCAGACACTTAACTGACTGAGCCACCCAGGCGCACCTGGGCCTCCATTTCTTCTTCCATAAAATGAAAGGGTTGGATTAGAGCTAAAATGTACTCCAGCTTCATCTATTATCATAGCCTTGCCTCTGCAACTGATTAGCTGTGTGAGCTATGACAAAGTACTTAACCTCTCTGTGCCTCAAGGTGTGACATACAGGTAAGAACGCCTTAGCTTTCTCACAGGAGTGCCGTGAAAATCCAGTAAGAAGATAAGATACCCTGGGAAAGCTTTATGACGGTTGTCCCATTAAAAAGCTATAGTCACAGAGCTTTATTGCCGGAAAGGAATTTTGTTAGGTAAGTCTGGGAAGGGCAGCTCTCAGTCTTATGTCTCCAGAGTGCCTGCAACATCCTCCATATCAAAGAACTGCAGGAGCAAAACTGGGAGAGAAAATCTCCAGCAGACTCCCCCATGAGCTGACGCGGAGCCTGACATGGGGCTCGATCTCACCACCCTGAGATCATGACGTGAGCCGAAATCAAGAGTTGGATGCAGGGGCACCTGTGTGGCTCAGTCGGTTAAGCGTCTGCCTTTGGCTCAGGTCATGATCCCAGGGTCCTGGGATCGAGTCCCTTGTCGGGTTCCCTGCTCAGTGGGGAGTCTGTTTCTCTCTCTCTCTCTCTCCCTCTACCCTTCCACCCCTGCTCATTCTCTCTCTCTCAAATAAATAAATAAAATCTAAAAAAAAGAGTTGGATGCATAACCTACTGAGGCACCCAGGCACCCTGAGACCAAGAATTTTTCAATTGCAAAATGGCAAGATCACTCAAAAACCATGTTGCTTTACCTATGGCTTATTCCATCCCATGTTACATTTCATTATGATTATAATCTTTCCATAGTGACTCTATGTGATTGTCTTTGTCATTCAATACATCTTGAGCGCTATTAGCCAAGTCAAGATGCAAGGGATGATAGTTGGTGTTCTGCCTTGGCGTGTTCTATATATAAAAATATGTTTCTGGTAATCAGGAACACAGCGAGTCCTTGACTAGTATAGATCTTTTAAGAGTCTGGCACCTTTGAACTTCACAATGACCTTGCAAGAACATAGGCAGGACAGGTGTTGCTAATCCCATGTTAAAGATGAGGAAAGTAAGTCTCAGGAGAGCGAGCAGTGTCTTGCTAAAGGATCCTAAGTGAGCAACAGAACCAGTACTCGAGTTCAAATTTCCTGACACCTATCCAGGATGTCTTATTTTACATTCAAACAAGTGACTCAGAGGCTTTAAACTGAAGGCACAGGGGCCAGCCTGCTCTCTCTACTGGGGAGACCATTCTCAAATGAGAAAAAGGTAAAACAGGGGGTGTTTCTAGCTGGATTCCTTCTGTCTCCTCTGTAAGCAGGTCCAGGGCCAGAGCAGAGGAAAGAAGCTGCTTAGGTGGTGGACTCTGGCTTTCAGTAGAGGCTGGGCTCACATCTCTCTTCACACCCCAAACAGGTCATCTGACAAGCCACATGTATTTAACGGGACTCAAGCATGTTCCTCTTGCTCTCTGGCTCCTGGGTTCTACTGAAAGCCCCGGGGCAGTGGGACCAGCTAGGACCCTTTCCCTTCATTGGGGAAAAATGCCTCCCCTTCCCTCTGTCTGACTCCCTTTATCTTCTCCTCCTTTCCCTTATTCCTAGTCTCATATTCACAAAGTTCTGTCTGGGTGTAGCCTAGATACCTCTTGCTGTAATTCCCCCCTCCTTTTATTTTTTGTCCTTAAGGAAGTTGGAAAAGATCAGCGGGTCAGTCTCCGTCCAGACCCCTCTTGTACTTTTTCTAATGCCAAATAATCGTACTGTATGGACCCATGGTCCTCACTACGCTTGCAGAGCTAAATTTAGGGCACAAAATAATGCCCTAACCAAGGCCGGATTTAGGGAGAGTTGTCCACCTGTCTCGCTACTATAGTCCTATTTCCACTACCCAGCTTTTGCTAGATCCCTTAGTTTTCAAACTGATTTGACAATGGCTTTTCCACCAGCTCATTGTCCTCTGGGACCTTCCAGAGCCCCTTCTGCACTTCTATTCACCCTGTACCCGTGAGTCACTGCACTCAGCTCTTGGGAACGGCATTCACACCCGGGCTTCTGGGTTTCTGACTCACAAAAAGTAAAATGGATGGCTCTGGGGTATGAGAAACAGACACTGCATCTGTGGGTGGATACTCCACAGAAGCTGCAACATTTCCCTGGAGAGGCGAACTGGCCAGCTCCTTGTACTCGCACACTGAGAGCAGCTGTGCAGATCTGCGTAGACCACTGAATGGAAGGTAGGTCCTGGACATACCACCTGGGTGTTTAAAGAAGGTCCAGGGGAAGCACAGTAGGTAGATCCCTTGGGACAGTCCGTGTCACCCAAATACAAGATAGGGCCTGATTGCGAATGGGAGGGGGGCCAAGGTGATGATGTCATTCATTAACTCTCAATCTTGCAACTCAGCAGTGGAGGCCCTTCCTACTCACTAGTGTCATGAGCAGTCCTAGTTTTCCCAAGTGGGCAACAATGAACTTGTTCACAATGCAGCTTTGTAAGCGGTTAGTCTCCTCCCCGGCAAAGCCCACTTTGGAAAATGCTCAACTTTATTATTTTGTATGCCTGCAAGGGACACACACAGGCACAGGGATACACACAGAGACCTGGGAACACAGACACATGCAGACAGACAGACATGGACACCCAGGCAGACGAAATGTACACACACACACAGGCGCGGGCATATAAACACACCACAGCCAAAGAATGTTAGCTCGAAGAGAGTCATTTAAGAAGCTTGGCTCCCTTACTCATAGAGGAGGAAGTCCTCCTGCTGCAGTGAGGGGACTAGCTCAAGATCACACAGCTTGTTTTTATGATTTCTTTCCTTCTCTGTCCTGAACTCTGAACTTTGTCCACGAGCTCTGCGGGAGTGCTCTGCTTTGCTTAGGGTCTAGCTCTCTGCGCCCCAGTCAGGGAATTAGACCTGAGCAAGGAGCCAGGGTGATCATGGGGCTCACTTTGTGTGGTTCTCTTCTGTGGATGGTTGTATTTCCCCAAATGACCACAATAATAGCTCCCATTCCCGTGCTCTTCTTACAGTGACTTCCATGCTCCTGCCACCAGCTGTAGGGTCTGCGGTCCCTCCCCTTGACCTGGAGCTTGTGACTGCTCCAGGCAATGGGGTGCAGCAGAAGCAATGCTACGAACCTTCCTCATCTCGCTTATAAAGAGGACAGGGCTTCTGCTTGCCCTCTCTCTCACCCTATCGCTCTCTCTTGGAATCCTCATCCTGGAGACCCAACCACCATGTTTGGGCCCAAACTAGCCCACCTGGAGAAACCACGTGGAAAGGCCCACGGGAGAGAATGGGGGCCCCCAGCTGACAGCCAGATAGGTGAGTAAAGAGCTTTTAGATGATTCCATCCCCGGACATTGTAGAGCAGAGACAAGGTGCCCTCATGCGCCCTGTTTGAAATTCTGACCCACAGTATCTATGAACATAATACATGTTTGTTTTACCTCACTAAGTTCTGGGGTAATTTATAATGTTGCCATAGTAACGGCAACACCATCTCTTAGGAATGATAGCTCTGTGTCGCCTGTTGTCCAATGCTGAAAATAGTTGCCTTACGTATTTTGTCCTGTGTTATTGTTCTAGGAGAGCTAGTCACTGAGCCAGTACTTTCTTTCTTTTATTTTTTACAGATTTTTATTTATTTATTTGTTTGAGAGAGAATGAGCATGAGCGGGGAGAGGGGCAGAGAGACAAGCAGACTCCCCGCTGAGCCGGGCTCGATCCCAAGATCCCGAGATCATGACCTGAACTGAAGTCAGATGCTTAACTGACTGAGCCACCCAGGTGCTCTGACCAAGCCAGGACTTTAATCTGAAGCTCTGTTCTCTAAAATAATGATAAAGATAATAATAACAAGAATATTAAGAGCAGCTTCCTTTTATAGATTGTTTTCTATGTACTAGGCACTGTGCTGAGCATTTTACATACATTATCTCAATGAAACCACACAGTCTTATGAAATAGGCATTATTAACCTCCATTGTACGGAGAAGAAAACTGAGGTTCAGAGAGATTAAATGATTCACTTATGGTTTGCACACATGTCTGTCTGACACTGAAGCTCATGCAATTGACCATTTACAGAAGCACATATAGACATACTAACACCCCCGATTTGCATATATATTCATACATATGTACATGCATAGGCATATAGAGACACATACACATTTCCAGAGTTTTTAATACTTTTAAAATATTTCTTGTTCTCAGAGCTAAAAATCCCCTTCCCCCAATTATGTTAAATAGACTGCAAGAGACTCAATCTGCTTAGTATTATGTTTCCCAAGCACACCCCAAGATAAAATTCTCTCCATCTGGGGCCACCACAGGCATGGGCGGCAGAGATATTGTCTCTGTTCTCCTGCCAAGGATTGCCTGGGACCCGGACTTGGGGGGAGGTGGGGCGGGACTCTTAATAGGACTTGGCTTGGTAGACGGAAGCCTTCTCCTGGGGCCATGAGGACCATGCACTTGATGTTGTAAGATTCTAAATTCAGTGAAACAGAGTGATTCCCAAATGTGCAAAAGCAGAGAGCGCAAAACAAGAGACCAGTGCTTGGAAGGGGAGAGTGTGGCCCCCATTGTTGAAACACGGTCATTTCCAAATATTCCAGAATAGTGGTGGGAGCTGGCTGCTGGAAGGAAGAGCCCTTCAGTGGGGGCTTCTTCATTCTGGAGGTTTCTTAGATTCAGCATGCCTCTTCTAGGGAAGGGGAATGGGAGGGTACTGAGAAGTTCTGGACTGGCAGTTTTAGGGCAGGAATGAAACACTTAGGGAGCAAGAGTCTCAGGGCCGAGCACTGGGCTCAGGAATTTAGAACTCCTTAAAATAGTGGAGACCCCAGTCCTAATCTTGAGAATAGATAAGAACACAGAGATGTTTCAAAGAAGTGATACGTATTATTACAATCACCTTTATCTGGAAAATAGATACCCCAAGTGGATCCCCACCCCTGCCTCCAAAGAGCTCACCTTGTGCAAACTACAGCAAGCAGCTGAGTCCAGAGGAGGGGAGTCAAACCAAGACCCTCCACCTCCCTGCCTCCTTTCTCAAGTTCAGTCCTGAAGCACTGTTCCAAAGCTCCTTAGAAGCAGTTCTTGAAACTATAGTACTCTTACCCATTTTACAGGTTAAGAAATTAGTACCGAGCTTGGACGCTGCCTTGCTCAAGCTGGTCAGTGGCAGCACCAGCCCAGTGCTGTCTCCTGTGTCCGGGGCAGTCTGTGGTATCCTCTCCACCTCACCAATCTAGGGGGCTCCGCAGCCTCTGGGAAGGCTCGGGACATCGGATGAATGAACTGCCAAGTCTCCGCATCCTAGGCGGTGAGGAACAGTAGGTCTGCGCCCAACTGGGGTGCAGGGGCTACCTCTCTCTCAGCTGTTGCCCGCCTGTCCCATCTTGTCGCTCCCTCCTGCCCCCCCCCTCCCTGTCCGGGAAAATCAATACAAATCCGTGTGCCTGTGTGGTCCCAGCACTGGCACGGGGGAGAATGCTCCCGAGGCTCTTTGTGCGGACGGGGAGAGGGTAACGCAGATCGCCGGCTCAGATGAGACGGCTGGGTGGCCTGACTGCAAAGTTCTGGAGGGTCTCTAGCACGCGGCCCCCACTCCGCCCGGCGCGCATCCTTTACCTCGGCCTCCCTGCGCAGCTCCTGGCCTCGGCGCTCGGAGAGCTGGGCGTCCAGGCCGCCCCACAGCAGCAGCGGCAGGGCGCGCAGCAGGAGGCCGACACGCGCCGCCATCTCGCCGCCGCTCCCGCCACCCGGGCGCGGGCGCGTGGGGAGCCCCTGGGCGCCGGGCTGCCGGAGGCGGTCAGCGGCGCCCTGGGCCTCGCGGATGCTCCAGCTCTGCGCCGCCCCTCCGCGGAGCGGGAAGGGCCGGGGGGGGGGGGGGCTCGCGGGTGCCCCGGCTCCGGGCGCAGGGCCGCCCCTCTGGGAGCTTCGCCGGGAGCCGGCCCGAGGTAGTGCAGCCCCGGCAGTGCCTGCCCGCGGGTCGTCGGCCGCGGGACCGGGAAGGCGAGGGAGGAAGGGAGGGAGGAGGGGCGGGGGCCGGGCACTCCGGCCCCACCCACTCCGCTCCGCCGCTGGAACACGCCGCAGTCCCGGAGCCTCTTCCGCAGGCTGCACAGCCTGGCCGGGTGCCCGCCGCCGCCCTGCCCACCCGTTCTCTCCGCCAACCACCTCCAGTTGATCCGGATCTCTCCCGGGAGGGCGGGGGAAGAAGGGTCTCCTGGAGATTGTAGCTACTTAAGACTTCGATCAAGGAGGGTCCTGGCCTGCCTGAGGGTCACATTATTTCAGCCAGGCTGGCAGGGGGCGAGGCCCTGGGCTATGAAAGAAGGAGCCCCGGGCTGGGGTCAGAGGACTGGGGCTTGAGTTCCAGATCTGCTCCTTTGCTAGCCGTGTGAATCCTGTTTCCATTACTTGCCGGCTGTGCGGTCTTGAGCAAGTCACTCACCCTCTCTGAACATATTTTCTCATCAGTAAATGTCGATAATAAGAATACTAATGTCATGTGGTTGTAGGGAGCATTTAATGAGAGAATAATGTCTCTAAGTAACTGAGCACTGTACCCGACATCGTGCAGTACGCAATTAATAAGTGGTAGGCTGCCGCTTTGTGACTTTTGGCAAAGGATTTAACGACTTCCAGCGTCAGGTTCCTCCTCAATAAAATGAGAGCAAATGATATTTAGTTCCCAGAGTTGCATGGAGATTAAAAGAGAAACTGAGGGCAAAGTGCTTGGCTTAATGTATTCCACACAGTCCGTAGCAAAGGTGGAGTGAAACGATTTACGTGAGAGCCTTCGCTAAACTCGCACTGAGCAAAAGTCAACTGTTTTCATTATCTGCCTTGGTCACTGCGAGCAGGGTGCTCTCTCTCTTCTGGTCTAATCTGTGCTAATCTGTGAAATACAAATGGAACAATGGCACAATGATACCGACCTCCCTCCGGGGGACTCTTGCGGGGATTCCATGAGTTGATACGCGTAAAGTAATTTAGAATGTCTAAAGTGCTAAGCAAATGTATTGCAGTGTTCTTATCCTAAGGCTTAGAGACTCAGTAGCATACAAAAGGCTTTTGTGTTATTGCAAAAAAGGTGCCACTCTGGTGGAGGAACTTTTTTAAAAGGCAACTCTTCGGTGGACTGACTTAAAGGGCTGCTGTGGGAGAACAAATTGCCGGTAGGCCCCGCCCACCTCCCAGCCAACCAATGAAAAGGGGGCACTCCTCCTGGGCGAACCAATTAGAAACAGGCGCACCTCTGCGCAGGCCAGTGAATAATCGGCGGCCTTCGCCATCCCTGCGCCAGGGCCCCTGCGGTGGGTTTAGAGTGGTAACGGATTTATGAGCCCATTCACGCCCCTTCTCCGCCGGTGCCCTGGTGCACATCCTTAAGGAGCGTCCTTGCCTGGGACGGAGGCCCAGAGATGGTGGCCAAGGCCTGGGCCTTCCCCTTAGAGAGCTTTCAGTCTAGCGGGGCAGACTGGAACGAAGGTTCTCAGCTAAGGACAGAACTGTGACACGGCTACACGTTCAAGAGGAGTCCTGCGGGTGAGCTTAGAGGAGGGAGATTCTGAAGGCGAGTGGGGTAGCGTTGCTAGTTTTAGCAAATAAAAATACAGGATGACCTGTTAAATTTGAGTACCGGATTAACGACAAATAATTTTTTAGTATTAAGTATGTGCCATGACTAAAAAATTATTCACCGTTAAGCTGAAATTCAAGTTTAAGTTGGTGGCCTCTATTTTATCTAGCAACCCGTGTGTGTGTGTGTGTGTGTGTGTGTGTGTGTGTTCCCTGAAGGTATATTCTGTCCTTGACCAATAGGTGGATTTTTTTTTTTAGGTTTTTATTTAAATTCCAGTTAGTTAACATACGGTGTAATATTAGTTGCAGGTATACAATATATGATTCAATACTTCCATACAACACCCTGAGCTCATCACAACAAATGCACTTCTTAATCCCTATCACTTATTTCACCCATCCCCCCTCCCACCTCCCCTCTGGTGACGATCAGTTTGTTCTCTATAGTTAAGAGTCTGTTTCTTGGTTTGCCTCTCTCTTCTTCCCCCTTTGCTCATTCATTTTGTTTCTTAAATTCCACATGAATGAAACCATATGGTATTTGTCTTTCTCTGAGTTATTTTGCTTAGCATAATACTCTCTAGCTCCATCCATGTCATTACAAATGGCAAGATTTCATTTTTCTTATGGCTATTATTCCATTATATATATTATATATATATAATATATATCTCATTTATATCATATATATATCATCTTCTTTATCCATTCATCAATCAATGGGCACTTGGGCTGTTTCCATAATTTGGCTATTGTGGATAATGTTGCTATAAATATTGGGGTGCCTAGATCCCTTTGACTGAGTATTTTTGTATTCTTTGGGTAAATACCTAGTAGTGCAGTTGCTGGATCATAGGATAGTTCTATTTTTAACTTTTTGAGGAACCTCCATACTGTTTTCCAGAGTAGTTGCAACAGTTTGCATTCCCACCAACAGTGTAAGAGGGTTCCCCTTTCTCCACATCAATAGGTGGATTTTGAAAGGCTAGATACAACTCTGTATCTATCTAGGGCAGGGAGCTCTGGGGAGCACCAGTTGGCAAAGGACACTGTTGGCCAAGCTGGAGTCAATCCCAGATTTGCCAATTCTCTCTCCAAGCAGAATTTCTCCATCTCTCTCTCCAGCACATGCCAGAGGGTATCCATTTCAGCTGCACTGGGAGGAGAGGGGAAGGCAGGAAGCAGTGCTTCCCTGAAGGGCTGAGTGACTGGGAGGATTGAGCCACTCAGAGAGCTGACCCTGGCTTTCTCTGCATCCCATGGTAGCCATGGCCCCTGGACCTGGAAAACTAGCACCACTGTTATGTTTGAACGTTGACTTCCTGTTTTCCTTTTGTGTTCTTGGTTAGATTATTTCATCCGATCCTCACCTGTCCCACTTCACCTCTGTTTGTGGTTACTTGGAGATGCCAAGAATTTGCACTTGGAAGTGCCTGCAAGAATTTATGCAGAACAGATCTTCCTTTGCCCGCATGCTCATCCTGGGCTTCAACCATGCTTTGGCACAGGATGTCTCCATTTCCCAGAAAGACAGCATGTTTCCATAGTTAGAACCTGGGTGAGCAGGAGTTTCAGTTCTCTTCTGACTCCAAAGCTTACTCGTAAGTCCCAGAGCACCAAATTCTGTGATCTTCTTCAGGAACCTGGGGGCCTGACTTGCTGTATATTTTCACTTTCCAGGACACATCCTAAGCCAAGTCACTTTGGATGGGGTGGAGGAGGGTGGTCTGCCATCTGAGAGGGGCACTGAGGAAGGAAGGAAGATAAGAAAGGCAGGGTAGTTTATTGGAAGAAGCTCAGTCCACAGCAAGGACATCGGAAGAGTGATGGGGTTGGGGGAAGAATGGCTTTGGATCAGCCACATCCCAAACAATCCTGGATGACAAGTCCCTATGTTAATCCAATACCATTATTTCCTCCTCTGGTGGGGGTGGGGATGGGAATGAGGAGTTGGAACAAATAATAGTGGTTAATGCTTGCTGAGAAATGAGCATGTGCCACGTATGTGCTATGTGCTTTACATAAATCATGTCATTGAATCTTTGCAGCTTCCTTATGAGAAAGCTACTATTATAAGCATCCTTATTTTAAAGATGAGGAAACTGAGGCACAGAGAGATTATGCCATTTGTCTGAGGTCACAAATCTAGTAATGGAGCCAGGGTTCAAACCCAGATAGTATAACTCCAGATCTTGAGCTCTTAAACTCTGCTATCTCACCTCAAGTCAAAAGATCACTGGAGCACCTGTATTGAATCACCTGGAGGCAGTAAAGATTCAGATTCCTGAGCTCTACTCCAGACCTACTAAGTCACTAAGTACTAGACACCAGTGTTCAAGGGGAAGATAGGAGGGCTAGGTTTTCCAAGGGTCTGGCTCTCTCTTTCCCTCCCTCCCTATCTTGGGTGAGCAAGTTCCTGACCCCGCTAGGCTGGCAGTCCTCTCCGTTTGTCCTCTTCAAAAAAGAGCTGCTTCCCCTCCTTCTCTCTCTGCACTGGGGCTCAGTTCAAACCCACAGTGCCTCCCGGCTCTCCCCAAGTGGACAGGGCTTGGGCACGTTGCATGCCCAAGGGAGTGGCTGTCAGCTGCCTGGGCCATTCCTTCTTCTCTGACAGAAGGCAACAGCTGGCCAGTGAGTCGTCTTCCTGACCAGGACCCTTTGAATCAAGCAGGATGTATGGACCTGGACAAGGCCCTTTCTGGGCCTCAGTTTCTCTCTTCATAACATGAGAAACAATTAGCTTTGTCTCTGCCCCTTCCTTCTTCCCAGGAAATGTGCAGAGCACAAAGTAGATTTTATCAGAAGGAATTCTGGGCTCTGGAGAAAGGCACTAACAGAATGACCAACCTCCCCAAATCACAATCATAGGAATAATAAGAAGAATGAGGACGTGGGATTAGCTTGGGAGCTTTGAAGAGGAGTTGTTCCCCAGAGTTGTGAGGAGGTTAGCTGTGATAATTTGGATTCATTATTGACTATAACCTCTGTGCATTTTTAGCACAGTGATTCAATTTTAGAAGCCCTGAGTCTTTAGCAACCACTTCTGCCTCTGGAAGAGAAATTTCCTCTCTCTAGCACATGTGGATGTGCTCTTATTAGTCTGGGTCACTTTCCCAAGTCTACCTGCCCTATCTGCCTCCCTGTACGTATACACACATACACATGCTCATAGGGGACTGGAAAAGGCAAGAAATTTGGAGGGAGACAGACCTGGGTTTGAACCTGGACTTTTTCTTACTCTGTTAAACCTTGCAGGTCCACTAACCTCTCGAGTTTCTGCCATCTTAAAATGGGACAACAATAATTCCTGCCTTTTCTGTTACCCCGATTTGCTAGAGGGAGCCAACTAGACAATTATTCACTGTTAAATCCTATCAAGTGCTAGATATTGGGTACACAGACACAAGCCTACATGCTTGTATTCTTTGCACAGTTTCACACTGGGGGATGCTCATATCCAGACAACATACACAAGCATGCTCTGGAACAATCACACGAGCACCTCCTTGCCAGGCAATGAATGCTCTCTGGTCAGAATAGCCCCATCTCTCCTAATCCTCATCATGATTTGCAGGGCGACAGCCTCTTCTGGTTTGTTTTTTACTCATAGCAGGACCCAGGGGACTTGCAAGGAGCACAATGAAGGCCTAGCCAATCTGGCAGTGTGCCCCACTTCCCTTCCACAGAAAGGCTGTCTAACCGCCAGACATCTGGCTGGAAAGGCTGACCAGGACCTGCTCAGCATCTGCTGCTTTGCTTAAAAGACCTGCTAACCGGAAAGTGTCTGGTTCCTTTCCACCCCAAACAGGAAGTGCCTGCCACTGTCCTAAGGATGGGGTAGCCGGTCATTTCCAAGGAACCGACTCCTGCCTCGCAGAGCCTCAGGGAGATCTTCGTGGGAGGCTTGCTCTCTAGGAAGGCTGGAGGAGCAGGGCTCCAGGGACACTTCCTGAGGTGGGGGTGGGAGGGTGGTGATGATGGCTACGACTGCTTACCAGCATGTGACACCTGGCACAGAGCAGTCTGTCAGTCTTTGAACAGTGCTCCCTCAACACTTACTCTGTGCCTTGCGGGAGATGTAAGAAAGTCCTAGAGAAGGTCTTTGAGCTTGAAGAGTTTACAGACAAGTCAGAAAGACAAGTCATGCCATTTCCCCCCTCATTTATTTATTCATTCATTAAATACAAGCTCCCCCCCCCCTTTTTTTTTAGTGCCTACTGTTTCTGGCACTGTGTGAGACACTGTGGAGTTCAGAGGGGAACTAGGCAACCCAACTAGAGAATAAATCAGCCTCTAATCAGGTAGCAAGCCTGGAAGGTTGGTACAACTGAGAGTTCCACAGGATTTCAAAAAAGACAAAAGATCACTGTGCTATGGTTTTGACTCTGGTGGGAGCAATAACCTCCCTGCCCCCTATGGTCCATTCTCAAGAGAGCAGCCCCAGCAACCCCAGTAATACAGGCCAGATCCTAGCGTGGCTCTGCTAAGTGGCGCCCTCTCCCGGCCTCCCCTCTCACTCTAACAAAGTTCGCGGTCCTTACAGGGCCCTACAAGGCCCTACACCCATGGTGGAAGGTTGGGAAGCCAAACGGGAGGGAGGCAACTCAGAAATTTTCAACAGCAAGAAGATTCTACCAGCCGTAGGCTGGAGGGATGAAGGGAGGGGGAGGATTGAAGGAAGAAAGGGTTACAGGATCCCAGGAGCCAGGGGCACGGAATAGAAAGATCTCTGGAGAAGACAGCTGCTGCCTGAGACACCGCAGCCGCAGCTGGTGGCAGAGAAGGGGGAGACATAACCCTGGCTTCTTCCTTTCTTCTACTGTTTGATTTTCCACCAGGTTGCCCATTGACTGATTCTAGCTGGAAGCTACCGCCTGAGGGAATCTCTGAAACTGAAAGGTAGCCTGCGGTGGGGGGTGGGGGCGGGGTTAGCTCTCCAAGTGAGGACCTGAAGAATGATCAAGGGCAAACAGGCCCAGTACTAAGACCTTCCCAGGTACATTCTGCTAAAGCTGATGTGTAAAATGTACCTGCTGTCTTCCCTAACTGTGCAGAGTGAGGCCAGGATAGTGGATGTAGAGGGAGCAGGATCTTGTAGCATGAAGAACGGCGGGGTGAAGATTAAAGTCGGTTCCAGATAATCATCCCCTGGCAAAAGCCTGGAAGACAGGAGGGCACAGGACTCAATCTGTGAGTCAGTTTCTGGTAGAGAAGGGCCCTTGGGAAGAAGACCCAGAGGAATACAGATTTAGGAGGAGTTCTCTGTTTCATGTTTGAGAGACCAGGGACACTGTAAAAAGAACCCTGGGCTTGGTCCAAAGGCCTGGATGTGAGCCTTCTGTCCCTAATTAGCTGTGTGAACTTGGTAAAGAGATTCACTTCCCTGAGCTCCAGTGTTCTCTCTACAAAATGTGGACAACAGTAATACCTATTTCACGGGGCTGTCCAGAATATTAAAAGAAATAATGAATATAAAAAACTAAATGTCACTCCTTTGATTAGACTCCTCAGAAGTTCCATTTTTTTTTTTTTTAAGGATTTTATTTTTTTAAGTAATCTGTACATGCAACATGGGGCTTGAGCTCACTACCCCGAGATCAAGAGTCACATGCTCTTTGGATTGAGCCAGCCAGGCGCCCCTTCCCTATTGTTTTTGATTTAGTATCCAAACTCCTCTGCCAGGCCCACAGGTTCTTCAAGATGTGGCCTCTGTGTACCTCTTTCACTCATCATTTATCACCACTGTCCACCCCTGCACGTCCACAGACCAGCCAGCCAGAACCACTTGCAATTCCTGGCACTTGGCTCTCTCGTAGTCTTTGCAAATACAGCCCTTTCTGCCTGATATACATCCTGGGCCTAATTCCTGTTTTTTCTTCAAAATTCAGTTTAGGAGGTATTTCCTTCAGGAAGCCTTCGTTAATACCCCGTCTACCCTTCATGTGAGCTAGGTGCTTTTACTCTGTTTTCAGAGCGCCCTCTGCATCCTCCCATTCTAGCACATTCAGTAGTCATTGGAATTAAAGGTTTGTGAGACTGCAGCTCCTGGAGGGCAGGGGCCATCAAAATTCCTATTTCTCTACCTCCAGGCCTTCCAGGGCCTGACATGGAGTAGAACTCAGGAGATGGCAGTTGAATGAAGAATGCATGCATGCGTGAATGAATGAATTGATGGTACAAACTTAAGGGCGCAATGATGAGCAACACTTTTTGTATTTCCATCTTAATTGTACACCCAATTGTAAAATAAATAAAAAAATAGGAAGAACAATCTAGAAGTTTCCCCCATCCCTAACCCAATTCTCTCCTGCGATTGCACATGCCCATCATCTCCTCCTCTGGGTTGCCTTCCTCAATGTTCATACTGATCGGCTGAATCATTTTTAGTCACGAAGGAGTTTTTATTCCTTTAACCTTGCTTGTTTGGACTTATCCAGAGAGCTCCATGACCCTCGATATCTAGAGTTGAGTGTACAATTACTCATAGTATAACGAAGAGAGATGACCTCATGTCTTTTTTCTGACCTGAAGGTGTTAATTCTGAACGTATCTCTCTACCTCCACCCCAACTTGTTCCTCCTCCTGTTCCCTACCACAGGGAATGATACCACCATCTGACCACTTCTCTAAGTGGGAAACTCAGAATTCACTTCTCACTCTTCCTTAGCTCCTCCCTTCCAAATTGGTCACTCCATCTTGCCCAGTCTACCACGGAAGTATCTCAGGGATCTCTTCACTTACCTCTGACTTCACAGCTCCAACCTAAGTCCAGGCCACTGTGATCTCTCACCAGAATGATTGCATTGGCCACCAAATTGGTCTCCCTGCTTTTAGGCACCTCTCATCTCCATACATTCTTCATACTGCAGCCTGAAGATGCAAATGTGACCTTCCTTTAAAATCCTCTGGCTTCCCAGTGCCCTCAAGATAAAGCACAAACCCTAATGCAGTGTATTTTACAAGGTATGGACTATTTAGCCCTCTACTTTTCTGGCCTCATCTACCGTTCTCCCCTGGCGGGTAAACTCCAAAATACAGAATTACTTGTTTTACAACCAGTCGAAAGCCCTTTCCCCACTTCACTTGGTCTCTGGCTTGACTCAGATGTTGCATTGCCATCGGGCAAAATGTCCTTGTGTGCTCTCTGAGCTTTCACAGCCTCATTTCATCCTCTAGAGCTCCAGCCCCCACTAGGCAATGCAGCATAAGGGTTAAACCCCACAGGCAATGGTTGGTATCTGGTTACTAGGATTCGAATTCCACGTTGGCCATTTACTAGTTGTGCGACCTAGGGCAAATGAATAATCACGCCCGTAACGTCGGGATAATATTTCATCAGTGTGTTGTGAGAATTAAATGAGATGATGTAAGGTGCCTGATAATTAGAGTTGGCCATTACAACAGCACTTAAAACCGAAGCTCGACCTCCCACCCACTATATTCTCAAGGCCGGGTTTGTGTGTGGTTTCGTTTTAATGCATACGTTTGTTCCAGTATCACCTTGTAGTCACTGTTTTACTTGACAAGATAGTTAGACCGGGAGGCGATCACGACTTTCTGTCCCCGAGCTCGGCGACACCCAACGCCCCCAGATGGCTTCAGCTGTCTGCAACCAAAGCTGAGCGAACTAGGGCATACCACTCTAAATCTTAGGGGAAGAAAGGCCTTTTCTAACCAAATGGTCTGTGTTTATAAGGCCTCCCCTCTTTCGCTTCCTAACCTTGAATTCTATCAGACACGATAAGAGTCAGAAATAGGACTGTAATTGGGACCGAGAAAGTAGGCTCAGCTTCCTCCCCCATGCTAATGGCGGCATTGGTACTTTCTCCTCTCGATTCCCTCTCAATAATGGTACCGTTCGCGGAGGGGAGAACAGAGAGGGGTTCTGAAGACTTCAGGTTTCAGAGGCTGGTACTCGTACAGGAACCACCCCTCGCGCCGTGGCGCGGTGGTACCGCCCACTGTCCTCTGATTGGCTGCCGAGGCCCCGCAGTCGGGCTCAGCCCGCCGCGCCGCCCTCAGTACAGCTCCGGCCGCCGCGCCGCTTGGCTCTCGTATCCCTTGTTCTCGGCGGGCTCTGGGGGCTCCGCGCTGCGGCCGTTAGTCATGTCGGGTAGGTGACTCCTTCAGCGAGCAGCGGCAGCGGCGAGAAGGGGCCTGGCGGGGTTGGGCCGTCTTCCCGCCCACCGGAGGGCCCCGAGGGAGAGCCTCCGGCCCTGAGGGAGGCTGGGGGGGGGGGGCGGCCGCGGCAGCCGCCATGTTGGACTGAAGGGACGCACGCTCCCAACGCTCTCCGTCTGCAAATCTCGGCGGGAGTGCTTCGGGCCCCCTGTTTTTTGACCCTGTCCTTGGAACCTGAGGAGACGTGCCGCTCCCGGGGAGGGTGTGTGAGTTGGGGGGGGGGCGGAGGCCGTCTACGCCATCACGGGGGCGGGGGGAGCCCGTGATTAGAGCATCCGCTGAGAGAATCGGTGCTTCTGGTTCTCCGCTCCGCCTCAGATCTTTCAGCGAGGCCTCGGGCCACTCGTCTCGCCGCCTCGTACCTCAGTTTCCCCATCTGTGAAGTGGAGCTGGGCCTTCCTGACTCACCCATTCATCAGGTGGGGGTCTTGACGCTCTGGGAGCCCTGTCAAAGGACGTTGCCTTGCACGAAACCCTACTTACCGTCATTCCCTCTACCGTCACCACCCGGATTCGAATGGGGGTGTTTGCATATAATTCAGCTTCCTCCTCAGCCTCCTCTCATTTTTCTCCCTTCTCCAGTTCATCTCCTGCAAGAGCCCTGAAAATGAGCCTTTTCTATTCTGGATAGACTTCCGTAGGTACATGTGGCATTTACCTTAAAGTATACAGGCCGAAGGAAAGGCAGTCTTACACCAAACATTTAAAGTGACCGACACCTCCACCCCCTCCCTTGTGTGGAAGAGGGGGAAAAAAAAGGCATCGATCTCTTTAGGACAGTCAGTTTAGGTCCTGCTAATAAACCCGAATATAAAGTCTGGAACACGAATGTTCTCTAGATTTAGCAGTCCTAGCTAACCACGCAAGGTCCTCTGTTGTGGGTCCCTCACAGGCTGCAAAGACCCAGCTGTCCACTTGCTAGAAAACATGAGAGATCACGTTTCATGTGAAAAAGCAGAACATTTCCTTGAAGCCATATGATGGGGATCAAAGTGATGGCTGGCACAGTCTTTCACATTTTTTAAGGGAGTTGGTACTTAAAAAACAAACACAACCCCCCCCCCCCCAGTGCATTCTTGCAGAAGGATGGAAATGTGTGACAAAAAGCAAGTAGCAGGCTGAGATGAGGCCAAAGTAACAAGACTGGCTGGACAGGAGAATAATAAACCTTCCTTAGATTAACCTTAATATTAAGTCTGAATATTGAGCTTTTGTGGAACGGGGCACCTACCTGACGGAAGAGGCTGTTAACTGCACAGGATTTCTCTCTTGCTTCTTTCAGTATTTAATCCTTGCTCCAAGGAAAAATAATTTCTTACTCCAAGTAGACATTGGTACATCTTTTACCAGGTGCATAATTTGGAATGAAGTCTGGTAAAGCTCCACAGAAGTATGTAGAAGTATGTCCTTAGGAGGTGTGTAACCCATCCATGGTTTAGATTCTCCTACCCTCATGGGGAGATTTACCGTTTCAATGGACATTAAAAACTATTGGCGTTGTCTTGAATTTTAACATCTTTATTGGTGTAAAACAATGGCTAGTCTTATAGGACTGCGTAGCTTTTATGGAAGATTAAATTTTAGAGGTTACCATCTGTAAAATCCAGGATTTTCAGTGTGTCATATTAGTGTGTGAGCTGGTTTATCCATTAGTACTGGTCTTCAAAGTACCAAGACACTAGATTAATTTGTCACTTTGTAAGTTAAGTTTTTTAAATATCAAGATTGGCTTTCACATGTGAAAAGAACTTTATATAAAAATTGTTTCTAAATTAAGTCCATTAAAGCGAGAATCTTTTAAGTTCTACTTAGTGTTGTTATATGCTGTTTATACATTTTGTAAAATGTGTATAAAAATATTTTTGATTTTGTATAAAAATAGTATGCTTTTGACTTGTTTTTTGGTGAATGTTTCAATTAATAAATTAACAGTAAACCCCCCTAAACAGCTGATTGCATTAAGTTTAGTTAAATCCTTTAAACATTCCAAACTCAACCACTCCAGA
Organism: Phoca vitulina; assembly: GCF_004348235.1. Taxonomy (NCBI): domain Eukaryota; kingdom Metazoa; phylum Chordata; class Mammalia; order Carnivora; family Phocidae; genus Phoca; species Phoca vitulina. Next base: position 16,072,415 of record NW_022589743.1, on the reverse strand, counting down.
TGCCTGATAAAGCAGACTTATAAACTTAATAAAATATAAGTGCTTACATAGTCAATAAATAAGTAAAAATTGTAAATATTTTAAATCAAACTCATTCGAATATTGTTTACAAATGTGAATTATCTGACACCTTCAAGTTAGAATCAAACGTATCAGTTATACATACAAAAATTAAAGTTAAGATACTTCTCATTTTGGCAATATGGCAGACCAAAATAAATTGAAAATCCTCTATCTACAAACACCAGAAATGCAAGAATTTACAAAAAAAGGGCAAGACCTAACTGCCAGAAATGAAGTAGAAGCCAGCATAGAGCTAGCTTGACAGTTGCCCTGAAGAGGCAGGTATAGGTCTCATCATTTAGAGACTTGGGGTTTTTGTTTGTTTTTTAAGATTTTATTTGAGAGAGGACAAGCAGGGGTTGGTGGGGCAGAGGGAGAAGTAGGCCCCCTGCTGAGCAGGGAGCCTGACTTGGGGCTCATTCCCAGGACTCTGGGATCAAGGCCCCCTGCTGAAGGCACACACTTAACTGAGCCACCCAGGTGCCCCGAGACTTGGGTTTTATTACCCAAGTACCCAAGGAGATGAAGCCTTGAGACTATTAGAGCCAGATAATGGGAACTGAGACCTTATATAAAACCTAGATGTTTGGGGCGCCTTGGTGGCTCAGCTGTTACGCGTCTGCCTTCGGCTCAGGTCATGATCCCAGGGTCCTGGGATCTAGTCCCGCATGGGGCTCCCTGCTCTGCGGGAGGCCTGCTTCTCCCTCTCCCACTCCCCCTGCTTGTGTTCCCTCTCTCGCAGTGTCTGTCTCTGTCAAATAAATAAATAAAATCTTAAAAAAAAAAAAAAGCAAAAAACCTAGATGTTTGAAAGATTGTCTTCAGTGAAAAAGTGAACTAGAAAAAAACCTTTGTATCAGCATAACAGATAACAAGGAAGCTTGGGCCCTGAGTGAGGTAGGTCTGTCCTGAGAATTTGTAACCTGGGAACTGCTTCATACAATTTGGGTGTACATTTAGGCTAATTATGGGGGTCCAGGAAAACTTAAGCCAAGAAATTAACATAAAAATTGGTTCTGGGCTGGTAATAACCTTGGGGCTCCTGGTAGAAACAAATGAACAACCTTTTCTGGAGGAAATTTCACAGCCTAGGTCACAGGAATCTTCTAGAAAAAATAGGCCTTGCAAAAGGTAGATTCACATTAAAAAATTGTAGAACTCGAGGAGACAGTTCACCAAAATGAGAGTTTGTGACAAATGGGGTTAGAACCCCTAATAGGTAATCTGAAAGCAAATAAGTTTGAAATTACTAAAAACCTAAAGGAAGGAATCAACCCTAAGACCAAGATGTTACGAAGAAAGGCCATATAGATTTAAAAAGAACCTAGTATGAGATAGAAACAGTGGTTAAGTTGAATTGCAGACCTAGCAGAAGAAGTAATTAGTGAAGTGGAAGACAGATACAATTACCCACAATTCAATTCAGGAGATGAAAAGCAAGATTTAGAAACAGATGGAGAAGTCCTGTCATACATCTAATATGTATATAATATGTCTCCTAAGAAAATGTGGGAGGAATCAGGATTATAGTTGAGATTTTTCCAAGATTGATGAATATTTTGGATCAAAAAACAGTAGTTTCAAACATGAGATACCATGTTCAATTCATCCTAGATACATTGATGTGAAACTGCAGATTATGAAATACCGATTACCTACCAGAGGAAAACAGGGAAATGGTAAGATTGGTAGACTTAAAAATTCTAAGAAGTTGGAAAATAATGAAATGATATCGAGTCTAAAGATTAAGAGTACCACTTTTAGGCCTTTGCCAAAAGAACTAAAAAATGTAAATCCAGAAAGGAGAGATAGGATGCAAAAAACAATAGAAGGAGCAAACACAGTAAATAAAAAGCAAATACTAACAGTATGGAACATTGAAGATTAAAGTGATTACATTTGGAAGTTAAAAAATGGAAGCAAAAAGAACAAAAATTGAATGTTTTACTACTAAAGCAATAGGGGAAAAGGGAGTAAAGAAAATCCAGTAGGAGGCAGAAAAGGGGTTAAAAGAAAAAGAAAACCCTAGTAAGTAGAAAAATCTAATATAGGCGTATAGGAATAAGTGAAAAGTAAAAATACGAAAACGCCAATTGAAATAGTTTCACATTGGGAAAAGAAATTATCTCTGTGTTGTTCAGAAATTAGATACCTGAAACATAAGATTAAGAAATGTTGGACGTATATAGAGATAGAAAAAGATGAACCGGACAAACACCAACCGAAAGCAAGATTGATTGTTTAGTTGTTACCAGTCAAAATAAAGTTTGGACATTTTTAATCATAATGTAATGTTAAAAGAGGATTCATCATGAATATATAAATCTGTACTTTTATGTGCCTAACAAAATAGCCTCAGAATATAGAAACCAAAAAAATATAATTGACAAGTCTGGTCAAATGGAGTTTTTTTAAGCACACCTTTCTGTGTGATTAATAGATGGGGCAGACCAAATGTTGGAGTATGAATGGTATAACCAAGTTATCATCTAGACTTACAGAATTTACTCAACATTTAGGAAATGCACAGTTCTGGGGTGCCTGGGTGGCTCAGTCGTTAAGTGTCGGCCTTCGGCTCAGGTCATGATCCCAGGGTCCTGGGATCGAGCCCTGCATCAGGCTCCCTGCCCCCAGCGGGAAGCCTGCTATTCCCTCTCCCACTCCCCCTGCTTGTGTTCCCTCTCTCGCTGTGTCTCTGTCAAATAAATAAGTAAAATCTTATAAAAAAAAAAATACACAGTTCTTTTCAAGCACATAAGGGGTGTTTATGCAAGTAAAATATTTACCAAGGGGAAAGGCAAAAAACAGCAAATCCTAATAAGTACCAGGAATAATAGAGAAAATACCTTTTCTGGCTGCAATGGAATGTAATTAGAAAACAACAGAATCAAAACCCTATACACTTGGAAATGAAAGCATTTCTAAATCATGGATTCAGACAAGGCTCAAGTGTCAAGTACTCATAATGACCAGTAGTTTGAAATGCCATAAATAACATTTACAAACTGATTTTCTCTAATGAATATAAAACATTTGTACTTTCTCACTTAAATATATTTATACTAAGGGCCGTACTTATTGGTCAATATTATATCTTCTAGAGTTTTAATGTCAGCCAACTAAAGATTTATAATTTCAGAGAACCAAAGTGACTGGGTTAAGTTATGGACTCTCATATAGATTTGAGCCAGGGTCACATGACCTATATGCTGTGTACGTCTATAATTTTGCTTGAGCGAAAGGGAAATAAGCAGGTCTTAGACTCCACTCTCAGTGGAAGAACCCTCATCCATGCCTTGGGATATAATTGAAGCGAAATCTTCATTTATCCTCAGGATACTTTAAGTTTTACTCATACATCCCCCCCCCCCCCTTCATAACCCTTTTCAGTTTCTGATTTAGTTGAAGCTAATTTCCTTTCCCATTTGGTAGATGTATCTAATCTCTTTGTGGTCCAATTAGATTCTGTGTGCTTTTCATATTTTATTTGGTTATTAGCGATAAATCTATGGTCATTTTTTCATGGGTGTGGTAGTGATACACAATTTTTTCTTCATCTTAGCCTTATGTTCTTCACATTCATAGAAGTAGTTTGTCAGGATTTCATTCAATATTCTTAACGATTAAAGATTTAAAAAAATCTTGTTCAGTCTGATTGTAGATCTCTGCTGCAGAAAAGTGGCAAATCTGATGTTATCTACTTATACTGCCAATGGCGATGTTTTTATATTGTAGCTTTATGTGAATTGAATGCAAATGTCACTAATTTGATTTCTGGTGGGTTTTCAGAACTGTTTGACAGCAAATGATTTTGTTTCATGTTGGATGAGATTGGGCCTAATGGTCAGCTGTTTCAGATGGAGTTATTTTTTGCAGTTGAAAGAATATTTCGTATAATATTACTCTTATTCATCACTAATAAACTTTGACTCTGAGTAGAAACCCAAAGGATAGAGCCTCTTCAAAAGTTTTTGATATAACTGATGTTTTGAGGTGTTGAGAAAAGCTCAGAGTTTAAAAAAAAAAATTTTTTTTTAAAAGATTTTATTTATTTATTTGACAGAGAGAGACAAAGCGAGAGAAGGAACACAAGCAGGGGGAGTGGGAGAGGGAGAAGCAGGCTTCCTGCTGGGCAGGGAGCCCGATGCGGGGCTCCATCCCAGGACCCCCGAGATCATGACCTGAACCGAAGGCCGACGCTTAACGACTGAGCTACCCAGGCACCCCTAAAAAAGTTTTTTTGACGTTATTTAATTCATGCCTTCCTTGGTAGTTTTTATTGCCGAAAAGGAAGCTGGAAGTAGGTCTTGCTGAGTTGGTATGCCGATTGGCCAAGTCTCTGAAACCTTGGTAAAGTTGGAGATAAACAACTAACTTAGATGCTTTTACCAAAGTCTTCAGAGATCTGTTTGTTGCTGCTGATGGCCAGAGCGGTCCAGTACAGGGGAATGGTGTGTATGTTGGGCTGGTGAGGATTTGCAAGTCAGTGTAATCCTGGGGGTTTATCTTGTCAGAGTGTATGTCTCCCCCCCCCCCCTTTTAGTCTTGATTAGTTTCAATAGATGCCTTTTTGTATGTAAAGATAACTTGAGTTTTTGTTAAAAAGATGGATTTTTCACTGCTTGTTTTATGGTTGTTCACTTGGTTCTTGTGACCATCAGGACACATTTGTAAAGTAGTTGTTTTTCAAAGACGTAGTTACTGTAAACAAATCCTTGCACAGAATTTTAACTAGTTTTTTTTTTCTGTATGTAGTTTTTATTACATTTTCTTACTGCATTCCATCTTTAAAAGCTAAAGTCAGCCTTTGAGGGAAGCATAATTTTAAATAAGATTTAAAATTCTTTTTATGTGTTTTAGATTCTGGAACTTTCGGTCAGTCTGGGGGTGAGCAGCAAAGGTAAAGTATACATACATTTTAATGATACCATGTAAGAGTAGAACTGAGGGAAAAAAAGATGAATTGAGTCAAGCGTTCCTTTTGAGATTTGGTATCTGGATTTCTTAGAGTTAAATGTTAGCTTGTCAAGGGGGAAAGGCCTGTGTACATACATACTGAAACATTTTTTCTTTTTTTTTAAAAGCCTGCTTGAATCAGTAAATACAAATGCCCCCTAGAGATTAAGACAAATCTCATAGGTATTTTAAAGGTTTTCTTTAAGAATTTTTTTAAATGAAACTATTAAAAGGATTTAGACAATTGAACTATATAACAGGTTCTTAGAGAAAGCATTTAAATTTTTGATTGTATGTAATATGCTATTTTTTTTCAGAGCGGATTTTCTTTAAGCACTATATTAGAAATGCTTAGCATTTTAAAAACACTCCTTACCATGCTTATAATAAAAAGAAAAGTCTGTTTTTATGTGACTGAAGACATGCAGTAGGGTTCTCTTACTTGCCAGAAACACAGCCTTTAACTTACACTATAAACGTTTGCAGCTCAATGTGAGATATTCAGAATAGCATCTCAGGTATCTTCTGTCTTCAGGTTTTAAGCTTCATGAAAACAAAACTGGTTTGACTTTTCTATTCTCATAGGGTAGTGCTAACTTCATAATAGGCAACTAGCAAATGTTTATTCAGTGAAATATATAAAGTTAAAGTCTGTTAGCACTTGATAGCTCTAGAATAATAAAAATTTTTTTTTTTTTCCAAATATTTTTTTGGGGGCATATATTCAGAAAGTTTGTTTCTGACTTGTTAGAATTTACATGCTATAAAACTAAGGTTCAAATCTGAGGGAGGTACATTTATTCAGTCAACAAACTATATGCCAGGCTGTGCTGTGTTACGGGGATACAATATAATTATTAAAGGCAGATTTAGGGCAGATGGTAGGAAGAAATTAATCTGTCGAAACATAGCTAATTTGATTAAAGTGCTAACTTAAAAAATTATTTTTCATTTTTATTATGGGTCTTACTTCCATGTAGTCAGTCCCCACACCCAAGTATAATTCTCTTGAGATTTTCTAGTTCTACTCAAGTTTTATTTGTGTGAGATTGTCAAAGCTAAACTTTTGGTGCTTGTTTGGTATTTAAGAGGTCTGGGAGTGACTTCATTTATGTCTTAACAGTCTTTGGTCATCACCTTTCAATTTAGACTCTAAGAAACAGGCAAATTGGCAATTTCTCAGAAGAGAAGCTTGTATGGATTTGAAAGTTGAAGATAGGGTTTTTTTTAAGCTTTTAAATTCTAGCACATCTCTTTCAAGGAGTACATTTTTCTTTTACAGTTATTCTTCCTATGGAAATCAAGGCAGCCAAGGTTATGGACAAGCACCACAAGTAGGTTAAAATATAAATTGTGCTTTTTGTAAATATTTATTTTTATCTTAAGTAGGTGATAAAACTTGTATTTACCTAAATTTCAGAGCTATTCTGGCTATGGACAAACTACTGATTCCTCATATGGACAAAACTATGGCGGCTACTCAAGCTATGGACAAAGCCAATCAGGTTGGACTGGTTTGTTAATTTGCTGTTTTAGAAATAAAAAAATCAGAACATTTACTAAATGGTATATCCATCCAATCTTTAGGTTATTCACAATCTTACAGTGGTTATGAGAATCAAAAGCAGAGCTCATATGGCCAGCAGTCTTACAATAACCAGGGACCGCAAAACACGGAATCATCAGGAGGGTAAGGAATCAGTAAAAGCACAGAGATTGTGTTGGGTAATGGAAATAACACTTTGGGTATTAAATAGATTTCACCATCAAATCCTAGCTTTACACATTTTTTTTCAGAAAAGTTTTGAAGGGTGAATTTCATAGTTCTGTGTTAGGAAGAATGTGGAAATTGTCAGCATTGTCATTTGATTCTTATGATGTGTTATTTGTAATATTACTGTTTAGCTGTATGAATGCAAATGATTTATTTATTTTTAAAGATTTTATTTATTTGAGAGAGAGCAAGTGAGCAAGCATGAGTAGCAGGGAGGGGCAAAGGGAGAAGCACACTCCCTGCTCAGCAGGGAGTCTGATGCAGGGCTCGATCCCAGGACCCTGGGATCATGACCTGAGCTGAAGGCAGATGCTTAAGCTACAGAGCCACCCAGGCACCCTGCAGCACATGATTTAAATGTTAAAAAAACATTTGGAGCTCTGCTTTATACCTGAGATTAAATAAGAACCTAGCTATGCAAGGAGACTTTTAGTGCTTGCTTTTATTTCCATTTTATTTTTTAGCCATTTTTTAATGTATTACCTTTTCAGGGACAAAAATATTTAAAAAGTGCCAAAACCTATCCACACATTTCAGATACTCAAAATATGTTTTATTTGTTAACATAGGTAGATGAATATTTACCAACAAGTTTACAGGTTTTATAGCTTTTTTGTTTTGTTTTTATAGTTTTTTTAAAGTTTCAGATGTGTGGAGCTTGTTCTTGTTACTAATTTTAATAATAGCAGCTTAATTTTTTTAAATTATGCTTTACATTTTGTGAAATGCTTTTGCATTCTCGAATTGATCCTTAGCCATTATGAGAGAGTGTCAGTAATTGTCCCCAGTTTGTAGAGGTAAAGAGAAAATAAGATTATGTAGCCTGTTAAGTTACATAGCTAAAAAATTACGCAAAAACTGAGATCACAAGTATTCTTTCTGCAGTGAAAAAAATTATTCTAAGTGAAATTCGGTTAAATAAAACCACTGGGGAAGGATTTGTGAGGTCACATTGTCAGTCTTATAGATATGAGAGTGTTTTGAAAAGTAGAAACTGGAGTACACATGTAGAGAATAATTTTCAGAAAGCATGTTATAGTAGAAGGAAGAACTCTTTAAGTCCTGTTGGTTAGTTTTAAAGTTAGGAGAATCCTTTTATAAGGATGAATTTTTGGAAGCGTGAGATATAAATGCAGACCAAAGAAAAGTGTTAGATTTGGTTTGACAACCATTTTATTTTTTTTATTTTAACTTTTTATTATTTTATTATTTTTAAATTTGTAAAAATTTATTTGAGACACAGAGCACATGTGCATGTGTGCAAGTGGGGGGGAAGGGCAGAGAGAGAGGGAGAGAATCTCAAGCTGACTCCCCGCTGAGTGTGGAGCCCAACGTGGGGCTCCATCCCATGACCGTGAGATGCTTAACTGACTGAGCCACCCAGCTGCCCCTAATTTTTTTTTGACAACAATTTTAAAGTGAAGCACTAGAGTTCTGACTCTTGATGTGATGTGCTTTGGGTAAGGAGTTGGAGGAACATACTGATCTTTATTATTTATTAGATTGCTTTGGTCATCTGATGGAGAATAAGGTGTGACTATTAAGTTATGAGACTTTTTGTTCCCTTTTTAAAACATTAGAACTCAAATCCAATTAAATATTCCTTTCAACATTCCCATCCTGAGAACAGGTAATTAATAGTCATATTGCTTAGAACATACTTAGAAATTTCTTTTTGAATTGCCAGAGATAATAAAGCAGTCTCACTTTTTGGTAGACTAGTTTCAGATAAAAAATGGCATCACAAAGCAAGTTCCTTCCTCTAAAAATCCGATTTACTATTGTTTTCTTTTTTTTGTAAGATCCTGTTTTTTAAGTAATCTCTAAACCCACAACTCTGAGATCAAAGGCGCATGCTCCACCTAAGCCAGCTAGGCGCCCCTTACTGTTTTCTGAAATTTATCTTTGAAGATATTTAGGGGAATGTACTATAGGTTCTAAAGATAATTATAAGAAAATAGTACCCTGGGGTGCCTGGGTGGCTCAGTTGGTTGGGCGTCTGTCTGCCTTTGGCTCAGGTCATGATCCCAGGGTCCTGGGATTGAGCCCTACATTGGGCTCCCCACTCAGCGGGAAGCCTTGTTCTCCCTCTACCACTCCCCCTGCTTGTGTTCCCTCTTTCACTGTGTCTCTCTCTGTCAAAAAAATAAAATCTTTAAAAAAAAAATAAGAAAGAAAATAGTACCCCAAATATTATGAGATAACATTGTTAAAATTAAGTAGTAGAGAGCCTTTTAATGTAACTGTTAAAAAGACTCAGCACTTGGGGCACTTGGGTGGCTTAGTCGGTTAAGCGTCTGCCTTCGGCTCAGGTCATGATCCCAGGGTCCTGGGATCAAACCCCGTATCAGGCTCCCTGCTTGTCAGGGAGTCTCCTTCTCCTCCCTCTCCCCCATCTCGTGTTCCCTCTCTCCCTCTTCTCTCAAATAAATAAATAAAATCTTTTTTTTTTTTTTAAAGATTTTATTGATTTATTTGACAGAGACACAGCGAGAGAAGGAACACAAGCAGGGGAGGCGGGGGAGGGCGAAGCAGGCTTCCCGTGGAGCAGGGAGCCCAATGTGGGGCTCGATCCCAGGACCCTGGGATCATGACCTGAGCCGAAGGCAGACGCTTAACGACTGAGCCACCCAGGTGCCCCAATAAATAAAATCTTTAAAAAGAAAGAAGACCCAGCACTGGTTGTGATATATTTGTTAAAGAATGAGACATATTACTGTATTTTGTGGCACCTTTAATTTTTTTTTTAAGTTCAAGGGGATGGTAAAAGCCATAGTGACTTTTTGTTTCACTAATGTTTTCAAAGGTGTGTGTGGTTTTTCTCATAATGTGGCACCTCTTCAGTGATAGTGAATTGTTTGAAGGTCATTCCATTGCTGATAAGGAGATTTTGTAGATAAAATAACTAAATGATTTGCACCAGAAAGTGGTAGTAGGGCTGTCTGGATGGCTCAGTCAGTTAAGCATCCGACTCTAGATTTCGGCTCAGGTCATAATCTCAGGGTCATGGGATCGAGCCCTGTGTTGGGCTTGGGGCTCCGTGCTCACTGGGGGAAGTCTGCTTGAGATTCTCTTCCTCTGCCCCTCCCCTCTGCATTCTCTCTCTTTCTTTTACTCTCTCTCTAGCAAATAAATAAATCTTAAAAAAAAAAAAAAAGTAAGTAGTATTAAATATGGTTGAGGTCTACCTGGTCAGGCCTCTCAGTCTCAGTCAATTTACTACAGTGAACATAATCCTTCTATAAAATTTCAAATTCTTGATTTCTGTTTAGCCAAGGTGGAAGAGCGCCTTCATATGACCAGTCAGACTATGGTCAACAAGAGTCGTATGACCAACAGTCAGGCTATGATCAACATCAAGGTTCATATGATGAGCAGTCAAATTATGGTCAGCAGCATGATTCCTATAATCAAAATCAACAGCCCTACCATTCACAAAGGGAGAATTACAGCCACCACACACAAGGTATGATATATTGACCTATTATTTTTATTTTTTCCCCTCATAGAATTATATTGAGTTTTAGATTAAAAGACCTGTGTAGGATTTCAACTGTTTGTAAACATTCAGAGTGACCTTGAATATACATGCTTCTCTCTCATGGCCATCAAAGCTAGTTTATTAGACTTCTGTTTCTGAACTTCTCAGACTCCCAAATGGTCATGTGACTTTTTGATGGCTGATGACATGAATTTCCTTTGTTGTGTCACTTAACTCTGATCATTTGACAATGCTGCTGCTGCCAGTTGTATTGATAGTGTTGGTATACTTGATTTAGGGAATTTATGATCCTATTTTAGCCTTTTCACTTCATCTAAGAAGGACTAGCCATTCTTTCACTTGTTCTCTTATAGCATTTGGAATATACTACTGATACTTAGGAATCGGTCTGTGCCATGGACATGAATACTTCAAGGGCACAAGTCTTGTTTTACTCATTTATACTCTCCATTGCCTAGTATAGGGCCTGGGTCATAGTAAGTGCTTAATAAATATTTGTTGAATAATTGAATGAATGAATAAGTGAATGAGTAAACGTGGAAGCCCATTCACTGAATATCTTCAGTGAATATAGTCACTAAATATGTCTCAGTTTGAAAATCCAGTTATTTCTTGTCCATGCTTGATTTACATTTAAGTATTTTTGAGGTAAAGAAATAACTTGTAAGATTAGGGTTATGCTTTTCATCTAATTACTAAGATTCTGTACCTAATATTGTACTGTAACTCAAACTATTCTTTATCACCATCACATCAAATGGTTATATCCATGTCACCATTTTGCTTTCTGACTATAGCAGAGTGGAATTTGACACAGATATAATTCTCAAACATATTTAATTCCAGATAGTTTTATGATAACTTGCATTTGAGTTCACATTGAGTGTACATGTGCCATTTTCCAAAGGACATAATGTGTGAGCCAAAGAGCCATTTAAGTTTATATTATGGGAAGCCTTTATCAGAAATGACAATGGTTATTTATTCACGTATATATTCTTTCCTTTTTTTTTTTTTTTTTTTTGTAGATGACCGTCGTGATGTGAGTAGGTATGGAGAAGATAATAGAGGATATGGCGGGTCACAGGGAGGAGGTAGAGGGCGTGGGGGATATGACAAGGATGGAAGAGGTCCTATGACAGGATCAAGGTAAGTATTTAGGTATAGGTGTCTACATTTCTTCTCTATCTCTTTTTTTAATTTTAAAAAAGTTTTTGTTGTTTTACTTAGCTGGTTTGATTCCAGCATCTGATTTAGGTAAGAGGCTTAAATAGATTATGTTGTAGGGAAGAAGGCAGAAATTCAAAATTTATTTTCAGTCTTAAGATGTCAGTAAATTACCTCAGAATAGGCTATGTTAGCAGTTAGTTTATGTGGTGTATATTAAACACCAGTGGAGAAAATTCCCCTATTATGGTTGTGATTAAACCACTTAACTATGTTTTTCCTGCCAGAGCTATAGAGTCTAAACTCCTTTAAAAGATGACTCTGAGAAATCCAAGTATATTATATGTAAAACATAAAAGGTAAGTTAATTTTAGATTGGAGTGCAGAGAGGCTATTCCTTAATCTTGAATCCCCTTGGGAAGGGAAAATATTAGGAGGCGATAGCAGAGTATATAAAGGTGGGGATGGCAAATGAGAAAGATTTTATGTAATTTAACTATTGGGTCTTCCTTCTTAAGTAAATAATTATTGAAATAATTAGTGCAACATCTCCTATCATTGCATATTTTGTTCAGACTAAGCTGTGGAAAAGATTACTTTTTAATTCAACCTTTCTTTTCCCCATTGCTAGTATTATCAGGTTTTGGTACTTAATTTTGGCATATGTTAAGAAAGCTGGTTATAAAATTACTTTTAAATATATCTGTAAATATAGCACTTTGGCCCTAAAAACAAGAATGAAAAAATAACTGACATTTGTTGTCCTCAGTTGAGGTTTGCAGGTTGCAAATTTATGTGTAAAATACACAGGCTTAAAAGATAATTTGTGTTCCTTGGGAATTGGAATTGTTAGTGGCCTGTTAACTTAATAACATACCAGTACCAGTTTACTCTTCTGCTCCTTAGGGGCTCTTTGTTCCCTGAGGTGACTTGAGAAACAAAACTAGTTACATACAGCGCTGTTATTTCTTCAACTGAGCCAGGAATTTGATCACCGACTTGTATTTCTCTGTGTTTAGTGTACAGTACTTCGATATTAGGGCAAAACTAAAGCCTAACCATATTTGATGAACTTTTATAAGACTGAACATTAAGTCTTTCGATTGGTAGCAGAGTCAGTTTACAATATATAAATATATTATTGTATGCTCTTCATTATCAAAGTGAGCAGCCTGCCATCATGTGGATATAAATGAACAATGTAAAGTGACATGGTGCTTACTTTCTACCTAATAGCCTCCTTCCCATCTCAAACAGAATCCCAAACAAGATAGCCAACAGGTATATTTAATTTTCCAGTTAATATGTTTTAGATAATTGGCTTCTTTGGAATACTGTATGTTTTATAGTATATCGTAGGTTTCATTTTCTTCATAAGGAAGTTATATCCTATACATTACTTATTAAACTGTGACAATGTGTGAGAATGATAGAATCCCACTTTTTAAGAGGAGGAGGGTAGGGAAATCTTTAAAAATGTGTTTTCATCTTTGAGAGATGACTCATCTTAGAGATTTGAAAGGACCTTGAGTGAATCTCCTAATAAAACAGGGGAGCTCCAAACCTTAACCATCTTGAGAGTCCCATTTTTAATAACTTTTATAACCTCCTTGGCATCATATTTCAATATGATTTTTGGTCCAGATACTTGATCTGGACCAAAGTTTTTGATTTTCAAATGGTTTTATTTAGCCTTAGAACCTCTTCACACACTATGTTTTGCAGAAACCCACTATATATTAGGTCAAAATGATACTGATCTGGTTCAAGGTAGGATTGGGGGAGGGGGGTCTTGCCCAATTGCTATCTATACCCTGCTCTGCCTCCTCCCCCCAGCCAATAAATGGGATATGCACAAAAGGCCTTTTTTAGGAATCCATGTGGATGATGATGATTATATTGGTTTGGTAAATTTTTTATGTGAAAGGCCGTGTAGTAAATATTTTAGGCTTTTTGGGCCATATGGTTTCTTTTATAACTGCTCACCTCTGCCCTTGTAGCACCAAAGCAGCCATAGACAATATATAAATAAATATGGTTGTGTTCCAGTAAAACTTCATTTATGGGTGTGGAAATTTGAAGTTCATACAATTTTCACATGTCACAATATCTTACTCAAGATGTGCTTTTTAGCTTATTTATAGGGATAAAGTATTTTGAATTAGAGTTTTAATGCCCAGTTTCAGGATATTTTTTTCACACTTGGTTTTACATTTAAGTACCAAAAATATCCAGACATTTTTTGTTAGTCTTCATCAACACTCCCATTTGTGTTTCTAATCATCTTACTTAAAAAATTATATCAAGGTTGAAAATACGATCTTTTCAGGGCTGTTTGAAGAATATCTGGCATTGGTTAGGTTTTTATTTAAAGAAGAAGGGGCATAGTTTGTGGGTGAGGGTGGGATAAGTGGTAAAGGATGGGACATTCTTAAACTCAAGTCGTATGATTGCTTGGCTGGAGGAAGAATACAGACCAAAAGGAAGCTGCTAGCTTTCCAAATATGGAAGAAAAACGTGTGAAAATTATAGGGACTTTAGGAACCAATGTTTTTCTTTGAAAAAGCAGTTATAGCAAAAAAGATTGAATTTCTAATTGTCATCTAAAATTGATCACTGACCTCTTAGTGGACTGGAAGCTTAAGGCCGTAAGTTCTCTCAGTGTTTTTAACTTCAGCATTGTGATGAATGCATTGCAAAATTGCCAGAACTTTATAGATAACCATTTTTCATGATTAAGTCATCGAGTTATGTAGCTTTTTCCAGGCTTTAATATCTCAAACCTAAAAAAGTCATCTTGAATTTTGACTGTCTTAGAAGAGTTTTTGAGTAGCTCCATTTGAATTGTACGTATGTTCTGGTGATAGTCTAGAATAGCACTGCCCAATAGAAATGTAATATGGGTCACAAATGTGAGCCACATATGTAATTTTAAATTTTGTAGTAGGCACGTTAAAAAAACGTAGACAGGTAAAATTAATAATATATTTTATTTAATCTAATATACCCCAAATATTTTATCATATAATCAGTATAAAATTACTGAATATTGTATATTGAGTTTTTCATACTAAGACTTTGAAATCCATTTTGCATTTTATATTTCGAGTACATCTTAGTTTAGACTGTCCACATGTGAAATGGTCAACAGCCACGTGTGGCTAATGAATACTATATTGGACATGTAGCTCTAGAATGACAGATTCTTGGCTTCTTGAAATGTGGGTAAATGTTGAATCCAGAGAGCCTTTTTACCACACATACAAGACATGGGAGGAAATAAGACATAAGTACAGCTACTGTTGAGAATGATATTTAAATCCATTGAGTCATTTACATTTGGAATTCATGTTAGTCTTCTTCACACCCCAAAAAATTGTATTTTGGATTTACTATGAAAATTCAAGCATAGCACAGTTTGTTTGTTTTTTAACTAATCTTTTCTAATTTTTAGCTAGTCCCTTTTTCTGTCTAGATAATGGATTTTCTGGAAACAAAGATTCCTATATTGTCCTTTTACTTTTTCTCAGTTTAAGTCCTTGAATAGATATATTTAGATTTTTCTTAAAATGAAAGATTTGGAGTAGAGATTCTGTCAAAGAACTTTTTCTTGACAAGCACCTGAAATTAAATGACCATCAAGTTAAATGACTGTCTTCTCCTCTACATATGTAATACTGTAACAATGAAAGAACCCTCAGTCTACCTTAGGGTAGGCTGTTCATTGTGGTTTTGAACTTGGGACAATTTCCATAGTTGAGTCAAGAATATATAGTTGGTTTTCTTATGCAGGGGACACTCAGCCATACATTTGAGGATGTTTAATCTCTAAATATCTCTACTACTTTACCTTCAGATGTCCTTACTTCAGGAATTCTTTATGTGTACACATTTGCTGCTTTTTCTGGGAGGAAGACAAATTGTTGTGGCAACATCTTGACCCAGATGTTCCTGTATCTTTATTGTCTTAATTGACTAGTGAAGCCTCAACTTGGTTTATGGAAAAGGGACTTGTAACCTGACTGTAGGTTTGAAAGATTCTTAACCACAGGCCCATCTTTTGTTAAATATTTAATAGTGAGTACTACTTGAGGTTTATTTAGTGTATTTAATATAATAAATTTACTTATAAGGGATTGTAATATAACTAGTTCATATGGAATTTCTTAATAAGTGAAGAGAAAAATAATTGAAACATTTGAACTTGAAAGAAAACTTCACGTAGGATTGTAGATCATCTAGACTGGTGCTTCCCAAACTTTACATATGAATTCCTTGGGGATCTTATTAAAATGCAGATTCTGATTCAGTAGGTATGGGGTGGGGCCTGCCATCCTGCTTTTCTGAGTTGCTCTCAGGCTCTGCCTGTGCTGCTATTCCCTGGACCACTCTTTGAGTAGCGGGAATGTAAACCCTTATTCTGTGAAGGAGGAAACTGAAGCCTAGGGAGAATTACTGACTTGTCCAAATTTTCAAGATTGATTAGTGATAGTAAAGAGTATACCCTGAGTCTCTGAGTTTGAAGACTAGTACTTTTTCAAATGCACTGTGATGTTTTCATATTTATGGCCATTGTGTTGAAATCTTCAGCTGCCGTATTTTTAAAGGAAATGCTCAATGAAGGTGATTTAAGTTAAAATGTCATTATATGGAGAAATAGGAAATAATAAACGTATTCAAATGTCATTTGTTTTATAGCACTTTTATTTTGCAGTGGTATATCCTTTTTTTATTGTTCAAAGTTATATTGCCGGCCAGAATAGAAAATACAAGAATTAGCTGTTATATGTAATTGCATATTTTCTCTCCACTGTGGCCAGATAAACAGTTTGGTACTTGGTTTAAGATGACACAGACACTACATCAAAAACTAATGATGTAATGTATGGTGATTAACATAACAATAAAAAATTAAAAAAAAAAAGATGACAGCAAAATAAGTAAGAGGTATCTCTTAGAGCACTTACTTGTAAAAATTTCCTATTTAAAGAATCTACTTTATCCTGGGGACTTTAACCACCTGACAGGAATGCGGGCTTAATATTTTCACTGGTTCTTTCCTCTTTTTTTTTTTTGAGTTCTCATGATCATCTTTGAAGAAACCTGAGATATCTTGGTTTCTAGTAATAAGATTTTTAGCAGATGAATCTCAAGAACTCTGTTGGGTTTCCTTTCTTAAAAGAGTTAAGCAGTGATACACAGGTCAGTGAGAAGTGTAGGAAGGGCTTGGGTACTGTTCTGAAAAGAGGGGTCTTAGAGACTGAATAGGAGACTATATGTATATAAAGTGGACCTGAGCTTTATATTGTCGACATAGCCTTGAAATAGCCTTATTCTCCTTATAGTCTTCCTGGAAATTAAATAAAATTAATAACGAATTAAGATGCATGTGTCTATACCTAAGCTGGTTGCAAGGGGAGATTTTACATCAAGGTAGTAGAATAGACTTATAAAAGAAGACTGCTTTCTCATTTAGTTAGAGCGGTTTTTCTCAGGATGGCTCAGAAAAGCCATCTATCTAGAGGCTAGAGGGGGCAGTGTTATCATTACAGGAGAAGCTTTTAAGCATTGAAGAGAGCTTAGTGTATTGGATTAGTTTCTTGGATTATAGTAGAAGATGATTAATAGTAGTAGAATATTAGGTGTCACCGTCTGAAAACTGGGTGTTTTTATTTCCACGACAGCATGTGAATCTTGGAGGATTACTTAGTTCAGGCAAGAGAAACAAGCTTTTAATGTATGAATATTTAAACAGTTTCTTGATGAGAGAGATCTTAGATTTCTTACATAGATTTATGCACACAAAGACCATTGACTTATCTGTCAGTGGAAATTTGCCTAGTCATTTTCTTGTGGGCACCTGCGATATTGGAGTATGTTGCATTCTGTCTCTGATAACGGTCTACTGATTGGTGTACAGAGCATTTGGCAGCATGAATCTCAGTAGCTCTGATATGAAGAGATCTCGTATATTAAAGTGGGTATAGAGTAAGAGAGCAGTTTTAAGTTATGCTTTCTTTTAGTGTTCATTTTTTCAGATTTCTGAATGATTTGAGATTTTTTAAGACTACTTTCATTCAGGCTCACTTTTGTGTATATTTGTACCTCGCTTTTTTTCTTCATCTCATAAAACCCACAATTTGATATCAAAATAGAACATACTACTGAAATTTTTATCTCCCATTCTGCTATCAGAATCTTAACCTAGCTTTATATTGTTCTTCTAGTCTTTTTCCTCATATTTAAAAAAATACCCCCTTGGAAAGAATGTTTGCTCCAGTTTAGCATTCTTCATTCTGTGCCTCCAGCTTTTAAGTTATGATATGAATAGTATCCCTTTGGCTTGGGGTTGGGAAGATTTTAAAATAAGAGTATATGAGATACATTCTGTGATAAGCTTGAAAAGGCAACCTTGTGGAAATAGATCCTTGGGAAAACACTTAGGTGAAAACAACATTTTGGAGTCTATGAAATGGAATTTACTGGAAAGTTAGAGGTGCTACTGTTTCCCTAGGCGCTCTACTTGTGACAGTTAAGTGTAGATTGAGCCCAGGGCTCAGCACATTAGAGACTTAAGGAAGAAATCATTTCTTCAATTTTTCCTCTGCAGTGGTGGTGACCGCGGTGGCTTCAAAAATTTTGGTGGTAAGTGCTGAGTATCCCAAAATGTTTCAGTGGAAATGCTATATAAATCTAAAAGCCACCAATATCCCGCAGACGCAGTCTAAGCCCTTTCTTACCCTGTTGAGGCTGGTGTGTGTTGTGTGCTTTAAAAAAAAATTATATGTATATACATATATATCAAAGAAAACATTTTAAAAAGTCAAAGTTGATCTCAAACAGTCCAATGGGTTTCTACACAATGAATTTGCATGAAAGAGTCTGTGGTGACCGATGAATGAGACTTTCACTGGATCTTGACAATACATTTTTTTAATAAAGGTAGCTGACATGGTGTTGTTAAATTATTAGGGTTTTCCAATCAGCCTTCACAACCAGAGCTTAACAAAAGTGATACTAGCATAATGCCAAAGTGGCGGGTACCGTCTGGGACAAATTTAAGGAAATAATTGACTTTCATCTTGATTTCTTAAACTTAATAAAACTTAATTTATATATTTACTTTGTAAATCTGTGATGGTTGACTTTCAAGGATTTTGGAAGTATTGACTTTCATGCCTTGGTTTTTATTACTATTTTTTTCATGATTTCTAATGAGTTGCCTTAAATAGCTTTTTTTCTTTTTCTTTTTCTTTTCTTTTCCCTTAGGTCACAGGGATTATGGACCCAGACCAGATGCTGGTAAGGTTTATGGTAGTTTGTGACTTTGCCATTAAGAGAGTATTAGTTTTCCAACTTTTCAAGGGAAAAGTGTGTCTGTTTGGAGGAGTTAGGGCAGGAGGAAGATTTAATTGGTAGTGTTTCTGGAATTAGGGAGCTTCACTTCTAAAAACATACCGGAAAGAAAAATTCAGGGAAATTGGAAAGTTTGCTGGGGAAAATTGCTATGTTTGTGGTTTCCTATGCTCTGCTTTTTCTTTTGTGAAAAAATACTTGATCTTGTATTGCTAATTAACATTACTTATTTAAATAACTACAAATCAGATTTGAGAGAGTTGGTATCATTGGGCATTTGAAGTAGAAAAACTATGTTTAAGAAAATTTTACATCGGATTGGTAGTCCCCTTAGTGGGCCTAAGAAACCTGAATTCATACATGGGGAGAATTGTCTTACTCTGGGCAGAGGTCACTAATTTCATGTGGCTTTTATTTTTAAATGAAATTCAGGGCTACCTGGAGCCTTTTGGAAGTTATAATTTAGATATTAAAAATCTATTTGAGCCAAAAAATTTTAATATATATTGAAATCAGAACTTCTGTTTTTATTAAGATGCCAAAGTATTCTATATGGATGGCAATTTCTGAATTATCCCTTGATGGACTGAATTTTTGTACATCTTTCTTACTTTGTTGTACTAATCCAAAAGTGTGCGTGTAAGGTAAGGTGTGTGTCAAGGTGCCCCTACCCTCTGGTATATACAAAGCTTATTGCAATGATTGGGAAACCAGCAGTTGTGCTTGGCTTGCTTGGAAGTCCAAAGTGTCAGATTTGGGGAATTTTCTACTGAGAGCCTTAAAAGTACTGATTAGCCATAAAAGCGTTAAAGCTCTCCAAAGAAAGGAATGCTAATTAATACTAACTGTCTTCATCTCTTCATGAGCTTCAGCCCTGTATCTGAATCTAAAGAGTAAGATATCTAAGATCTCCCTTAATTGGTCTGTATTTCACAGAGTGTGGACTTGATCCACTTTAACTGAAGTTTATTTGTAAGGATTGATCTACTACCAAATAACTATGGTGACCACTTTGCATGTTGATACAAGATTTTTTGTATATTGGTCCTTTTTCCTTTTGGTCATAGAAACAGTTGAATATTGGACAATAAATTACTGCTCTTGATTACTGAACAGGATGTAAAACCAAGGAATATGTAAAATTAACCATAATTTTTTTCCCCCTTAGATTCAGAATCTGATAATTCAGATAACAACACAATCTTTGTGCAAGGACTTGGGGAGGGTGTGTCTACAGATCAAGTGGGGGAGTTCTTTAAACAAATAGGAATTATCAAGGTGAGTAGAAAGTATGGCTTATGTTGAAAATCTCCTAATTATTAACATACTATAGTTAAGATACGTAGATTACATAAGATTATATCTCTTAAAATTCCCTGATACACATGCCCAACTGTGTCTGTAGGCCTTTTGCTAAATTTGCTAAATACATGAAAATTTTATTCCTTACTTGTTTATCTTTCCACAGCCTTCTACAGCTTTAGCTTTCAGTCTTCGGCTCTAAAAATAGTCTCTGCCTAGCTCCTAAAATTGTGAGAACCAAATGAGATTGTGAGAACATTTTATAGATTCTGAAAGGCCATTATATGCAAACTGCGTTACATATTAGCCCAGTATCTGATGCTTTATTTCATAATTGTATTGTTTATTGTGTATTTAACTTGTATCCTGCACCATTTGTTTCATGCACGTATTTCTCCTCTCTTCAACTTAGAAAGCAGCAGTTAGAGTAGTGTTAGTAGATTGTAGCATTTACCTGAAATCAGTTTGCAGTTGTCCTTATTTTGGTGTCTGTGGAATTACTCATTTACCCATGACATGTAAAAAATTCATACAGTTCTGAAGAGTAAACATTCTTATTTGTCTTCCACTCCCATCCCAGCCAGCTGCAGTGTGTATACCTTAGTGGTAATCTGTTAATTTGCCTGGTGTACATTCTTCCTGACTTTTTTTTTATGTTTTACAAGGTATATATTTACATGAAGCATTATCTAAAAGAAATTATACATAGATAAAATAGTATACTATGTATCATTTTCGTAGCTTGGGTTCACTTAATATATCTTAAGAGAGTTTTCAGAACCTATAGGTAACTTAATTTTTATATTAGGTACATAATATTTGTAGTACGGATATGTGAATTCCTTTAAAAAATCTTTAATTGTGTGGTTTATGATCACTTTTTTTTTTAAAAAGCTAATACCAACTTGTTTGTTCCTCAGACAAATAAGAAGACGGGAAAACCAATGATAAATCTGTATACAGACAAGGACACAGGGAAGCCAAAAGGAGAGGCAACAGTGTCATTTGATGACCCTCCTTCAGCTAAGGCAGCCATTGACTGGTTTGATGGTATATCTTATTCATACAGTTTCAATATGCAGTTTGGATAAATGTTTTCTAGCCTTGAAGTCAAAATATATTCTGGTAGACTGGTTATTTTCATGTTTACTTTTGTGGATATTTTATTAAAAATAAAGGGCAGAGTTTTTACATACATTTAGAAATGAAGTAGATGAGCTCTCTCGTTTGTCCTCAATATTTCCTTATTATTCTACCTTGTGCTTGAAGCCACCCTGATGGAGATTTCGAGGGTTGGCCTGCTTAACTCTCTTTGTAAATTTAGATTAATTTCCCTTCAAATACAAAGCTAATACATACTTGGAAGAAATATTAAGACGTTTTCCCCCCCAAAAACGAGAAAATACGGGAAAGTAGAAGAAAGCAGTAAAGCATCCGTAGTCCTCTACTCAGAAATAACCATTGATAATATTTTTTATTAAATTTAACTCCACTCTTTTAAAAGCATTTTAAAAAGTTTGTCATTATACTCCAAATGTAGTTTTGTCTCATGCTTTTTTCACTTAACATTTTAACAGTCATTTCCCCACGTTACTAGAAATTCATTGTTTTGTTCTCTAATAAAAACCAGCACTTACTGCATGTTTACTGTGGTTTATAGGCTAGGCATAGTTCTAAAAGTTTTATATGCATTAATTCAGTTTGATCCTCATAGTAACCCTATGAGACAGCCTATTATTACTGTTTTTTAGATGTTGAAACTGAGGCACAGAGAAGCTGTATAATTTCCAGGATCATAGCATAACTGGTAGAGTCAGGATTCAAACTCAGGCAGTCTGGATCCACAGTCTCTAAAGGACTTAACCATGCTAGATTAGATTGACAGACACCTGAGGTCCCTTCTGGTTCTGAGATTATTGTACCTGTGTCTTTAAAACATAATTGCATTTCTTCAAAAATGAGATTGTGATACTCTGTCTTCACCTTCATATTCTTTTTTTAAATTTTTTTTTTAAATTTTTAAAAAATTTTATTATGTTATGTTAGTCACCATACAATACATTCATTGGTTTTTGATGTGGTGATCCACGACCCATTGTTTTTGTATAACACCAGTGCTCCATGCAGTATGTGCCCTCCTTAATACCCATCACCGGGCTAACTAATCCCCCCTCCCCCCTCCCCTCTAAAACCCTGTTTGTTTCTCAGAGTCCATAGTCTCATGGTTCATCTCTCCCTCCAATTCCCCCCCCCCATTTTTCCCTTCCTTCTCCTAATGTCCTCCATGCTATTTCTTATGTTCCACAAATAAGTGAAACCATATGATAATTGACTTTCTCTGCTTGATTTATTTCACTTAGCATAATCTCCTCCAGTCCCATCCATGTTGATGTAAAAGTTGGGTATTCATCCTTTCTGATGGCTGAGTAATATTCCATTGTATATATGGACCACATCTTCTTTATCCATTCATCTGTTGAAGGGCATCTCGGCTCTTTCCACAGTTTGGCTATTGCGGACATTGCTGCTGTGAACATTGGGGTGCATATGGCCCTTCTTTTCACTACATCTGCGTCTTTGGGGTAAATACCCAGGAGTGCAATTGCTGGGTCATAGGGTAGCTCTATTTTTAAATTTTTGAGGAACCTCCACACTGTTTTCCAAAGTGGCTGTACCAACTTGCATTCCCACCAACAGTGTAAGAGGGTTCCCCTTTCTCCACAACCTCTCCAACATTTGTTGTTTCTTTCCCTGTCCATTTTTGCCATTCTTAACTTCACCTTCATATTCTTTACTTTTTTTGCATTATTCTGTCAGGCCTCATCATCTTGCTCTTGAAGGCTAGGTCCTTTCTTCCTCACTTGAGGAATTAAATTCACTTGTGAATTAAAAAACAATCTCTTTTGCTCATATGTTCAAAAATAATTGTGCTTTTTGCCCACAGGTCATATGAGCCTCTTAAACCTAACTCCATAGTTCAGGTCATTCTACAGCTTTGAAAATACTGATCCATGAGTGGCTTCCTAGGTCCTACTGTCTGATACTCTGTAAAGTTGCCAGCCATAATAATAAGTGCTTTGATTAGGGAGCTAAGGCTCCTGGAATTGTGACCATTTTATGAATCCTCTTGTTTAATATAAAGTAAAGAGATTAGTTACTGTCTCTAAGGCCCTGGGGCTGCAGAATAGAGGTGTGTGTGCATGTGTGTAAGTAATCACATATGCTTTCATTTTTCTGGCATGTATTATTTTTAAAGATACTACTTGCATATAGTAAAAGAGTTTCAAACTGTACCAGAAGTATAGAATAAAAAATGAGCTTTCTTTCTACCTTTGACCCCCAGTGATCTCTTTTCCCCTCCTGAGAGTTGAGCATAATAGGCAGTGTATATATAGCATGTATGTGCATGTAAAGGCACGTGTGCACACATGTGTGCACACCCACACACTCATTCCCTTTATAAAGCAGAAGTGGTGACACACTACACACATGGTTCTGCACTTGGCTCTTTTCATATTACAAATATTAGATGTGGGCGTTTTTTTGCTTGGTAAGAAGTAACTGCATCTCAGTGACAGATCTGCTCTATTCAATAGATTGTATCATGTTTTAGCACTGTTACCTTGACTTCTTAGGGAACACTGGTGTGTTTGAATTTGTGTGAGGATGTCCGTTACTGCTCTGAAACTGAAAATTTTCAGGACAGTTTTATATTTTTGTTGAGAGGTGGAGATGTGGAGTAGCATTTCTTCAAAACTTTTTTTTTTCTTCTTAGGAAAAGAATTCCATGGCAACATCATTAAAGTGTCCTTTGCTACCAGAAGACCTGAATTCATGAGAGGGGGTGGAAGTGGAGGTGGGCGACGAGGTAAGACACTTGTCGCTCACAGGCCTGGATATTGTACAAAGGGTTTGAATTTGAGTCCATGTTCTGTCTCTGTTGTGTGAACTACTACCTCTTTCTCCCCGTAGGTTTTTTTCCTTCTATCTTAAAGTGAGAGTGGGTACTGAAAGGAGATTGGGTAAATAAGGTGTCATAATAGCTAAGAAAGTAGTTGGAAGAAGGTTCTAGAAATCCCTTTGGAAAGCTTCGTGGCAGTTTGTTATTCACCTGGAGATCAGGAGGCAGTTGTTTAAATGATACCTAATTAGGTAATCTGACCAGTTTATAAGTTCTCTGATAGAGTTGCTGCCACCTTGTTCATTTCCATTGTGTTTAGTTCCTTAAATTTGAAATATGTCTTCTCTACCTTTATCACTGAGATTCTCAAACCAGGGAGGGTATTATAATAGAAAGTGGACTTTGAAGTTTTTTAGTGCATTGTTTGCACTGTAATATGTGCCTGGGATCTTTTCCCACATTTTTTGGATTTACTAACTAAAGCGTCAAATGAAAGAATCAGAGTTCTACCATAGGGGTTAATTTTGGGGGTGGCCACCAAGTTATTGATGGTTACTTGCTCTTAATTCTTTCATCTGGTGCTTTTCTTCTGCTGTGTTAATGTCGGGTGCTGATTTTTCTCTCCCACCTTTCTTAACCCCAGGCCGTGGAGGATATAGAGGTCGTGGAGGCTTTCAGGGGAGAGGTGGAGACCCCAAAAGTGGGGACTGGGTTTGCCCTAATCCGTAAGTATCCTTATTAACTCTGGCGGTAGTAGGAGTTGGGATTGGGGTTGGAGGATGCAAGAGGGGGTTCTGATTCAATTGGAAACTATTGAACATTTTTATTTTCCCCCTTTCTCAGGTCGTGTGGAAATATGAACTTTGCTCGAAGGAATTCCTGCAACCAGTGTAATGAGCCCAGACCAGAGGACTCTCGTCCCTCAGGAGGAGGTGGGTTGCTTTTTAACAGCATCTGCATGGCATTTATCTTCTGACTAGCATTAAGGGTGGTTTACATTATCCTGTTGACCTCACTGGTTTGCATCTCTACCTTGCAGACTTCCGGGGAAGAGGCTATGGTGGAGAGAGGGGCTACAGAGGTCGTGGGGGCAGAGGTGGAGACCGAGGTGGCTACGGAGGAGACAGAAGTGGCGGTGGCGGCTACGGAGGAGACAGAAGTGGCGGCGGCGGCTACGGAGGAGATAGAAGTGGGGGTGGCTATGGTGGAGACAGAAGTGGGGGCGGCTATGGTGGGGACCGAGGAGGCGGTTACGGTGGGGACCGAGGAGGCGGTTATGGAGGAGACCGAGGCGGAGGCTACGGTGGAGACCGAGGAGGCGGTTATGGAGGAGACCGAGGAGGCGGCTATGGTGGAGACCGAGGAGGAGGCTATGGTGGAGACCGAGGAGGAGGCTACGGTGGAGACCGAGGCGGCTATGGAGGAGACCGCAGTGGGGGGGGCTATGGAGGAGACCGCGGTGGCGGCGGGGGCTACGGTGGAGACCGAGGTGGCGGCTATGGAGGTGACAGGAGTGGGGGCGGCTATGGAGGAGACCGAGGCGGCTATGGAGGCAAAATGGGAGGAAGGTGAGTATTAGAATGTACTTGTTAACCATTTTACCTCAACCGCTCCTAGGCTTTAGGATCTGAACCCTTTTTGTCACATTTTCTTAAGGTCCAGTTTTTTGGAACTTGAATTTTTCATTGGAAGCGCTCTCAGTGAGGATGGGGAAGGTTCATTTAGTTTCCCGTTTAGAAATTTCTAAAACTCACTGTGTTTCGGAAATTCTGTTTCACAAATCTTTATATTGGTGTGAGTGTGTGTATATGAATATGTGTTATTCTTCCTCATGGCTAAAGATAATTGAGAGAGAATTTAAAATTGTACGTAAATCAGAGGTTCTTAATTTAAGTGAGGGGGAGCACACCTTTCATGGGGGTAGGGGTATGTTTTCTGAAATCTTATGTGTTGTGCCACCCTGTAGTTGTTTCTCTGGAGATTCTGGTAATACCTTTTCCAGATGAAAATCACTGATGGTACTGATAGGAGTGTGTTGTGCATGTGAATGGCGTAGAGGCAGAAAAAGTTGAACCACCAGTTATTACACTAAGCCTCTGTATGCCAGAGGCAGTATAAGGTATGAGAATTAGTATAGCATGGAGTTCAGAGACAAGACTTCTCTGGGTTCAAATTCTGGCTCCACCATTTACTATGTGACCTTAGGCAAGTTACTTAATCCTATGGAGCATCAGTGTTCTCATCTATAAAATGGAGCCAATAATACCTCCTTCGAGGAGTCATATTAGATTACTACACTATGGCAGTTCCTGGCCCATGGTAAATGCTATGTAATTGTTAGCTCTTAGTAATTACTATCTTTTGAACCCTTCTTACTGTGTGGCAAATCCTGCGGAAGTATCTGTATTCTTTAGTTCTAGTCCTTCTCTCAACCCCATGAGGTAGATCTATTTCCCATTTTGTGGAGTAAGAAACACTGAGTAACTTTTCCAGGGTCACATAGTAAGTGGCAGACCCAGAATTCTTACATGACAATGTTCGCTTGCTTAATTCTGTTATGCCACTCTTCTGTTTAGAGAGCTGGAATAGGCACAGTCTCTGACCTCCTGAAATACCACAGTGGTTTGGAGTCCTTATTCTAGATGGGAAGTTTTTAAGAGTTAGTGATAGCAAAAAGCTTCTTCTAGGAACTTTCTGGGTCTTAAAGCTGTTAAATTAGGCCTTTATTAATAAGCACCTTCTAGGAGTAGAGAAATAAATTAGGTATGGTGTCATTCTTACAGAAATTGTCAAACAGACGCCAGTCACCAGCACCCTGAGGAAGTGTCTGATGCTCTCCCTTGGTAGAAAATTAGAATTTAGTCTGGCTCTTTATTTTTCATTCCTAGAAACGACTACAGAAATGATCAGCGCAACCGACCATACTGATGACTGTTTTGAATGTTCCTTTGTCTCTGACATGATCCATAGTGAAATTGCCAGAGTTTTGCCTGCTGCTTTCCTCGTGGCCTCTTCTTGGGTAGTGAAATTAAGTGACATTTGGATTTTTATTTGGGTGGGAGGGCTGGGACAGTTTTTCTTTTAGAAATGTCCATTGAAATTTTCCCGTTTAGTTTCCAACCTCCCTTGAGGCTAAGTGCGTTGTAAAATATTGCCAAAATGGAAAGTGTTTTGTATTACTGCAATAAAGGCTGCTTGTTTTGTGGACTTTTGTACATTAGTGCATTGTTCTGTCACACTCAGGATTCAGCTACAGCAGACTCTAACCCTAAAGAATTAAGTGCATTGTTTCATGAACTGATAATGTTACTTTCAACAATACTGAACTCCTACTCTGTTTAGAGTAGTAGTTTGCAAGAATGACTGCATGTCAGAATTACCTGAAGAGGTTGTCAAAATTACAGATTCCTAGGCCTCACCCCAGGTCTAATTGATCAGAACTTGTTAAGTGTGGGAAGCTAGGCCTAGGCATCTATATCAAGTTTACCAGGTGGTTTTGATAGTCAGTTTAATTGCAGTTTACAGTTGTGAACCATTTATTTAGGGCAGTGCTGTAGATGCTAGGAATGTGAGGTCTAAGGGCCAGGTAGGAAGAGGAAGGACAAGCCAGGGTCCAGATACAGTGTGCATGGTGTGTTACTTAAAGAACTACCTCTCCTACCCGTACCAAGGGTGAGACATTGCACGAGATGCTGGATATGTTGCCCATCAAGCAAACAGTATACAGTCTGACAAGTACTCCAATAAGAATAAGTACAAGTTGTTTTGAAGGCTGATTGAAAGGACACTTAATCCAGTCACGTGGGGTCAAGAAGGCTTGGTAAGTCTTGAGGGAAGAGTAGGAGTTGGCCAAGTACGAAGGCTGGGTGAGGAAATGGTGTTCCCAGCAGAAAATGAACGACATGAACAAATAAGTCAGGAATTAAGAGAAGAAAGAGTGAAGAACAAGCTCTGTGTTTGAGAATTGTATGTAGTGCATTGGATTAGAGGGAGGAGTTCAAGGAGGGGCCTGCAAAAGGTAAGACTGGAGAGGTAAGCAAGCTTGGTGAGAAGGTCCTTGCATTTCATTTTTACTCTGCCTCCGAATAGGGAGCTATTAAAAGATTTTAACCAGGGGAGTGGCCTGACCTGAGTGGCGTCAACTGAAACATGCTTATGGCTGCCTTGTGGAGACACTGGATTGGAAACAGAATGGTAAGCCAGGTGAGAGAGATTCTGGTCTGAGCTCAGACAGTGACTGGATGAGGAGGAGAGAACTAAATTGATTTGAGAAATGAGGGAGGGACATTTGACAGGATTTGGCTGGATGTCAGAAATTGTGGGGAGAGAAGTCAGGTTTCTGGCCTGGTAATGGGTAGATGTGCTATTCATTTAAATAGGAGACACTGGGAAAAGGAACAGGTTTGGGAGCAAGATGAGGGGAGTGATTTCAGTAGGCAGCTGGGTGTGTAAATCTGCAGCTTAGAAAACAGTGGCATTCAATATTTATGCACCCTGATTTTTTTTCTTTACTGACTTCTGTCTCCTTTGCTAATTTCTCTACTTGACCTTCACATGTTGGAAGTTTCTCAGGGCTTGTTCTGATCACCTTTGTCTTTCTGTTTACACCCATTTTTATCCTGGAAGAACTCATTCAGACTGTGGCTTTAAATACCATCTAATACAGTGATGACTACCAAATTTAAGTCTCTAGTCTTGACTTCTGCCCTTAACTCTGGATTATATTCACCTTCCTACTTGACCTAGTCTTTTTTTTTTTTTTTTAAAGATTTTTTTTATTTGAGTGTGAGAGAGAGCGCACTTGCACGCGCATAAGTTGGGGGGAGGGGCAGAGAGAGAAGCAGACTCCCCCTGAGCGGGGAGCTGGACATGGGGCTTGACCCCGGGACTCCAGGATCATGATCTGAGCCGAAGGCAGACACTTAACCAACTGATCCACCTAGGTGCCTCTCTACTTGACCTTTTCATTAGGATGCACTGAACAGAACATTTTTTTTTTCTTTTGGTCACTGCCAGGACTAATTAGAACTTTTGATCTCCCTTTCCAGATCAGTTTCTCTTTTCCTAGGCTTCCTCATCTCAGTAAATGTCTTCACTGTCCTCCCAGACCAGAAAGAAAACTTAAGAGTTTACACTTGATTTCTCTTTCATTCATCCTGTACCTGCAGGTCTTTTTAATTCAATCTCCAAAATATATCCCGAAACCATCTTTATATTCTTGGTTACAATCCTGGTACGAACTATAATTCTTTCTCTTCTGTACAGTTGCAAAGCCTATTAATAGGTCCCCCTACACAATCTTGTTCCTCTAAAATCTGTTTTTCCCATAGCAGCCAAATGATACTGTAAAGATGTGAATTGAATGACTGTGTCGTGCCTTAAAAGCCTTTCATTGACTTTTTTTTTTTAATTTTTATTTTCAGTAGTCTCCATGCCCGATGTGGGACTTAAATTCACGACCCTGAGATTAAGAGTCACATGCTCTACCGACTGAACCAGCTAGGCACCCCATTGACTTTTATTACATGTAGGCTATGTTGGCTATAAATTCCTTACCCTGGCTTGCAAAGCCCTTATGATCTGGCCTCTGTCTCCCTCTCCAACCTTATTATGTAACATTTATCCATACTTACCTTGCTTTAACCACATTGGTCATATTCTTGATGGTACCAAATATGCTTCTGCTTCAGTATCTTTGCATATGCTTAGTCTAGGATTCTCCTTCCTCAAATATTCACATGGCTGACTCCTTTTCACTGCATTGTTGGGTCAGATTCCAGCCCCCGTCCCTGGCCTTCCTATTTTTTTTTTTTTTTTTTAAGATTTTATTTATTTATTTGACAGAGACAGAGAGGAACACAAGCAGGGGGAGTGCGAGAGGATGAAGCAGGCTTCCCGTGGAGCAGGGAGCCCGATGTGGGGCTCGATCCCAGGACCCTGGGATCATGACCTGCGCTGAAGGCAGACGCTTAAGGACTGAGCCACCCAGGCGCCCCCATCCCTGGCCTTCCAATTTAAAACACTGCCTCTCTCTAAAAAAAACAAAACAAAAAACACTGCCTCTCTCCAGTGACTCTCATATCTCCTCTTATAATGTCATCACAGTATCTATCACTATTTGGAATGATCTTTTTGTGGTTGTCAATTTCTCTCTTCTCCATTAGAATATGAACTCCAGGAGAGTAGGGAACCTTGTCTCTCTTTCAGTGTTCTACCCTACTGCCTAGAACAGTGTTAGGCTCAGAGTAGGTACTCAATGAATATTGACTAAATAAATGAATCTGTTATAGATACAGATTTGAGATTAATGAGAGCTATTAATATATAAATGGTAAAGTGCTGACTGGATACAATTACAGTAAGACTGTCTAGAGTACTGTTCACCATCCAAGCTGTATATTAGAATTAGTGAGGAAGTTTTTTAAAACACAAGGATGCTGGGTTCCACTCCAAGACAGTGAAATCTGTTAGGCCTGGGCATTTAAAAAACCAAAAGAGCCTCAGTTGATTTTAATGGTTTGGGGAGATAGTATGTAGAGAGAGAAGAGCCTAGGACAGGACCCTGAGAAATACTAATATTTGAGATAGTAGAAGAGGATCCTGAGATAGAGACTGGGAATGTCCAGTGAGGTATTGGTAGAACCCAAGGGAAGAGTGGATTTTAAGGAGGGAGAAGCTAGTGGTGTCAAGTGCTCAAGCCAGGCCAAGTCTGTTACAAAGGATAGAAAGCACTCCTATTTAGTGATATGGAGGTTGTAAATTATCTTACCACAGGGTTTCTCAACCTTGGTACTACTGACATTTGGATTGGATAATTCTTTGCTGTGGGGGGCTGCCCTGTGCATTGTAGGATGTTTAGCAGCATCCCTGACCTCTACCACAAGACACCAGTAGCAGCCCCCAGTTGTGACAATTAAAAATGTCTCCCAACATTGCCAAATGTCCTTTTGGGGGCACAATTGCCCCTTTTGAGAACCACTGCCTTAGCAAAAGCCTTTTTGTTAAGAGAATTGAATTCTGAACTCAAAATGAAGTGGGATGGTGAATAATGGAAATTAGAGAAATGGAGACCAGTAATATGAGCAACTAAGAATCATGATTATGAAGGGTGGTTCTCTAGAGGGGGGGTGAGTTAAGAGGAGGAGGCATCTAGGCAGGGATGTGGGTTTGTGGGAGATTATTTTTTAAGATGGGTGAGTATTAAGCATGTTTATACACTCCTTGCAAGGAAATGGGGATAGTTAATATTCACATCCCTTGAAGGAATGGTGACCAGAACACTGGTGAAGGATTTGCCTTAGAAGAGGAGAATGCTTCTTGCGTTGTTACTGGAGGTAAGGATAGTTGCAGATGCTGGTAATAATGGTAACAGACGATTAACATCTATGGGGAGGTTACCATGTGCCAGGCACTGTTACAAGCAGTCTGTGTGTTAACTAATTCTCACAATAATGCTGTGAACCAAGGAGGTAAAGGAAACCTTTCAGAGAAGAGGTGAATGGTATAAATGATTTTGATTGCCACTTGGAAAGGGCTTTTCCTAGGGTACAGTGAGGAACAGAGGTACTGAGGCTAAGCAACTTGCTCAGGATCACATCTCTAGTGTGTGGCAGAGTCAGGATTCTAATCCAAGGATCTGGCCTTAGAGCCTATGCTCTTTACTATGTAGAAGGATGCTTATAAAAGAGGTGGCAGGAAGTTGAGGTAATTCCATCTGATGTCTTTTTCCCTTCCAAGTATAGTAAAGTATAATGGTCTGCTGAGAGTTACGGAATATGATAGAAGGTTTGAAGAGACTGTAGTAAATGTGAGGCTAGCAGAGAAGGCTTGAAACAACCATTGTAGGAAATAGGAAAGTATGGAACCCATAAAATTGCCAGGCAACAATACGAGCTCAGTTAACATAGGGAACAAGTGTTCTGTGGGTACAGTCTGTATGGATATGTGATTTTTCTCCATCTTTAATCAGCAACCTGCTTATAGGAACAGAGGCAGTTTGATCCAGGGTTAGGGATTTTACTAGTCAGAAACTAGTAATCTGAAGAAAAATTTCAAATTTGTCTCATACCTAGTAGAGGTATGAGAAGAGTGAGGTTAGTGGTTGATGGATGAAGTCCAGGCTGAGTAGGAAGAAAAAAAGGAAGTTAATGAAGAATGTAGGGACATCAAGAGCATAGTGTTATTGATGAGATTCAAAGAACTGGTAGTGGGGATCAAAAGAGCTGGATAGATAGCTTTGGGTCCACAAGTAGATGTTCAGCATTTTGGAGATGAAGCAATTCCTGGGGATGACAGGGGCTAGGTGTGGCCATGGAAGTGGGTGGCTGAAGTGAATGGAAGGGAGAAGCCTCTGTAGTTGAGATCAAGAACCGAGGAGATGGGGTGTTGGATGGTTGTTACCATCATGGTGATAGGAACACTAAGGTTCAGGCGATGAATGAGAGAAAATAGAGAAGTGGACCAGAGGGTGGGATAATTAAGAGCCAAGACCCTCAGAGAAGCAGTGATTTTTATATGAAGGCACAGGGCAATGGTGACATTGAAAGGAATGGAGGAGGTTGAGCAACACCTAAGACTTTGGGAAGAGGCTAGTTCAAGGGAGAGCGCCAGATTTCAGTTATAGCACAGAGATGGATGAGAATGTTGGAAGAGGAGGAGGGTGTATATGCCTTTTGTTGTTGTTTCTGCTGCCATCGGAGGGTGTATTCAGGGGTTTCATTAGAAAGAGAGGAGAGAGAAGAGGGGGGGAACTTATATTTTGGATGGTGTCCAAAGAGCAATACCAACAGATCCTGTTGGCTGAGAGAAGTGGGCTTTCAGGCTTCAGAGAGAAACTGGCCACAGCTTGGATTAAGCATTTTTGTCAGAGTGTTGAATCTAGGTGGCTTTGGTACTGGGAATGCTCTAGTACATTGGTGGTGTACCACATGGTGGGTGCTCTCTGCAGAGCTTTTTTTTTTTAAATTTTTTATTGTTATGTTAATCACCATACATCACATCATTAGTTTTTGATGTAGTGTTCCATGATTCATTGTTTGTGCATAACACCCAGTGCTCCATGCAGAACGTGCCCTCTTTAATACCCATCACCAGGATAACCCATCCTCCCACCCCCCTCCCCTCTAGAACCCTCAGTTTGTTTTTCAGAGTCCATCGTCTCTCATGGTTCGTCTCCCCCTCCGATTCCCCCCCTTCATTCTTCCCCTCCTGCTATCTTCTTTTTTTTTCTTTCTTAACATATATTGCATTATTTGTTTCAGAGGTACAAATCTGTGATTCAACAGTCTTGCACAATTGACAGCGCTTACCAGAGCATGTACCCTCCCCAGTGTCTATCACCCAGCCACCCCATCCCTCCCACCCACCCCCACTCCAGCAACTCTCAGTTTGTTTGCTGAGATTAAGAATTCCTCATATCAGTGAGGTCATATGATACATGTCTGCAGAGCTTTATGTTCAGTGCTGTCTTAAATCTTCTGATATGAGGATTGATGAAACTAGGATTGAGGTGTTGAGCAGAGACTGGTATCTGGTCAAGTAATAAGACCATCCTCTAGAGAGCCAGAAATATGGAGGAGGAGGAGCAGGGGTTGGAGATCTGTCGGCAGGATTTTGTAGGAGTTGAGAGCCTGAATTATGTAGTTATTAAGCCCTTGTTTGTACCCACAGGCTGTTAAGGCCCAGGGAAATTTGGGTTAGATTGTTCATTGGCCCAAAGGTGCAGAGTGGGCAAGAGAGAAAGATCATTTTTGCCATCTTTGGTCTTCGTGCCACACTCGTGGAGGCAGTGTTGCTTATACTCCAGAATAGTTTCACTGCTCTTTTGGTTTTTACTTACAACTCTATGAGGCAAAGCATGTATCTGGAAGTGGTGGGGTAGGTAGGAAGATACATCTGAGTGACACACACCATTTTGGATTCAGAAGAACTGGACTACTCTAGAACCTGGAGTGTGGGGAAATGGAAAGGAGAATCTATTTTACTTTGACCTTTTTCTGCTTAATGGGAAGAAGTTGACCTCACATTAGATCACTTCAATCAGATTGGGGGAATTAATAGGGGTGGCGGGACGTTTTTAACCTCTGGTGGTCACAGGCTCACATGACCACACTGAAGAGAGGAAAAGAGAGAAAAGCAGCTCACATTTGAGTGCTTACTATGTGATGCTAGGCACTCTATTAGGATTTATATTATTGTTTACTCCTCAGAAGAGCTCTCTGAAGTAGTGTACATTACTCTCATTTTATTATAGGTGAGGAAACAGGAAGATTAACTTGTCCAAAGTCAAAGTTCAAGAAAGTGATGGACCCTAGGATTTAGACTTCAGATTTTTCTGACTACACAAAGTCTGGGCTTTTTCTTTTTTTTTTCTTTTTTTTTAAGATTTTATTTATTTATTTGAGAGAGAGAATGAGATAGAGACAGAGAGAGCATGAGAGGGGGGAGCATCAGAGGGAGAAGCAGACTTCCTGCTGAGCAGGGAGCCCGATGTGGGACTCGATCCCAGGACTCCAGGATCATGACCTGAGCTGAAGGCAGTCGCTTAACCAACTGAGCCACCCAGGCGCCCTGGGCTTTTTCTTTTTAATGGAGGACGTAGATTGTTGGGATTGGTGTGGCAGGTCCTATTGGCAAAGGGAAACAAGCCTTTAGAACAAACAAGGGAGAAAACTGAAGCAGTTTTAGAGAGTAAATAGGGCCTGTCACAGGGCACGGCCCTCAGGAAGGCAGAAAGCAGGTGGCGAAGAGACAGCAGAGATGGTTGGTCTTGAGTATAGCCTCGTTACCTCCTGACCACTGGGAAGTGGTAGTGAGGAGCAACAAGTTAGTAAGAGGAAATGGTCCAAGAGCCAAGCTTTCCAGGATTTTCTCCTTTCCCTTCTGTAGCCCACTCTGGGCAGAGGCTCATCAAATTCTGGGCATAAACAAGGGCTTGATTTAGGGAGGCAGGTTGGCCACTAGAGCAGCTCTGGCTCTTTCCCTTTGTGAAAAGGACATGTGGCTTGAGTGAATTAACACTCAACCAGGAGTGAGGAGACCTGAGTTTCCATGCAGCCTCTGACAAAGGGACCAGCAGTGATAGGTAGAGTGACACTCATTTATTCACGGAAGATAGGTATAGATTGTTTTCTCAGGGGAGCCTGAGAAGCAACCTCAGGGAGAGAGTGGGAACTTGGGCCGAAGAACTGACCTATTGGGAGGTTTTAGCAAGAATCTGGAGCTGCTTCCTGATCCTTGGCACCCAGGGCCCTGTGGCTGGTTCCTTGTGTTTCGGTTTAGAGAAACAGGGTGGGAAGGCAGAGGTGAGGTAGAAGGCAGAACGTCTCTGGGCACTCAGCTTTTTCTGTTGGTCTGATGTGGCTCTGGACTTTGCAATAAACAAGGGGTTCAGCTGTGCAAGTTGAAAGTCTTGGATAGTTAACTCTTCTGGGTTCTCAGGCTCTTTCCGGAACCTTGTAGGCCCTTCCTCCTCATTAGTCTTAAGTGCCTCATATACAAAGAGAACCTTGTTCTTCAGCTTGTTTTGGATCCAGGGATCAGTTGAGGCCAAGAGAGTTAATGTTTCTTGTAGCTGCATTGAAACAAAGGTCCTATGGCTGGCTCACTTCAGGCTAAGGCTGGGAGCGGAGGGGGCGCCTCAGGGAGGGGTGCTCTGGCCACAGGCCACTATGGCCCCAGGTAATGAAGTCAAGGGATAATGTCCGAGGCTCATTCCCCTTTCCTCCCTCCTGACAAAGAGGAAGTGGTGAGGATGGGTGGGAGAGGCTTAGAGGAGGGGTAGGGAAGTGGAGGAGGTGGGCAGGAATGCCTTACGCTTTTCTTCACAGCCTGGCTCTTTTCTGTGTCTAGCATGTCCAGGAGCAAGTGGAACACTTGTGGGTTGCGGATCCCCAGGACGCCCTGGCAGAGGCAGAATGAGAGTGACTAAGTAGCCAGCCTAGGAAGATGCACATCTGTGCTCTTTTCCATTCTAGTCCCCCTCTGATAACCCTGTGGCCTGGAGAGAGGGGGCGTTATAGCTCCCCAGCTGAGGTATCCCTTTCTTTCCCTTTTGGGGCCACTGCATTGGGTTCCAGTGCATACTGTTCACCAGGAAGAGTCAAGACAATTCCTGCAAATTCTAAGCAACATCTCTTATACCCATCTCCTGTCCCTTATCCCACATACCTCCAATCCTGAAGAAGAGGTTACCCCTGAATTCCTGGTAGGGCCAGAATTCTAAAACAAGCCAGCACACCTCCCCAAACTTTATAGCCCTTTCTGCCGCTAAGTAATTGTGCTCAGTTGCCTACTCCCCCGGCCACCAAGACATCTGGCCAGAGAAGCAGAGCTGGCCTTACCAAAGAGATGACTGCTTCCTGGCGTGCAGTGGCATTTGAGTTCATCAGTTGCCTATGTAGAAGGGAATGAGTGTGTTATCCAATTAGAGGGTAGGGGAGAAAGGCTGGTGGTTTCTTCTTGCAGCCCAGAGTGAGTCAGGCTTAAGGTCAATGAGTGATGCTAATTTCATCAATTGCTCCCTCTTGTTACTTGGGTCAGGAAAGGGGCTAGGAAGGGAAAGGCAGGTACTGCAATTTGCCGGGAGGCACTGAATGACAATTAGGACTCACATCTGTCCAGAACTCTACCTTCTTTAGATGCCTTTCATGTCCTCATCTTAATTTGAGCTCTTATATTTTATAGCAACCCTGAGTGGTAGGTATTATCGGCCCCCTTTTACAGATAAAGAAAAATCCTAGGGGTCAAAGAGTGATTTGGCCAGGGGCATGGGCAAGTGAGAAGTAAGAACTGGGATCAGATTCTCAGCTCTTTCCGATCCCGTGCCCCTTTCCCACAGCCTAGGATTTGGCTCTGGCAGCTCCCAGCCTGAGCCACTCACGCCTCCACCAATTTCATCATCATAGGCTTCATCTTGAGCTCTTCCACAGTTTCAGCCACAGCCTGCCTCATAGCCTGAAGAAGAATTAAGGTGGGACAACAGAGAAAAAGAATACAGGAGTGTACCTTGAAGTGCTCACAAACCTTTACCGAATGTTGACCTTGTGCTACATATGGTCCTTGTCTTGAGGAACTCATGGTCTGGTAGGGGAAGCAGACAAGTGAGTAGGCAGTCACACTACTGTTTTAAGTGTTACAACTGAACTAACTATAGGGTGAACATAGGAGGGTCTCCTCAGTCCGAGTATCAGCAAGATTTGCTGGAAGAAGTGATGCCTCAGCTGAAGCCTGAAGGGTGGATGGCAGTTAACCAGTAGAGGGCTGGGGACGGGATGACTTTTTGGGCAGAGTGGAGGGCATGTACAAAAGCTTAGAGGCAGGAGAGAGCACACAGAGGTTGGGGAACAGAAAATATTTCAGTTTAGCTAGGTGACCACACTGAGACTCTTCAAAGTGGGGCGCTCTGAGGAATTACACTGGGATAACAGGTATAAATGAGGACAAGGTCATTTTAAGCATAGCTGGTGTGTGGCCCTGAGCAGGAGTGGGGAGAGATGAAGCTAGAGAGGGAAGCAGGCCTTGGGTGGTAAAGGGCAATGTAAGCCTTCCTGAGGGCATTGGGGAGCTACTGAAAAGTTTTATGCAGAGGTGAGACACAATCTGATTTACATTTTAGAAAAATGTCTTTAGAAGTTCTGTGGCTGGTTCTGTAACAAGCTACAAAAAGATGAAAGCAAAGGAGCACAGAGGGAAAGCAGGATTCATTCTGTTGGAGGTGATTTGGGAAAGGTTCCCATAGAAGGTGTTTGGACTGGCCTTGCAGGAGCAGTCACTGTGACAGGCAGGAGGGAGGAGTGAATAATAGCATGAGGCAAATTTTTCACCTTGCAGAGGGGAGGGAGGGATGACTCGGCACTTTTCGCTGAGAGAACCGTCTGAGCAAAAGCAAGGTGGCTTGAAAACATGGGCCGTATTAGGGGAACAGGGAGTGCTTTAGTGCCTTAGAGTGACTATGATACTTTGTGGGGCAGTGTGGTGGGAGCCAAGCTGGGGGAGGTCTTCAGAGAAGAGAAAGGAGGCGGGTTTGGGCTGCCTGGGCTTGGGAGCTTTGGTCTCACTTACAAGGAAAGGTTCATTATACGTCTTCCTCCAGAGCAGGTCAAATGTGAATCCCTCCAGCCCTTGTGCCTGGATCTTTTCCAGCCCAATGGTCTTGAGCATCTGGGTGGCTTCAAAGCGGTGCTGAGAGCAGAGGTGGGAAGGTATAAAGGATAGACTCTCTTCCTTATCCCTCACCCCTGTGCTAGTGCTGGAGAAGGAAGGGTCCTAGGCAGTCTGAGAGCTTACCTCCAGGACACTAGAATAGCACAGCTGGTCTAGGATGGCCCTGGTGACTGTGGCTGTGTGTACATGCATCATCTTGACCAGCATGCTGAGTGCCTGTGGGGGGGCAGGCAGGGTAGGGTGGGGTGTACAGGGCCAAGAGGCATCTGGACGGCCAGGTAGGCTTGAGGGCTGAGCCTAAAACTCATGGGGAACAGATGGGGTCCATCTCCTGCCTCTTCACCTTTTGAGTGAGAACCTAAGTTCATGTGTGCACATATGTGCACATTTATAAATGAACATTCATACAAATCAAATATATACAGAGACATGTACACTTACACATCTATGTGACCCCATACTCATGCATATACATATTCGTAGACACACAGGGCCCCGCAGTGCTCCCTGCTGAAGCTTCTTTTCTCTGGTTGAGTATGACGGGGTCCAGGCTATACCAAAGTCAGCACTGGCCTCTGGTCCCCCAGTGCTCCCCAGGGAGCCCAGCCTCCTGCCCTTCACACCTTCATCTGCTGGGTTTTGGACCCTTGGCTCAGGCACTGCAACAAGAACTCTTGGGCTATGTCGCTGCAGGGCCTCAGGA
Organism: Phoca vitulina; assembly: GCF_004348235.1. NCBI lineage: Eukaryota > Metazoa > Chordata > Mammalia > Carnivora > Phocidae > Phoca > Phoca vitulina. Next base: position 16,033,528 of record NW_022589743.1, on the reverse strand, counting down.
AACCCAAGCACAGGGCTGCCTCCAGAGCTGCTTCATTCGATGACTCATTTATCAGCATCTGCAGCACAGGTACCAACTTCTCTTCATCCCCGACTTGAGTCCTCTGAGGGAGACAAGAAGTGAAATGGGCAGGGGGACTATGTCTTCAGCCAGGCTTTGTTAAGAGGGCAATTCACTGCTACTTCCAGAGCATTGTCCCTCCTCCCCAGAATGAATCTCATGTCCTCAGATTATTTTACCCACTTCCCCTTATTTTTGCTCTCCTCTACTTGCTCCTAGGTCTTATCTCATTTCTCTACAACTTTATCTTGTGGATGGATGACTGTCACTCTCGAACACTTCTGCTATCTTAATTCCTGACATTTAAAAAAATATACATGTCATTGATCCTACTCCTGTTCTCCAATAATCTTGTCCTTGTCCTCCATTCTATGTCAGCCATTAATTTTCACAGAGAGGTTTTTATCATTATCCATTACTGTGACTTCTCCATGATCTCCATTTCATGGATCCCACTCTCTGACCATCACCTCCTATCTTTCCAGCTCTTATCTTGCCAATAATTATTGGACTCCACAAGGATTAACAGTCCACTGAGCACCTTTTCACTGCTCCTCATTTTCTTCCCTCTCTACCCAGCTTAAACTCCATGGTCCTACTATAGTCACTTGCTTGCCTCACTCAACTCCTTTACCTCCTCTTGCTTCATTGTAGTCAACTCTCGACTTACTCTGTGCCTGCGCTTCCTGGATAAAAGCACACAGTTATGGTGACTGATCTTGCTTTGAATGTGTGAACACAAACCTCGTGTAGACCCTTAGTGCTACCTAGTAACCATACTGTTTTTCCATGGGCAATTCTTTTTCCCGCCCTCCTGATTCACACCCTGTCCTCTGGAACCTCCAACACTTCTTCCTCCATTCTTAACTCTCAGCTGATGACCTTGCTTCCTACTTCACTGAGCAAATATAAGCAACTGGAAAAGAAGTTCCAGAGGCACCTACCACCATTTCTTTCCAATACCTGCACCCATATATTCTTCCCTGCTCTTATTAGTATAGACTCTGGCCATCTGTCTGAAGTTAGTCTTTCCACTTGTGTGTTAGACCTCATCTCTTCTCACCTAATCACAACTCTTTATTCTCTCTTCAAAGTTATCATTTTTCTAACTACTGGACCATAGAAACATGCTATTATTTTTCTTTTTTCTAAAATCCACCCCTGGTGCCAGCTACAGCCCTTGCCAGCAAAACTTGGAAAGTTGTCCATTCTTGCCATCTCTAATTTCTTTCCTCCTGTTCACTCTTAAACTCCTTCTGTCAGACCTACACCGCCATGACCCCACCAAAATTGTTCTTGTTAAGATAATCAAGGATTCCTACATTGTTAATCTGTGTATCAGTTCTCAGTCCTTATATTATTTGATGTGGGTGATTTGTTTCCTTTCCTTGATATATGTTCTTCACTTGATTTTCAGAATACCACACTCTTGGGTTGTCTTCCTACCTAATGGCCAGCTGTCATTATTTACTGGTTCTTCCTCTTCTCCCTGAGCTCTTAATATTGGGATGCCCTAAGATTTCCTACTTGGTCCTTAGTGATCTCATCTAATTGAATGACATTAAAGGCTGTCTATATGCCAACAACTCATAAATTCCTTTCTCTGGTTCAGACTTCTAAACTCAAAATTGTACATACAACTCTACCTGCTGTCTCCCTTGGAGGTCCAGTAACAACTCAAACATAACTTGTCCAGAACTGGACTTCTGATATTACCTCCAAACCTGTTCCACTTGCAACTTTCTCCATCTTAGTTAATAACAACTCCATCCTTTCAGCCACTAGGCCAAAAACCTTGGCTTCATCCTTGTTTCCTCACTGGCTTTTGTAGCTCACATTCTACCTGTCAAGAGTTTTACTAATCCCACTACGACCACCGTGATCCATGCCACCATTACGTCTCACCAGGATTGCTTCAGTAGCCCCTAATTGGTCCACCTGCTTCCACCTGATGCCCCACCCCCACCTCCCATCTTTTCTCAGCACAGCAGAGTGAACCTTTTGAAATGTAAGTTAGATTATGTCACTGCTTTGTTCCTTACTTCAGGCAAAGTAAAAGTCCAAGTACTTGAAGTCGTCCAGAAAGCAATGACTTAGTATGATTTAGTCGATCTAGATCTAGTATAATTGAGTCTCCTGTTAACTACTTTGACCTACCTTCATTTTTACTACTTTCTCTATTTCCACTCCACTGCAGCCACACTGGCCTCCTTGCTGTCCCTGGACCAGGCCAAGCACCCTCCTGCCTTAGAGCCTTTGCACTGATTGGCCCTTCCCCCGGGAATGCCTTCTCTTAGATATCTACAAGGCTAACGCCTTCGCCTTCTTCGTGTCTTTGCTCAAATGACACCTTCTAAATGAAGCCTTCCCTCCCTTCTGTGTTTAAAACTGCAGCTTAGTCCCATCCCCACTTGGCATTTCTGATCATCCTCACCCTGCTACCTAATTTTTCCACTGCACTTGTCACCTCTAACATACTATATAATTAAGTTTACTGGTTATTATATGTCTCCCCAACTAGAAGGTAAGCTCCACAAGAGCAGGGGATCTTTGTCTCTTTGGTTCACTGATGTATCTTAAGGGCCTGGGACAGTGCCTGGCATGTGATAGCTGATTTAAAATATATACGTTTGTTGAGTAAATGGATGAATGATGACTTCTATTTCACACGGAACAGTGATGGGCTCAAAGTAAGAGGACCCTAAAAGGAAAAAATTTGAGTAGTGCTGCAGACTCTCTTGATCCCTTTCCCCTCTTGAGAGAGGTTTTTTCTTTAGTAGGTTATTTTAAGGATGATAATGGTTACCATTTAAAAAGCGCAGGCATTGAACGAGGTGCTTTACATACGTTATCTCATTTAATCTTCTCAACAATGCTATAATTACTCTCCATTTTGTTTAATCTGTTGATGAATTTTTATTGAAAAATAGCATACAGTGTTGTATTAGTATAGTTAACGTACAGTGTTCTATTAGTTTCAATTTAGTGATTTAGCAGTTCTGTACATTACTCAGTGCTCATCCTGATGAGTGTGACTCTCCCCCATTTTGGAAATGAACAGACCATGGCTCTGAAAGCCAGCTTGTCAGGGGTTGTGTGACTCCTACGTGGCCCTGCCAGCGCTTCTATTCAGGGAAGCTGTTCCACAGGGAACTCCACGAGGACAGTGTCTTCTCCCATCAAGGCTAGGAGCTAGGGGCTAACCCCAGCCAGCACCATCAATTACCTTGTCCTACCTGCCCCAGTTACTGACTCTTCTCCCAATCACCTTGTCTTTGGGGACAGCAGCCCAGGAGTTCAGAGCCGCTCGTAGCCCTGTCAGAGAATCCATCCTTTGCCCCTCATTTTGCCCCTTCAGCTGTGTGATGAGAACCTGGATCACGTGCTTACTCAGGCAGCCTGGACAAGGGAGGTCCTCGGGTCAGGGCAGAGCCTCAGGGACTGTCCCTCTCTGCCAGGACCGATTTGACTCCACTGTGCCCTCAAGACAGAAGTTCTAAGTCCTGGATCCCCAGGTGCTGCCCGTCCTCCCAGGACACTGCTGCAGCTGGCTGAGCATGGCTGGGGTTCCAGGGACCCACCCACTCCCTCCCAATCTCTTCTCCTTTTCACCCCACTTTCCTCTCTCTGCCCACAGTACTAGGTTACCTCCCAGCTCCTGCCAAATGCTAGGTAGAAGTGGGTGTCCTTACCCAAAGGGGACAGGGGCTGCACTGCTTCCTTTCTCACTTTCTCCCACTCGCCCCTCAGGGAGGGGACATACTCACCCAGCATGGCCAGGCTTCGACAGGCCTCATACTTCACTTTCTCTGGACCAGTTTGGGCCTGATTTAAGAGGCAGGTGGTGGAGATATGCCGTAAGGTGATGGAATGTCAGAGCGTTAAGAATCATCTCAGCTTAACTTTTCATTTACAAGTGAGGAAACCGAGGCCTAGAGAGTGACCTCCTATGCTCAAACACAGAGTACAACAGGCAGGATGGTGCAATGAAAGGAACACAACTCGGGAGTAAGACTTTTGTTCCGATCCCTATCTGGTATCTAGTAGCCATGGGACCTTGGGCAAGTCACTTGGCTCACTCTCAGAGCTTCCATTTTATCATTAGAAAAACACAGATACTACTGTCTATTCCCAGTTTGTAAGATTTAAATGAGAATATGGATAAGAACGCATGTTCCCCATTATAAATTGGCCTATAAGCACGGGGCATTGATTCAGTTAAGGTAGAGAATGAACTCAGTCCCAGTTCTTTTCTGCTTTTCAGTTGAGGGTCTTTTCTGTTCGACAGAGGGGAACTTCAGATTCCCCCAGCCCCACCAAGCTGCCCTTCAAGAAAGCCAAGGGCATGAGATGGGGCATGCCGCACACTGGCAGCTCTCTCCTCACTGCATCTGACCCAGCATCCTTGCACCTTGGCGAGCCTTGTCTGTGCCCCTGTGCCCATGCTCCACATACCTCAGACCCTGTTTCCTCCTCTCACGAGCTCCATGCAGCCCTAGACTCACCACCTGCTGTAGGGCCTCTATGACAAACTTGTCACTGACGCCCAGGCATCCCAGAGCCTGCAAGAACAGGGGTGGAAGAAAGGGAAGAGAGCTCAGATACCACCCCCACGAGTTACAGCCTCTGGACACAGCTGGAGTTTTGTCTTGGAATACACCCCCCACCCCCACCCCAAGCATCTTTCTACTCCCCAGCTCAGCCAACTCCTACCTGTGGCCATACTCCACCACCCTTGCCACCTCTCACCTGTGCTGCATAGAACTGCTCATGCTCTCTGGGAGATTCCAGGCTTTTGGTGAGTTCCTGCCCATCCAAGGGAGCCAGTGGAGAGGAAGAAAGGGATAAATATAGTTGTAGAACTTCAAACAGAGAGGAGCTCATCCAATCCCTTTTCCTTTCCTCCCTCCATTTTGTAGGCAGGGACTGAGGGCTGAAGGATAATGTGAGCCCAAGGTAAGGGCACCCACAGAAAGGGAGTCTCCCCATTCTCCCTCCCACCGTGGTCCCTGACCTTTAATCTTTGCCGCTTCAGGGCGTTCCCAGTAGAGTCTGAGGGCTTGGATACCGTCCGAGGTTTTATAGTCAACTTGCTCATAGGGAGATGGAATTTTTGGATGGGCGTGCCCTCTTTGAGTTGCCTGTGTGAGAAATTGCATAGGCAGCCTTGGTCCCCTTGTTCCCTCCCTCGTACTTCACAAACTTTCCTCTGCCCTTGGTCCTTAGCCCAGCTCAGAGATGGGACCAGAGGAAGACAGATGCACCTCCTCCTACCCCAGGCTTCTCTCTGGGATCTGTAAGCTGGATTTGTCCCACCCCCTACCCCACTCCTTCCTTCTCCTTCCTCTCTTTCCTAGAAGGTATGAAGGGTGTGGAGAATAGGGAGGGGCAAAGCACACCTAGGGTGATCTCTCATTTTCTGCAGCATTTTCTGGGCATCCCGTTCTTGTCGCTGATCATACAGAGCGTGCCAGTGTGTGTAGATCTCAGGCTTCTTGAAGTAGCAGTAAGGCACTGAATGTGGCTTGCTCGGGTGCTGCCTCCAGCACTCTGGGCTTGGGGGAAACTCTTCCTTTGGCATCTGGGGGGTGTGAATGGCACAGCAGTGGGAGGGGATGTTCCTCAGCCAGGAAAAAGACCAGGATAAGAAGGGACTAGGTGAGAGGGACGCCCTTTAGTCTCTCATCTCAGCTAGAGTCAGAGACCTCCTACCCATTGTGTGACTTGGGCAAGTGACTTCACCCACCAAGATCTCAGTCGTCTTCTCATCTGCAGAATGGAGCTAATAATCCTTTTTTCTGTAGCCCTTGTTGCAAGAACAAATGAGATCAAGATTGTGAAGCCCTTGTTGATCTGTAAGCCAATCCGAGCACACCGTTTGGTTATTTGAGGATTTCAAAGCACTTTGAAAAGGCCATCTGGGCAAGGAGATGAAAAGGCAAGGGGTGGGACGCCTGGGTGGCTCAGTCGGTTAAGCGTCTGCCTTCCACTCAGGTCATGATCCCAGGATCCTGGGATCGAGTCCCGCATCGGGCTCCTTGCTCGGCAAAGGAGCCTGCTTCTCCCTCTGCCTACTTCTCCCTCTGCCTACTTCTCCCTCTGTCTGCCGCTCCCCCTGCTTGTGCTCTTTCACTCTCTCTCTGACAAATAAATAAATAAATCTTAAAAAAAAAAAAAGGCAAGGGGTGAGGGAGATGTGGAGTGAAAAGGGGAAAGACAGGCTATTGCCCCTTCAGGCATGCAGCAGATACTCACCGAGCACCTGCTAAGTGCCAAGCACTGTGCTAGGTGCTGGGGAGGCAGTTATCATCCCTGCCCCTCGTGGAACTTCACAGTTCAGTTGGAAAAGCAGGCTTTCCTTAAACGGTCGTGAAACTGCAGCTGTGATTGTAGTGGAGGGTGGTGGGTGGGTCAGGGGACTTTCTCCGCAGATTTGGCTAGAATTCACTCCTATCTCTGCCCCAGCCTTTGTCAGAGTCAGTTCTCTGAGCAACAAGAGGGGCTCCAGCCAGTGGATTTCAGTGTGGTGATGGAGAAGATCATAGTAAAGGTTGTCAGGTGACTGCCATGATTTCAGAAAGTGGAGCATTGACTCGTAATGAGTAGGGTTGTCAGATTTAGTGAAAACCAAGCAAATAAAAAAAACAGGACGCCCACGTAAATTTAGATTTTAGGTATTGGATACCATATTTGGGACATATTTATACAAAAAGTTACTTATCTGAAATTCAAATTTAATTGGGCATCCAGTATTCTATCCGGCAACTCTGAGGATCCCTGCGTTAATGAATAAAAATGACTCCTTATTAAGCACTGCCGGCATTAAGCCCGGGCCTTACAGATAGTAGCTCATAGCAACTCCCCAAATGGAGTGGGACAGGGGTTGGCTTGTGACCGAGGAAGCGCCTGAGGCCCCGGGGGCGGGGGGCAAGTGACTCGTCCAAGGTCACACAGAATTAGCGGCAGCCCCAAGGATGAGTGTAAGGGTTCTGTGACCTGGCCTTAAAGGAAAGGGACAGTCGGCTGCCCCTCGCATTTTAACAAAGCTTCCAGGGGCGGGGGCAAAAGTTAGGGGTCTTACCTGGTAGCAGGACAAGGGCAGGTGAACAGGAGCCGTGACTTTTCTGAGTTCTGTGGTACAAATGGTGGGCTAAGAATCATCCAGTCAGGTATTCATTTATTCAGCATTTAGTGAACGCTGCATGTTAGAATTATTTGGGGGAATTTTTAACCTGCCTTGGCCCTACATCAGACTAATTGAATCTGATGCTCTGGGGATAGGGCCTAGGCCTTTCAGAAAGCTCCCCAGAGGATTCTAATGTACAGCTGATGGTGAAAACCAGTGGTCTCGTTCAGTGGTTCTCAGACTTGAGTGTGTTGTAGGATCACCTGGAGAGCTTCTTTTTTTAAAAATTTTTTATTGTTATGTTAATCACCATACATTCATCTGGAGAGCTTCTTAAAACCAATTTCTGGCACTCATCCTGAGTATAGATTCAGCAGATGTGGGGTGGGGGCTGGGGATTTGCCTTTCTAACAAGATACTGATGCTGTTTGTCTTGGGACCACACTCTGAGAACCACGGATCTAGCTGGTGAGACAGAATTGTTTACTAGTGATTAACCAAGGGAGACAAATGTGAAGAGACAGGCACAGGTGGCACAGATGAGGCCCCTAACCTGGCTGGGAGGATCAGGGAAGGTTTCCCAGAGGCTCAGGCTTTAATCCACGTCGGGGTTAGCCCGATAGATAAGGGGGAAGAGCGCTAGACACGGGGAATGACTTCTTTCAAAGACCGGGAGGTGGGGAGTTGGGTAGAGAGCAGGGTGCAGATGTGGGAGTGGAAGCTAGGGAGACAGATGTCCCATCTTTGCAGGTCGTGGAGACTTACCTTGAAGGCCGTGGGGCCACCAAGTGTCCGGTGGCCTGCCCTGACCCTTCCTGTGGATTTGCTGAACTCACCAGACCCCCGTCTTGGGAGAGGGAGCCAGGGAGCTTTTCTTTCCAGGCCCCACCCTTGACTTTGTTCCTGCCTATTCCAGCCTCACCTTTGGTCCTTTCTGGGTATTCTAGCCATGGGTACTTGAACATGGACCTGGAGATGTCAAAGAGATCAGCTGATTTTTCGTAGGCCATCCTCCTCTTCTCCTGGTGGGGCCAGAGGGAACCCAGGTGGGGCAATACAGGGCTGTTGGGAGCGTGGGGACACAGCTGGGGAGACCTGTCCTCTGTGGCACAAGAGGGACAGGTGAGGGGCTGGGGCTTCTGCGGGTAGAATCTTCCGAGTGTTGAGCAACCAGATCTCCTAGGTAAATGGAAGACTCCAGTTCCATTCTTGAGCCCCGCCCCCCCAGCCCCCACCCCTGGGGTCCCCTGGCCTGTGGCCTTGAGCTAGTCACTTGACCTCTGGGAGCGTCCGTTTCCTCATCTGAAAAGTGGGAAAGTCATGCCTGTCTGGGAGCTGGAGGGGCTGTGGTGAGGCATGCACGGGAAAGAAAGTCAAAGCATTTGGTGAACTGTCAAGCACACATCAGCCCATGGGAGGGGCAGGGATGGTTCTTAGGATTAGTCATCAGGAAAATGGCAGGAGGGGGAAAGCCCCGTTTGTACACACACCTCCCTCCTTGGCTGCAAGAGACTGAACTCTTCCCTGTGTGGTGAGGAGCTGCCTCCCGTACCTCCTACTTTTACATATGCTGTTCCCTCTACCTGTCAGGCCTTTCCTACCTGCTAAACTGGCTCTCCAATCTTCCAAACTTCATTTAAACGCTGTCTCATCTCTGACATCTCTTTTCTCCCCCAAGCACCCTGCCTCACCTCCTTCAGTGGTGTCATCCCCCTGCCACTCCCACTCCCAGTGTGACCACAGCTTTTTGAACAGTTGCTTCCCTTTAGGTGTTTATCATATGTTTAATCTGCCTAAAGTTAAAGATTGTGGCTTGTGGCTCATTCATCTCTCTCCCCGCCAACCTCCCGTGCCTGGCATAGTGCCTGGCGCACATCAGCGAGCTTGCTGTGGCAAGAAAATCTGGACCGTCGTCAGGCCATCAGACTCAACATCACCAGTAAACCAACATGTACCCTGATGTGCTGCACTGAGAAACCCAGTGTCACCCATGTGGTGTCCCTGCCAGAAATGTTTAACCCGAATCGAATTATGAGGAAACACCCAGGCAAATCCAAACTTAGGGAACATTCTACAAAGATTTGATATGAACTCCTAATAAAATACTTGAAGTCGCACACAAAAAGTTTGCTAAAGAACTCTAAAAAGACAGGACCGTTAAATTCAATATGTAGCTAATTGCTCAATGCTCACGAGGAAGGGGGGTTCCCGAGGAGGCAGTCAAACCAGGAGCCAGCTTGGTAACTGCATGGAGAATTTTAATGGGAAGCTGATTTCTCACATTTTGCCAGTCAGCCCTTCCCAGTGAGGGGGCTGAGAGAGGATCTGTGGCCGCAGGACTTTACCGAAGGAGCCCAGTCTTCCTCCCTTCTTCGCCTCCAGAGGCAAGCTGACTTCCTTTCTGATTGCAGAGCCGGGGCCAAGAAGCCGAGGGGCCTAAATGAAGCTCAGAGCCGAGAGACTTTGTGTGCACAAGGCAGAGCCTCAGGAGCTCTTGGGAGCTTTAGGTGGAGGAGGCTTTTGTAGCTGCTGCTGGCTGGTGGAATTTGTGCCCTCCCAGGAGGGAGTGGGAGCAGGGGTTTGTGGGGAGTCTCCCAAGCTGGTTAGGACAAGAACAAGAAGCACTAGGGAAGTTTGCATGAGTTGAGGTTCAAGACGCCCTCCATCCTAACTCATCTCCAAAGAGTTGATGTGGTCCCGCACCCATTTCTTCTGGGGGTCGGCACACACCTGGCGGTGCTTCCGGGTGACAAAGCTGTGGGGGAAGAGCACAGGATGGGACCTGGTCAGCACCCGGACAGCCGGTTCTGGGGATGAGGTGGACTGAGCCACAAGGGGATGAACATGATGGTACTGGGGTGGGGCATTCTTGGAGCTCTGTAAGGTTGGATTTGTAGCTTTTAAGGAAAGGATATTTCCTCTTCTGTTGGGTCGTAGGGCTCCCAACCAAAAGCAGATCTGTGTGCATGTTAACCCCCACACAAACCCATGCAACCTGGAGAGCTAAGGGCATATGGACCCTGAGGAGTCTAGGATTGAGCTCGTCAACCACTAGCTTTCCTCAGTGCATCTCAGTTTCAGACTCTGTGCTGGGTGCTCAAGATGCAGAGAAGAAGAGGTGTCTTCTAGGAACTGAGTCACGGTTGACTAAGTGAGAGATAAGAAGTGGTTAAAAAAAACAACCAAAGGTGCGATTTGGCTTTAGATAATACAGTGCCTGGCACAGGGTGGACGCTCAACAGATGAATACATCTATGCGTGTGTGCATCAGTGACAGACATGACCTTGGGTCTTGATTTCACTACTCATTAGTGCATTCACCTTGGCAAATCACTTCGGGCCTCTGAATCTATTTGTTTACCATAAAATATAGATAGAAATAATTCCTACTTTGCACTGTTGTTGTGAGACTCAAATGAGATAGTATTGTGGAGGTGTGGAAAATACCACACACGTATTGTTATTGGGATGTTATGGGATTCTTCTTTGGGAGGGATCAGAGCCACATGACAAAGGTCCTGGCACTGGGTATCAGTGCTCAGCGAGGTCGAAGGCCCCGAGGTATAGCCGTTGTGAAAGCACTTCTACCAATGAACCCCGCCGGAACGTGGAGGCCTCTGGGAGGGAGAGGCCTTGTTTCCACAGGTGTTGATGGTAGGCGTTGGAGGTATGAAAGCCTGCAGGGCACGGCCTCAGTCCAGCTGCCTGCCTCGCCTGTTTGCTGGGAGACCGGCTCTACCTGGGGGAGACCGTGGGCCTAGTGAGCGGCGCTGCCCATTAACATGTTACTTTTGGGCCAGCCCTGTCTACTTGGACCTTTCTCCTTTCGGCTTCTTTAGGATGTTTTCCTGCACCTTTATGAGCCTAAAGGTTTTCAGACAAAGTGAGGACTTAGATCGTCTGGTGAGAATGAGGGTTTCTCGGTTTGTTTTCAGGTTCTATCCTGGATAGTGTTTGTTCTCGAGGAAGCTGCCTCCCCTTTTCTGAAACTCAGAGCCACTTGACCATCTCTCTTCCATTCTAGTGTGCAGAGGAGAGAAAGGGAGCAGATGGAGTATTCTGGGCTCTCATGCCTCCTAGTGTTTGTTTGCTTATTTGGGGTGGTGAGGGAGCTTCAGACCAAGCCCCTGCCCTTGTTCAGCCACGAGTCAGACAGGAAATCCTGCAGACTTGCTATCCTCTCTCTTGGCCCCCTCAGCCAGTGGCCAGGAAATCAAAAGGGCCCTCTAGAGTGAGGGCTTCTCAGGCCTCCATTTCCTCCTGAAGAACGTGAGACTGAGGAACAACCCCTCCTGGCTAAGCTAAGCTTCTCTCCCTGCCCCCATTTTGGGGACCTCCTACTTGCCTGACTCCCCTCCTGCCTCTCTTCCTGCCTGTTCTCTTGGGAGCAACCACCTCCGCCTGCCCCTTGAGAGCAGGTGTTCTCAGAATTGCTGCCCTTTTCTGTGTTTTTCTCCCAAGTCTCTGGCCCTCGGTCTGGCACAGTGCGGGAGCTTAACGGGTGTTTATTGAATGAGTTAGTGAATGAACTGCATTCACTCATCAAGTTTGTCACTTCTGTGTATATAATAGTGCATTTGGAGAAGGAGGAGAAGTTAACACTTATCAGGCACCAACCGTGTGCCAGGATATATTCCGATTTCGTTTTTCATTTCCTTGTTTTCCCTTTGACCCAGTGAGGGAAGTACTTCTTTTTCACTCCACTTCGCAGAGGAAGAAACGGAGGCTCAGAGAGGTTAACTGCTGGGTCCAAGCTCCTGCCACTGCCAATTCTAACCAAGGCTGACTAGCTCTGGGGCCATTGTTCACCAAGACTCTGCTAAAGATTGCCACTCTCATCTCAGGAGACCCTTTCCTCCTATAAAAGAATGTCCTATCTCTAGCCCCAACGCTGTTTTCTAGCTACAAACCCCTCTTCTCATGCTCCCTGCTGGACATTGCCACAGGGTTTTCGAGCTGGCACTTTGGTTCTTTCCTCTTTAAACAGCTCTTCCTTGAGACTTGGCGCGGGGGGGGGGGGGGGCGTCCGCCCTTCTCCAGCCGTCTGGGTAGAAACCTCAGTCACTTAACCCCCCTCTCGTCCTTGCTCCTGACCTCACCTCACCTGCCGGGGCTTGCTGACTCCACCTGTGATGGTTTCCTACCCCATCGCTCCTTCCCGTCCCCTTCAGGTCCTGTTTAGCCTCAATACCGCTCACATGGATAACCGTAACAGCCTCTTAACTGGACCTGACCTTTCTAGGCTTTCCCTGTGCCAGCTCATCTCGCTCGCTCTAACGCTTTTGCGTCATTGTGCTGCCACTCGAGGCCCTCATTGCTCTTCTACCCGGGGATGCCGCAACAACCAAAGGAGAGTCCTGGCGGTGTTCGCTCTGCCTAGTGTGCCCAGTCCCGCAGGCTTCTCTCAAACACCTTTTGCAGCAAACTTCCCCTCACCCCCGAGGCTGGATGTGCTCCCTCTCTCCTTTTGTAATTTTTTTTTAATGCCGGGTTACTCCAGTCATTCTGCATTTGTCTTTTCCTTGTATCAGACTGAGTCCCATGAGGGCAGGGATTGTGGTTTATTCATCTCTACCTTCCCGTAACAGGGGCTCAGAAAGATTCTTTTCTTTTGAAAAATATTTGTTTTCAGAGATAAAATTAGTAGTGCTAAATATTACCACTATACTTTGAAGGACTCACCAGAACAAAAGGTAATTCTGAATACCTATAGCTTTGCAAGTGTCACAGGAATTTTTGGATTAAAAAAACTTCGAGGGATGCCTGGGTGGCTCAGTCGGTTACGTGTCTGCCTTCGGCTCAGGTCATGATCCCAGACTCCTGGGATCAAGCCCCGCATGGGGCTCCTTGCTCAGTGGGGAGCCTGCTTCTCTCTCTGCCTGCCGCTCCCCCTGCTTGTGCTCTCTCTCTCTCACAAATAAATAAAATCTTAAAAAAATAAACTTTGCTGTTATATAGGAAACTTCATGATTACCCCATTTTCATTCTTTAAGTCTCTATCATCTTAAATTTCTTTAATTGTACACTTTATTTTTTTTATTTTTTTAAAGATTTTGTTTATTTATTTGACAGAGACAGTGAGAGAGGGAACACAAGCAGGGGGAGTGGGAGAGGGAGAAGCAGGCTTCCTGCCGAGCAGGGAGCCCGATGTGGGGCTCGATCCCAGGACCCTGGGATCATGACCCGAGCCGAAGGCAGATGCTTAACAACTGAGCCACCCAGGTGCCCCTCATCTTAAATTTCTTAAGCAACCATCATTGTTGACCTTTCTGTAGTAGAAAGAGGAAGCTCCAAAGACAGGCTCTATCCCTCGCTTACTGTGCAACCTTGGGCAAGTCACCAAACCTCTCTGGGTCTCAGGTTCATTATCTGAAACATGGAGAGAATTATGCATACCTGTAAGGGTTGTCATGATGAAATTTAGGGGTAATCCATGTAACACATTTGATACACAGTAGGCACTTTCTAGATAGTAGACTTAATTTTTTCAAATGTATTAGTTCGCATATTTAAAGGAGAATCTCATGTCATTATTTCTTCACCAATTGATAATTTTCTTTTAAATACACTTGACTGTAACTAGGGCTCTGGCCTCTGACTTCTCCTTAGATCCTCTGAGGTTGTAGGTAGATTCAATTGGGTGTGGGATAGGGGGAATGTGGGGTTCTTAATTGGAGAGAGATGACTGTGTCGATCTTTTCTCCATGCAGGAGCATTGTAGGTCACATTAAAGTAAAAGTCATACTCATAAAGATCAGAGACCTGACCCAGTTCGTCAGAGTGGGGAGAACCGCCGCAGGAGCCCTTTGTCTAATCTTCTACGTGATAGTGGGTGGGTGGGGGGTCTGAAGCTGCAGAGGGAGGAACTATGGCTAATTGAGCAGCTGGAAGATGGGTAAGAGTGGATAGGGTGCCCTCTTAGAGGGCTCCTGTGGGGGGCTGGCTCTGGGACAAGAGGTGTCCCTTCCTCACTCCCCCCTCCTCCCCACTAGAGGGTCCACAGGGCTGGGACTCACACGACTGCTGGTATGGAGCACTTGCTGCTGGTGTAGAAATACTCCTGGATGTGGGTGTAGGGCAGTCGGCGGGAGATGTAGGCAAAGCAGCAGGGTGTGGTGTCCGAGGCATCTGGGAGGAGAAAACAAGGAGACCCCTGTATTCATTGCCATTGCACATGGGGTATTGGGCTGGGTATGTTATCTTGGATAGACTCTTATCCTCCTTTAGCTGGAACTAAAGCTCGGAGAGGTAAAGTCACTTGGCCGTGGACACACAGTAGCAGAGTGGGGGATTCCAACAGAGGATTGAGAAGATCTCTGCAATCTTTCATCTAATCCTCGAGTCTTGCTTGTATCCTTCCCTCTACACCATAACCCTTTGCCTTTGGCTCTACGGATATGCTGGGCTTCCTCCTATCTCGTCTTGAGCCCCTTGCCCTTATTCTTGCCCTCCCGGAATCCTCAATAGATTCAGAACTTTGTTTCTTTGAGACCTACGGTGGGTTGGGGGAAGCTTCCAAAACTTGGACTTAATGGCTCAGCCTCAACCCTCAAGAGGGGCCTGAAGATGTGTATTGCACCCTGGGAGCCTCTGGCTGAGGCATGATAAGAAGGGCTCTGAACAGAGAAGGAGGACTTTTTGTTGCTCAGTTAATTCAGGATGACCCTGGGAAGTGTCAGTTGCCACTTCCCGGTAAAGTAGGAGTGTTAAAAGCCAGCTACAACTGGGTTTGAACACTAGTTTCCCCACTTCCTGTGTGACCTCAGGCAAGTTACTTAACTCTACTCTGTAAGTCAAGCTCAGCTTCTCTAAGAGTAGTGGCAAGTATTAAATGACATGGTACATGCAGAGCAGTCAGCATAATACTTGATCTATACTAGGCTTTTAAAAAATCCTCTCCCGGGGCACCTGGGTGGCTCAGTTGGTTAAGCGTCCCACTGTGGATTTCAGCTCAGGTCATGATCTCGGGGTGGTGGGATCGAGCCCTGCGTCAGGCTCCTTGCTCAGTGGGAGTCTGCTGGAGATTTTCTCTTTCCCTCTCTCTCCACCCCTCCCCCCCACTCTCTCCCTCTCGCTCTCTCAAATAGATATATCTTTAAAAAAATTAAAATTAAAAAAATTAAGATCCTCTCCCAAGCCCCACTTTTTCCATCTATGAAATGGGGAGAATATGACTGTCCCAAGCTTAGAAGTTTCTTAGGAACCCTGCTGGTGATAGGCATAAGTTAGCTGTGTTTCAAGGTCAGTTCAAGGCTGCCTCTGCCTGCTAATAGCCCCAGCATCGGTCCACCCTCAGCACCTGGACGGCTTGGGTGTAGATCTTGAGGACAGAAGACTTGAGCAGAGAGGGTCCCTGCTGTGTGGTGGCTCCAGGGACAGCTGGACATCTGGGTAAAGCACTATCTGGGAATATAAGTCACTGGGTTCCGACAGCATAAATGCTGCAGCCGGAAAGGAGGGCGAAGTCTGGGCCAGCGTGAGGGTCTGGCCCAGGCTGCGGTGCTCGGGACCTGACTTACATGGGGAGGCAGAGGCAGGAGCGCAGACGGCGACGGCGGCCAGCAGGACTGCAAAGGTAGCTGCGGAGACCTTCATGGTACCTGCGGGTGGAGGCTGCGGGAGAGCCACCTGCTGTCTGGGGATCCTCTGCAGGGATCCTCTGCTGCTGAGGCTGGCCCTTTATAGAGTCAGGCCAGTAGAAGGGGCGCCCCCCCAAGGGGAGTTTCCAAAACAGCAGCCACGGACTGCTTGGTATCATAAGTGAAATTGCGCAAAACGGAAAAGAAAACTGAAATAGCCTCCGGAAATTTGAGTCTCTTTCTCTCTCTCCTCCTCACTGCCTCTGGTCCAGAGTGAGCTCATCGGTTCCTTCTTTGCCCTCCAGAAGCTAATAGAAGCACTGGTGGTGGGAAACCTCCTCCTCTGATGGCATCTTCAGCTTCCTCTTCTGGGGCAGGGGTGCTCATCAGAGGTCAGGATGCTGCTTCCCCGGGGGCGGAGGAGGGCAGTTAGGATGGATTAGAAATAAACTCAGTGTTTATTTGGTTGCTTTCAATGTTCTTGCTCATGCATTACAGATCCGTATTTCCCCTCTCATCCATGGAAGGGAGGGTTCTCTGACATATAGCCCCCAAAGGAGGTGAGAACACCCACCCGATGGTGCCAGCCACTATTCTAAAGGTTTTACAAGCTCAACTCATTTACTATTATTGTGCTCATTCCCGCCCCCCCCCCCCCATTTTACAGATGAGGAAATTCAGTAAACGCTGGGATCCCATCTCCTTTCTCAAATCTTCTTGGATACAAAAGTTACAGAATTTGAAAGCTGCAGAGGACCCTAGGGATCATTTCTTCCATGTCCTTCAATTGCAGAGGAGGAAACTGAGGCCCAGAGAGCAGAAATGACTTGCTAAGAACACACAGCAAATGAACGATGGGATCAGAACCTGGGTGCCCTGGTTCTTGCTTCAGTGCCCTGTCCACTCAGTACTACCTACCATGAAAATGTTCATGGTTGGGAACATCCGTGAACTGAACCCATGTGGGGTCTTGATTAGAGATAAGTTCCTTACTCCATTCCAATGACTTGGGTTCAGTAAATCTTTATCCATTCCTTTTGTTGTTGTTGTTAAAGATTTATTTATTTATTTTTGAGAGAGAGCGAGCAAGAATGAGCTAGGGGGGAGGGGAGGAGAAGGGGCAGAGGGAGAAGCAGACTCCCCGCGGAGCAAGGAGCCCGACGTGGGGCTCCATCCCAGGACCCTGGGATCATGACCTGAGCCGAAGGCAGATGCTTAACCAACTGAGCCACCCAGGGGCCCTCTTCATCCATTCCAATTCAGATAATTCAGAATAGTGACAGTTTGGCCTGGCCTGGGCTGGACTGAGGTTGAAATCTGAATTATCTAAGAGAAAATTGTCTATGGACAGTGACAAGAGCAAACACATTTAAAAAGAAAAGTAACTTTAAAAAAATAGTCTTCTACCAAGAATATTTTCTTGCTAGCTCTTGTGACATACGTAACTTGGGGGCTGAGGGTGACTGAATGACCTAGAATGGGAAGACCTCTCGTTTCTCCTCACAGGGACTTTGAAGAAGGGTGGTTATTCTCATTTCACAGAAGAGGTCATTACGGTCCTCAGAGTCATGTGGCTGATCGGTGGGATTGAACCGAGGTGCTTCTGATGACCAGGCTCGAGCCTTTTCCACTGAGTCACATCAGTCAGGCAGTTAGCCATTACCGCGTCCTGTCTAGGTGCCGGCGGCTGTTCTAAGCCTGTCCTCGGAAGCCTCTCCTCCCCGCCTCATGACTCATTCACCCATTTACAATTTGCTAATTGTAGCAATTGTTGCAAGTGTCACAGGAGGGATGCCTGTCTGTGTGACCCATGCACGGGTGGTTGAGAGAATCAAGGAGAGTAATGACTGTGGACGTGCTTAGGAGACTGTAAGGTGAGGTATGAACATCAAGAAGCCCTCTCTGCCCTTCCCCCACCTCCCACCAGTGCGTTTGGTCTACACCCACTCAGTCAATCCTTGTTTACCTGCAAACTATTCCTGTGAATTGCTGTGAGCCAGGCACTGTTGTAGGTGCTGCGGATGCCATGGTGAGCAAGTCAACCACCTGCCCCGTGGAGCATGCGCTTGTGTGCGTGCGTGCATGCGTGCGTGTGTGTGTGTGTGTGTGTGCATGTGGTGGGCGGAGAACTGGACAGTAACAAGTAAAAATATCCTTCTTTATTGTGAGTCACCTTTGCACTGGTCTTGTCTTAACTACCTGGACAAAGTAACACTGTCTTATGGTTTTTCTTTTCTAGTTGCTTTCTGTATTCTCCCCCTGCTTTCCACCAAAACCTTGGACACAATAGATGCTAAATTCATGCTGGTTTAATCTGAATAACTTTTTTTTAAAAGATTTTATTTATTTATTTGCCAGAGAGATACAGCAAGAACGGGAACACAAGCAGGGGGAGTGGGAGAGGGAGAAGCAGGCTTCCCGCTGAGCGGGGAGCCCGATGTGGGGCTCGATTCCAGGACCCTGAGATCATGACCTGAGCCGAAGGCAGACGCTTAACGACTGAGCCACCCAGGTGCCCCAATCTGAATAACTTCTTACAGCATCTTGAGTAAGTACATGGGCTCTTTAGAGTTGGACTTCTAGGTTCGCACGCGGCTCTATTACTTATCAGTGCCGACCTGAGCAGATTGCTCACCTTCTCTAGGCCTCAGTTTTGTCTGTGAAGTGAGAGATTGCTTCCAACCCGTTTTGGGCAATGGAGCCCTTTAAGAATCTGACGAGAGCTGTGAACGCTTTCCACAAACACTTGGAGGCCCACACAGACACATGTAATTTTGTGTGTACGAGGTTCACAGACCCAGCAGGCTCATTGACAGGCCTCTTGAGTCCACAGGGCTGGTTGTCATCAGCGCCCCCTCCTCCTGGATGTGAGTGCATTCCTCGCTAGAGCTAGATGCACACTCTTTCCAGCCTAGCTCAGGCCCTCCCTCGCCCTCCTGGCCCAGTCTCCCTTCTCCTCTTTCATTCCTTCCCTGAGCTCAGCTGGCTGCCTGCCCAGCCTCACACTGTGATGTTAGGAAACCGAAGGCAGGCAAAGAAGAGAAACCTCATTCCCTCTGAGTTCCAAAGCTTTGCTCAGACCCGGAGTTCCCCTCACGATCGTGTGGGGAGCAGCTGTTTTTTCTGGCTGCTTTAAAAAAAAATGTCCAAAGCAGGGAAAGTCCCTCCATTGTCTAGGAATCCCAGTCTGGGCCCCAAGAGAAGCCCGAGGCAAAGCTGTTCCTCCTGAGGAGCCTTGATTTTCTCCATCTGCAAATTGGAGAGCTGCTCTCTGGCTGCGTCCCTCCTCTGTCCTTGTTTACAAATATTTCTCCCAGGAGCCAGCTAGCTGGTCTCTCACCCCTGTGTCCACAGGGCCCTGCCTGGGGTAGGTGCTCTAGCAGTGCTGTTGGAGGGTCTGAAGGGGCAGCAACACGGAGGAATTGCCCAGCTGGAGGCAGGATTCGAACCCCTATCCAGGACTCTTTCTGCTGCACCTTGTCTTTCTTTTTGGTCTGGTTTGTTCTTTCTCTGCCATTCTATCCTGCACCTCCGCGTGCACCCCCCACATGCACCTCCTGTGCATTTCACCAGGTCAGGGGGACTAACTGTGACAACTGTTTTATAGTTTCAACCACATTCCGGCTGGAGGGCTGCAGCTCGGCCTCCCCCCACGCTTCTCACCTTCACCACACGGGACCGTCAGCTGTGTACACCCGCTTGTTTTCTGCAGCCTGTGGTGTGTTTGTTGATATGCTCACCCCTCAGGTTACTGGAGGAGCCCACCACAAGATGCCTCGGGGATGGGGCAGCCCTGGGAGTGGGGCCCGGGGAGAAGCATCCGTTCTTACAGATTTGCTGAGTGACAGCTGATCTCAGATGCACTCCTCCTGATGCTTTGGAGTCTGTTTTTTGTTTTTGTTTCCCCCAGCATGTTTGCCAGAAGCAGCCCTTTTCTTTGCACCTACTAGCAGAACATAACCGCCCCCTCCTCTGAAACAAATAATACAATATATGTTAAGAAAAAAAAAAAGAAGAAGATAGCAGGAGGGGAAGAATGAAGGGGGGGAAATCGGAGGGGGAGACGAACCATGAGAGACAATGGACTCTGAAAAACAAACTGAGGGTTCTAGAGGGGAGGGGGGTGGGAGGATGGGTTAGCCTGGTGATGGGTATTAAAGAGGGCACGTTCTGCATGGAGCACTGGGTGTTATGCACAAACAATGAATCATGGAACACTACATCAAAAACTAATGATGTGATGTATGGTGATTAACAGAACAATAAAAAATTTAAAAAAAAAAGGCAGTCAACTGCCCAACACCATTCCCTGCACAAACAGAGGCAGGGATAACAGTTCCTTCCCTTTCTTCATCCAGGGCTTCTCCACTCCATGTCTTCCTCCCCCGCCACTCCCGAGTGGGGTGTTCATCTCAGCTCAGTGTTAAGGAACATGGGGGCGGGTAAACCGATTTTAGGGGCAACAGGACACCTATCCTGTTGCCCGTGGGGGAGTTGACCGTGTTTTCCATTAGCTGTTAGGCACCGTGTTGGACACGTTAGGCATTATTTCACTTATTAGGAAGAAAACATGTAGAAAACGGTGATGACTCAGGCCTGCCCTAAGCTTTCCCACCCTCTGTGTCTTGGACTTCAGAGACTCGGCGTCCATGCTCTGTCCTTCACTGGATTTCTCTCTCGCTCCAAGCTTGGCTGTGGAGTGACATATGGTGCCCCCTTTTCCCTTCCTGGCTGTGCCCGCAGCCAGCGTGCAGACCTTTTTACAAAGAGTTTCACAGATAGGCTTACAAAGGAAGTGACACAAGTTTCAGAATCTCACAGGACTCTTGTGGTTGTGGTCTGGATTCTGCCCCTCTTTTGAGCTGGCCTTGGGAAGCCCCTTCTTGCCCTGCATCCATTCTCAGGGATGGGGGTCCCCAGTCTCTTACTTCTCCTCTATGCTGCTTCCCTAAACCCCTCCACCCCCCCCAGCACAGAGGCCTGCAGAACATTCAGGTTACAATAAGGGCCTCAGAACTTCCTGAGACATTGACATTTTTGAGGACATCCAGCCTGGGTGAGGAAGTCCCCTTGGGGAATTTCATCAAAATGGAATTTGGAAATTCTGCACCTTAGTCATTCCTCATAGAGGCAGCTTTCATGAGGCAGCGAAAACAGCAAGGGACTGGGAAGTACGACCTGAGTTTTAGTCCCAGCCCAGCCTGAAACCTAGTTGTGCGACTTTAGGGAATCACTTTCCCTTTGTGGGCCTCAGTTTCCTTATCTAGGAAATGGAGGTATGACAGTATTTCTGAAGGCTTTCTCAGTCAAAAGATGCAAGACTAAAGGAGGACATTTGGCGATAGGTGTCCTGTTGCCCCTAAAATCGGTTCACATCACTCCCCCTGCAGGCGAGGTTGAAGGGTCATCATGCCTCCTCTCCCATCCTTCCAAGGCCTGGGACTCAACACTTAGTTCATTAAGTCCTTCCCCAGGCAGTGCTGCATTTATTCACATGCTCACCTCTACCCTTTTACTCCTCCACGTTCTCATCTCCTTCCCTTCCTCCACCCATCCATCTCTTCATCCACTCATTCATCTCTGCATCTGTGCCATTTAAAAGTCATTGTTTGTTAAGTGCAGAAAACAACTTTGGCTCATGTAAGCAGGAAGGTAATATACTGGGGGTACGATTGAGTAGCTTGTAGAATGGATAGAGCGTTGGAGAACCTGACTTGGAAAAAGAGTAGTAAGAAACCAGAAAAGCTCTGGGTGTTTGGGCAGCAGGTACTACCGGACAATCTCATCAGGGTACCACTTCTGAAATAAACGTACTGCAGCCATTCTTCCTATCCACATCCCCATCTACTAAGGATTCATAGTCCTAGGGGAGAGAGGATGTCAAGGTGATATTTGGAAGGGGTAATGGATGCTGTGTAGAAAAATAAAAACATAAATAATCAAAGAAACAAATTCAACCAATACTCCATCCACCCATCCACGCATCCATCCACCCACCCATCTGTCCTTTCAGCTAACAGAGCAAGGTACCTTTGTGGAGCACCCGTCATATTCTCCAGGCTGTCCAGACACTTAGATATAGTGCAAATCCGCCCATCAGAAACTCCCCAAGAGTCCTTAAAAGGATGTATCTATGGAGCCGGAACAAAGATGAGGATCCAGGGAAAGGAATTCATGTATATCCATGTATTGCAGGGTCCCAGACAACATTGCTAGGGGACACAGTGACTCCTTCTGGATGTGGGCAGATAAGGGATGGTTTTTGCGGGTGCTTCATCTGCCAGGAGTTTGCTTATCATGGGGCAGAATAGTCTGTGGCCAGATTAGACACCAGAAAGTCTGGGTCCGCCTCTAGTCTCCGCTCCTCCAGAGCAGTAGGCAAGTCCTACCCCCTTTTCCTTATCTCTGAAATGGGAGGAATGAATGTAAGAATCCCTGCCTTGCCTAACCCAGAGAACTGCTGTGGAAGTAAAATGAGTTAATGGATGTGAAGGCACTTTCTAAGTACAGAGGCAGAGTACTGTTTTCACCATGCTTGCTTCTATTTCCAGAGTGATTGATGATACCACCCGCGACTCATGTGTGACTCTCACTGCCATCATGCCCTCACTGTCCACCACCAAGCAGTAACCATGGAGAGGGTCCGTTGAGTTTTTCAGTTCCTTAGGCTGGTGGATGAATGTCCACCCCAGAGAAGTAGAAGACCAAGGTTCTGTGGGCTGGAAAGAGCAGCTGGGTGAGTGGGTATGTGTGGGAACAGGTCCTGGTTTCCTGTGGGTGGGAATGAAATGACAAGTGGAAGCCCAAACCATGTGGGTGGCCCAATTATTTTCAGCTCCCAATAGGAAGGAGCTGGGTTCAAGTCAGCACAGGAGACCACAGCTGCGGCCAGAGGGGGAAGCATGCATGGGCTGGGGGAATGGGCCCTGGACTGATGGGGTTCCAGGCCGTGACCTTGGGTGAGGCATGTCAACTCTCTGAGCATGTTTTCTCATCTGTGAAATGGGGGGCTTGTGTGCAGGGAGCAGCCTGTTGGTGGTGCGGGCTCATTTTTGTCACTTGCTGTCCTGGGACAAATATCTGGGTCAGGCGCGGGCTTGCCTGTCTGCTCCTCAGCTCATCTCTTCCAGCTAAAAGTCTTTTCCTCATATAAAAAGCACTCCTTGTGCTGCCCTTCATTGGCAGGGGATGACACATTGCTACAACCTTTATGGAGGAAGGGCAGTTTGGCAAGATCTATTAAACACCTAAAAGCAAATATTGTATTTAATAAGCTCTATCTAGCAATCCTACATCTAGGGATTTATCTTACACATATACTTGCATGTACGACATTGTAAGTACAAGATATTCATGGTTTGATAATAATGAAGATTAGAGACAATCTCATTGGCCATCAGTAGGGGACTTATTGATTAATTCTGGTACTTTCATATAATAGAATGTCAGGCAGCTGCTAAAAAGAGTGAAGCAACTCCCTACATGCAGGAATGGAATGATCCCTAAGATATACTAAGTAAAAGAAGCAAGGGACAGAATGGCTTATGTAGTATGCTACCCACATGTATAAAAAAAAAAATAGACTCAGCTATGCTTATAAATGCCTAGATGCTCTTTTGGAGGTTCATAAGAAACTACTAACAGTTACTTTCCTTTCTGGTTAAGAAGGATAATGGGAGGGAGACCGCGGGGGACAGTGGTAGGAGGCAGACTTCTTTTTCATTGCATATTTTTTGTATCTTTAGAATTTTATATCCTGTGCATTTCTGATCTATTTATAGAGAGTCATCTGGCAGGCGGTGCCCAGATGTTTGGGGGAAATTCCCATGGAGTTTCCAGTCCCAGTCTTAGAGCCTCTTTTATCATAAACCTCAGTCCAGTGAGGGTACCAGGCCTCTCCGTGCGGTTCTCTGAGGTGGGTTGACTCACCCAAGGGCTCCTCTCTGCACCTGCCTCACCCCAACCCCCACGACACCCTTCACCCCATCAGGGAAGTGGGTTTTAGAATCACATGTTGACACTGAGAATACAGCCTTCCGTGCCTTTCCCCAAAGAAGAGTGACATTTGATCCCCGGAAAAGGAGAGTAGTTCATTATCTCCTCTGACTGAGGGTGTCTCCTAGTGGAAACAGCAGGAGACTTGCTGTTGCTCAAGCTTTGGTTCGAATTCCAGCTTCTGCTTCTTGCACTGTGGAAGCTCAAGGAACTGCCATGATCTAGCTAGATGGTTCTCTCCTCTGTGAAATGGGCTGACCGCTACTGAACTGAGGGGACGGGGGAGAGGAGATGAGCTCATTGTATAGGATGCCTGGCACGTAGCAGGTGCTCAGGAAATGGTCAAAGTGAAGTGACCTCACTGTCACTGAGGTCCCTTCAACCAGCTGGGCCCCTTACCATGAAAGAGGGAAGAAACTGTAATGGTTAGAACCAGGCCCAGTTTGGCAAACACTGATGGCCCCTCTGGGGTTGGCCCCTTGCCTAGTAATGGTGGAAAAGGTACAGTGCCTGTCTGCCAGGGGTGCATGTCGATCAGACAGATGGTCTGGGAGAGTCTCAAGTTTGCAGCTTGGGAGAGAGAGAGCCTGTCCGCAGGTCTGAGGTCTGGAGACAGTGAGGTCTGCCCCAAGGTAACTGTTTACCCGATGGACTTGGCACTGGGGTTGGCAGTGGGGGCTCTCTCGTCAGGGAAGAGGCTGACTTGGGAAGAAGCAGAGGTCCTGGAGGATGGTGCCTCGGACCAGGAGGGACCCTGAGAGCAGCCTCCCCCGCTGTCAAGGGTCCACACGTCCTGGCTCCGCAGATGACCTCGCAGCATGGGAATTGTTTGTGCCTGCCACATAGGGATTGTTCTGAAGGTGGCTTCACCTCCCAGCTGTGGAAACATAGCTCTTTCTCCCAGGATGAGCAGCGGTGGGGAGCATGGGCCTTTAGAATAAGGCAGGCCCGGGGCTAAATTCTTACCTGGTTATTGATTCACTCAGTCTTGGGAAGAAAATCAGGCTAGGGGAGATGAATTCCTTCTGTCAGGGAATGGCCAGTGGATTTTTAAGGCAGGGATTTTTATGGCTAATATCCTAGTTCAAGTTCTCACCTAAATTATTCTGTGCTACATTCATGCTACATCTTCTTCAGAACCCATCCTATGCCCAGATTTCCAGTGAACATCTGTTGACACCCCGTGGACTTACATCAGTGTTCTTTTGGGGGAATGAAGGAACCAGGGCCCTGACCCATGTGGGGTAAGGCAACATGTGAAGAAATGGAGGATCAGTGGAGGTGGACATTTGACGAAGAGATACCAGGAGAGAACACTGGCCTTCAGTTCTCCTTGTGGATGTGGATAGGGTCTAACTCATAACTGTTTACACCATCTGAGATGGGGAATGGAGCAAGTGTTTTTGATATTCTGGTGAGGCTCCCGATGACCCCATCACAGAGGCTGCCAAACGGGTGGCTTAAAAAACGTGGAGGACATGCTGAGACTTAGGTCGATGAGGACTGGATGGAGCTGAGGCAGCAAGGGAGGGACCACGGGCCCTGCCACCCCCAGAGAACAGACCATCAGTTCCCCCAGCTGTGGCACTGTGGCAGTCAGGAGGATTCAGGGGCAAGGCGAGATGAGCCACACCCCATTGCAACATCAACGGAAGCCAGCAGGACGAGGACCATGTCCCTCACCCCCAACCAGAGCCACAAGGCAGCTTCAGTGCCTCCTGCATCCTGAAGCCATCTTGGGAGGTACAAAACAGCCCTGACGAGGAGTCTGGACTTCACACTGGCCGTGACTATTTCCCTGAAGCGCCACTGCTCTATTCAGGGGAGATGATTTCCCTTAATTGTCATTGTTTAAGTGTTTCTTCCACCATGCCAGTGTGATCAGTTACTGAAAATAACGAGAACAACTTTTTTTTTTTTTAAGGGTATGTAAGTTGTAACATGTACATTTTTGACACCACCACATGACTGATACTGAAGAAGCGCCACCACCACCACATAAACACACACCACCCTCCCGCCAAGAAACCACCCTCTCGTCTCGCAGACTCTGGCTGATTTCTAGCCTCAGCACTGCAGACACTCAGACCCCCAGGATCTCTCTTCAAACCCTGTTCACACTTCCGAAAACAAGGGGGAATCTCTGACAGCTGTGACTCTCCCTTTGGTGTCCTGCAGCTGTCCTTTGATTGCTTCAAACCTCCTGAGGAGGCTTGATTTCTCTCCAGGGACCAGGCAGGAAATGCTCAGAAAGTAGGATGTGGAACTGTTTTCTTAGGGAAAAAGAAAAGTCAGAAGAAGTGGAAAACAGAGGCTGAGTCACAGTGAGGAAGGGCTGGAGCCCAGTCCATGGGCAGGGGTCCGACTGGCTGGATTGGCTCTTTGTTGTTCTGTAGAACTTGTCCTTCCCCACTTCTGTTAAATGGACGTAACTTCAGACAATCCTTCCCCCAAGGCTTGTGGGAAGTGTAAGTGGGATGACCTAAAGAATTTACCAGTGCCCAGCACATTGTCGGCTCAGTACAAAATAGCTCTTATTATTTTGATTATTCTCTCCTGCCCTCTGTACCTTTTCCCCCCTCTTGCATCCACTTTCTCCATCAGTGAGAAGGTGAATAATAGGGCTATTAAGGGTCTCTACTGTGAGGAAATGGAAACTTTCCCGTTGGAAGTGAGGGGCTGGCACATGGAAGCAGGGATCCTTATGAGTAACGCATTTTGGGCAGCCAAATGTCAAAGCAGCATGACCTTTCTACCTCTCCTACCCCCTGCCCCTTGAAAACCAGCTCTGCCACTTACTAGCTGTCTGACCCCGGGCAAATGGCTTTACTCTTACGAGTGTGTTTCCTTATTGGTAATATGAGGATGGGTATGGTGGTACGACATAATGTGGCGGGGAGAATTAATTGGCATACTGTGTGTAACGGGCCCTGCGGAATGCTTGGCTCATGGCAAACGCACAATACATGTAGCCACTTCTGCTAAAATAATGAAGCTTGACTGGTCAGGCCAGCAACCTAGGAGTCAGGAGTCATTCTCGACTTTTCTTCCTCACACCTTTCTTAGGTCAGGATTCCCCAGAAATGGCCTTGAAATAAGGATATGAGGGCAAGTAGTTTATTGGGAGGTGATCCCAGGAAGTTCCGGTAGGAAAAGCTGCAGCCAAGGAAGACCCTGAGGCAGTTGCACGAGGTTGCAATAGAGGGCTTGCCCAGGAGTTATGTGGCCCTAGATGAAAACGGTGAGCTGGGCCAATTAGATTCCTCTGTTGGGGCCTTGGAAATCGGCAGAGGGACTGGGCAGTGGGGGCATGGGACCCTTAGACGCTGAGCTGGGGGTGTAGATTCTAGGAAGATAGCCCACAGGGCCCGAGGGGAGGGCTGGATCAGGCACTGACAGGTCCCATTTGGGGGTTTGGAGTCAGACACAGACTTGAATTCTGGCTTGTTCACTTGCCAGTGGTGTGAGCTGAAGCAAGTTAACTTAAACTCCCCGAGCTCCCCCTGGTTTTGTCCTATGTCTCATATGGCTATAATCCCTGGCCTGCAAAGTGGAAATTAGGGTTAAGGTGACACGTGTAGCCCGCCGGACACGTAAAGGATGGCCAGTGAGTGTTTTCTTTTTCATTTCCAACCGCCCCACCTCTTGCTCTTTGAAGCTGGACAGTGATAGGGTTACAGGGTCAGAAATGAGTTTGGGAACAGATGTTCCTCAGGAAGTGATAGGGAGAACTCTAGCTAGAAAAAGGGAAGCAGAGGTCCTTCTCTGACTCAGAACGTCCACTTTGGGGTTCCGAGGCAGGATTGGGAGGACAGCTCCCTGCCACTGTGAGATGTAAGCAGACAAGCTCAGAACTTGCACTCAGGAGGGCAGGGGATTTCTGGAGAGCAAAAGTCCCCTCTTCCCCCAGAGGCTGGCAGGGATTCTGTTCTGCAGTTAGGTAAGAAAAGAGGTGAGTAGGCATCCTACCAGTCCTGCGGCCAGCAGCCAGGAGGGAGGCAGCTAGAGGTCCCACTGTGGTTCAGCCTCAGGATGGGGTGTGGGATGTCTGTGGTCAGACCAGAGTCACAGGGAAGCCACAGTGGGAAACTCCTCAGCTGAGTACTGCCTCCCTCCTAGGTTTCCACTCCAGGGACACAGGTTAACAAACACTTAATGAGGATTATGCAAGGAAAACACTAACCTAGAGAAGATTCAAATCATTATAACAGACTCAATTAATGCAGAAGTACCCAGAATTGTAGCTGGAATCGAAATCTACAAACTCAGGTTTATAGGAAAGAAAACTTTACTCCTGTAACTTAATTTGATGTAACTTTGTATCCTGCCCTTTTGCTGGCCTGGTGGGAAACTTTAACCTCAGCCTTTCTGGGGTGTACCTGGGTGTTTGGAGAGTGCACAGGTTACTGCTGAGCCTTCCTACCTGGGGTTAGTATGGTCTGTGGGTCTGATGGCATGATGAAGGTTTGGGGTCACATTTGAGGACCCGGAGAACTTCCCCAGGGCTGCTGGTGTCTCCCTGCTTCCTGGCTGTGCTGCTGGGATGCCCATCCCTCCAGACCAAACCAGGACTCTCTTTGGCTGGGAAGAAATCCACAGTCCTTAATAACTCTGGTGAAGACATTAAAAAAGTTTACTTTGAATCCTCCTTTATCCTTTCTGCAAAGGGCTTAGGCTTTTAGAACACACAAGCCAAAGAGACTCATAGTTTTTTTTTTTTCCCAAAGATTTTATTTATTTGACAGAGAGAGACACAGCGAGAGAGGGAACACAAGCAGGGGGAGTGGGAGAGGGAGAAGCAGGCTCCCCACCCAGCAGGGAGCCTGATGCGGGGCTTGATTCCAAGACCCTGGGAGCACGACCTGCGGGGCCGTGTAACGAGGGGCAGACACTTAACAACTGAGCCACCCAGGTGCCCCGAGACTCATAGTTTTAGTCACTGTCCTGTGTCATGTCTCCCTGAGATGGATGGATGAGCTGCATGGTATGGATGATCTGCCTGAATGAGAAAAGGGAAGAGGAGATAAAAATAGGAAAATACCTCAAAAATGTCCAGAGAATAAAACTTGGAAGCCTGTCTTCCCGCAGTACTCCCTTAGCCAGTGGAAATGTCTATGAGCAATTTGTCCCGTATTCCCACGCATACATATTTGGTTCTCTGAGTTAGTATCTAAGGGTGTAATGCCCTCTACACCCAGGGGGATTTCTCTACCTCCTCCCCAATACCCACTTGACCATTTTAAAAATGCCATGCTAGGGAGCAGTAGAGGATAGCCTGACCAGTCTGGTTGCATCAGCCCCCTCTGCACAACCCTGGCTTTTTCCTGATAGACATGCAGTTCCCAAGGGAGCAGCATAAAATTACTATCTCTTGTGGTATATATATACAATGGAATATTATGCAGCCATCGAAAGGAATGAGATCTTGCCATTTGCAATGACGTGGATGGAACTGAAGGGTGTTATGCTGAGTGAAATAAGTCAATCAGAGAAAGACATGTGTCATATGACCTCACTGATATGAGGAATTCTTAATCTCAGGAAACAAACTGAGGGTTGCTGGAGTGGGTGTTGGGGTGGGAGGGATGGGGTGGCTGGGTGACAGACACAGGGGAGGGTATGTGCTATGGTGAGTGCTGTGAATTGTGCAAGACTGTTGAATCACAGACCTATACCTCTGAAACAAATAATGCAATATATGTTAAGAAAAAAAAAAAAAAAGATAGCAGGAGGGGAAGAATGAAGGGGTGGAAATCGGAGGGGGAGATGAACCATGAGAGACGATGGACTCTGAAAAACAAACTGAGGGTTCTAGAGGGGAGGGGGGTGGGAGGATGGGTTAGCCTGGTGATGGGTATTAAAGAGGGCACGTTCTGCATGGAGCACTGGGTGTTATGCACAAACAATGAATCATGGAACACTACATCAAAAACTAATGATGTGATGTGTGGTGATTAACATAACAATAAAAAATTTTAAAAAATCACTATCTCTGCTTTGCCATGCCCTCAGTCCTCCAAACCTCAAGGTCCTTATTAAAAAAAAAAACAAAAAACTAGGGTGCCTGGGTGGCTCAGGCAGTTAAGCACCTGACTCTTGATCTCAGCTCAGGTCTTGATCTCAGGGTCGTGAGTTCAAGTCCTGCACTGGGCGTGGAGCCTACTTAAACAAACAAACAAACAAAAAACTATTATGGTATAACTTATATAGAATAAAATGTACACATTTTATAGCTTGATAAGTTTTTTTTTTTAAAGATTTATTCATTTATTTTAGAGAGAGAGCACGAGCGGGAGGTGCAGAGGGAGAGAGAATCCCAAGCTGACTGCACACTGAGCACAGAGTCCAATGCAAGGCTCAATCTCATGACCCTGAGACCAGGACGTGAGCTGAAACCCGGAGTTGGATGCTCAGCTGACCGAGCCACCCAGTTGGCCCTAGCTTGATGAGTTTTTAACAAACATGTATATACTCATGTAGCCATCACTCAGATGCAGAAAAAGAGCGTGTTCATCTCCTCAGAAGTTTCCTTCATGTTCTCTTGTAGTGAATATCCATCCCCCAAAGGTAACCACTGTTTGATGTCTATGACTGTTGTGACTCCCCTGAATTTCATATATAGTATGTACTCTTTTGGGTCTGACTCTTTCGCTCCAAATCATGGTTATGAAATTCACTCATATTGTGTTTATTGGTGGTTTGCTCTTTTTCATTGCTGTGTAATATTCCACTATTTGGGATACACCACAATTACTAAAGCTGAATGCAAGCATCTCTGATTTCAAGTTTCCCTCCAATCTCCTTGCTGAAGAGAGAATTTCATGGCACATTGCTATCTGCTTGTTTGGCCTGAGCCCTGCCCTCTGTTCTTCTGCCTACTCCTCTGGGGTAGAAGGGGCAGGGTTTCATTTCTCTACCTGGCTCTCCATTATATCTTCCTCCTTCTAAGGAGGCACTGGCCCTGCCTTCTTTCCTGGGGCCGTGTAATGAGGGGCAGGTTACTGGGGAGGGGCTCCAGCAAAATGAGGTCTGCTGCTGAATTTGTGTGGGACTCCTGATTGGTCAGGGAGGCTGGAGAGAGAAAGAGAGCGAGAAAACCAGCCAAAGGAACAGGAGGAAATCTTGGGAGGGGCTCTGGGCTTTCACAGTACTGTGGTATTGGGATTGCACCAAGTTTAATCAGATCTCCAGGGGCTGTGGACCTAGAGCTGGAGTCTTGATTATGTCCAAGGATGCCCAAAGACAGGAGTCATTTTGATTCTTAGCTCAGTTCAAAGCAGGGCAAGCAGGATTCACTTGGAAAGGATTTGGAAAGGGCTGGCTGGACTAGCTGGGAAAGCAGACCCTACTGCTGGACTGGAGAATAGGACTTTACTTGGGAGGTCCCTGTCGCTAGGAGGCCCTAGCCAGAGGGTACCTGACAGGCTCCATGGGCCTCTGGGGGCATTAGGGAGCTTCTGAGGATCCTAGAACAGCAGACCACTATTTCTGGACCCTACTTACCAGTGGGACGTGCCCTACTGATACCTCCCAGGTGATACTGGGGAGGGAAGAGTTTGTCTGCAGAGGCTGGGATAAGAACTGGATTGTGGTGGGAATGGGTACCTCTCCTCTCCAAAACCTTCTGCTTCCAGGCCTCCTCGTTCAAGTGCCCAATTCAAGCCTGACCTCTCCAGGAAATCCCCCCCACAGTCCATAATTACTCTCATCTATTTTTCAAAACTTTCCTTCTCTCAGGATGGTGTGAATGAACAACAGAATAAATGTATTAGCTTCCTAAACTTGCTTGCATTTCAAAACATTTAGATAGAGGAGCCTTGACATTGTATGTAGAGTCGGGCACAAGGTCACACATGCATCTTAAGGAAACATGCCTATACATGCATTGCATGTTGTGTAAATGAGGCTTGTGCTCCTCCCTGGGCAGAGATTTTAGTATAATGAGGTGAAGGTAACCATGGGTTGCTTCCGACATCTGTGTGTCAGTCTTCCTGACAAATTGTACAAACTCTGATATTCGAGCCTGGCCTGACAGGGTCAATGGCTTGGTCTTTGGTTTTCCTGAAAAGGTTTTTAGGGTGAGCAGCTGCACTCGACATCAAACCCAAACCACAAAAATTAGGAACTCACTCCACGCCTGTAGCCAACTCCAATTTCTAGCCTCCAAAACCTGCCTGCTTTTGTACACTCTCTTGTGCTCTCAACTGTATTTTAAACATTTTGTCTGGAGCTTATAGCTTTTATTTGTAGAATGATCAGTTTACTAGATGTGTTTGGTGTGCAGCCCTCTGGGCGGGAAGCAGAGCCTAAGGTGACAAGTCTATTAAGTTAAATTGTTCGTGGTGGGTTCTAGCAAATATATTGTACAAAGTTGCCATTTGCACTCCTCGCTGTTACCTTTACTCGGCTTTGTTCTTTGTAGAATTTATCGCTGCCTCATGTTGTGTATATTTGTGTATCTCTCTTTCTCCCCACTAACATGTAAGCTCTATGACAGTAGGATCTTTATCTGTTCGCCTAGGTGGGGACCGAGAGCCTCAGCTCCCTGCAAAAGGGGAGAAATCAGGGAGGTGGGAAGGCATGGGCACCAGAAGGGGCCATCTCAGCAGCGGGGTTTATGTATTATGCATAAGCTCAACTTGCTTCTTGGACACAACCACATGGGTGAGCCCTTTAAGGAATCCGAGAGTCTAGTCATTGTCGTTCTTAACCACTGGGTGGCACTGCCCCCTAATTTTCCTAAGATCAAGTCAGACTAGACTTGCAGTGGCTGCAAACCCTCACCCTCCAGGACCCAGCTTAACATGCCATCTCCATGGTGGCACTTTCTGACCTGACCCCGACTCACAGCCTAAAGGGCTCATCACATTGAGCCCTTTAGGGCTGAGAGTAATTATGGATTGTGGGGGGATTTCCTGGAGAGGTCAGGCTTGAATTGGGCACTTGAACGAGGAGGCCCGGAAGCACGTTCTGAACACACCTTCTGTCCAGCCAGCCCAAGGCCTTTGTGTGAATTTCATGCATAGACATTTAGTGAAGCCTACTAGGTGCAAAGGGTAAATTCAAAGTGGTGGGCCCTGCCTTCAAGGCAGCCTTTTTTTAAACTGAGTTTGTTCAAAGAGCTGCATTGGATATAACGGATTAACTCCTCTCCTTTGCACCTAGGATGCTGCTAGCTATGCATCCTTGGGAGAACGGAGCAAACAGTCCCTCAAATCGTCTGTGTTCTGTGCTTCAGATGAGAAGCCCCATGTTAGAGAGTCTGGAGGGGAAGGTTCCTTTTTGGGGAGAACGCAAGGGGGAGGGAGTGGGAAGTTCTGAGTGTGTGTTTAGGGTGAAAGCCGCTGTGCTCACAAACGACTTCTTGATCCTGCCATTCACGACATGGTTCCTTTCCCCCAGCTATTCCTCTGCTGTAAGGGGCCGTGTGGAAACTGAGAACCGCCCTCTTTCCTTTACCAGTGAGAACCTGCTGGGTGCAAGCATTCTTTCTCTGGCATGGGAGCCTTAAGTGCTGACCCGCTGTGAACTAGGCACAGGACTGGACACTTTGCATATATTCTCCTAATAACCGGCAGTTGTAGGTGTTTGTTTTGGTCTCTGATTTACAGCACAGGAAACTGAAGCTCAGAGAGGTTGAATATTTTGCACCTTCACACACAGACGCACTCTAAATTCCCACATTAAAAAAAAAAAAATCCTCCCTTGAGCCCATTCCTACTTCTGGCTCCAACCCTAAATTCTGTTTCCCTTCCCAAAATAGCTGTTAGAAGAGTTACCTATGTAAAGTCCTGATCCCCACTTTTATAGCCCCATTCTCTCACCCCCTTTGATTGGGCTTCCGTCCGTACTTGTCCAGGTCACTGGACATTCATGGGTCAAATCCAATGGCCATTTCTCTATTCCTCTTTTACTCTTGGCTGCACTCATCATGTTTGACTCCACCCTCTTTCTTGAATTATTTTCTTCTCTTGGCCGGCAGGTCACCACACTGTCTTGGATTTCCTGCTATCTTACTGGCTACTCCTCCCTCCCATTTCTGTGTGGCTCGTGCTCTGTTCTATCTCTAAGAGTGCTCCAGAGCCCATTGCTCATCCCCTTCCTGCCTG
This sequence comes from Phoca vitulina, assembly GCF_004348235.1. Taxonomy (NCBI): domain Eukaryota; kingdom Metazoa; phylum Chordata; class Mammalia; order Carnivora; family Phocidae; genus Phoca; species Phoca vitulina. Next base: position 15,999,659 of record NW_022589743.1, on the reverse strand, counting down.
ACCCCATCTGGTCCCATGGCTTTACATCTCCAGCCTGACCTTTCTCTGGCATTCCAGATTCACAACCAACTCCCTGCCCAGGATGGCTACATAGATGCCTAACAAGTGGGGGACTTTCAAAATTGTCATGTCCCTATCCTGATTCCATTCCCTAACGTGCTTTCCCTCCTCAGGCTTCCCCATTTCTAGAACTTGTGCCAACATCCACCTAGTTGCTCAAGCCCAAATCTTTCTCAGTATTTCTTTTCAATTCTGTCCCCCAAATGGTTCCCTAATCTCCTTTTCATCTACCTTCACCACTTCCTCCCTGGCCCCAGCCACCCTCACCTGTGACCTGGATCACTGCGGGGTTGTCCGGACGGGTCTCCCTCGCCCCCAGGAATCCGTGTCTGCACAGCAGCCAGCTTTCTTTAAACAGGTGGATCAGATGATGCTACTTGGCTGCTTAACACCATCCCTAAGGGCTTCCCACCTCCCCTGACATAAATCCCACACCCCTTACTCTGGCTTACAAAGTACCCTTGTCCTGCTCGTGCCTTCCTGGTTCCTCATCCGCTCTCCCGGCCATATACTCCAGCCACACTGCTCCCGCACCCCAGCCTAGTTCCTGCCCAGCGTTTTGCACTGGTGGTGTCCCCTGCCCGGAAAGTTCTATTCCTCACGCGGCCATCATTGAGCTGTTGGGTTGCACGTCATCTCCTTGGTGAGGCCTTTCCTCACCACGCAGTCTGAAGTAGCTACCCTGGGCATGTCCCGGGATCTTGAGAACTGCTTGGGAGTCTTTTTAACACCCCCCTCCCCAAGTTCTACCATCTAGGGCAATCCAAAATTTCTGCAAGACTTCTGTGACTTTCCAAGGACTGACTTCACATTTCTCAATCTCTAATTCCCTGTTCTGGGGCACTGGCCCTGTCTCACATCCATGTGAACCTCAGCAGGGAGTGATCCCCCTCATCACTTCCCCCCCAAACCACTCACATCAAGTGTTCGGGGAGCTGCATAATTGATGGGACTCTTGAGGGCTTCAGGGAAGAGGAAGGTCCCAGCGTTCCCTGCACTGGCTCTAGCCACTCCCCTGCTGCTCTCCCCACCCCTCTCTGGCTCTCAAAGGCAACACAGAACCTCCTCTTGGTTCACCCCTTCCCCTGGTCTGGGCCCCAGTCTGTAGTCCTGTCCTGGGGGACTTTCCTGCCTTAACATTTTCTTAACAGAGGTTATTTCCTCCATGAAAGGGATTCCTTCTCTAGCTGCTAAGAGAATAACAACATTTTGCATTTTATTATAGTGCTTGTTCCAGACCTTGTAGTTGGGGATTGTCACAACAGCCCTGTAAGGGGTCAGCTCCATTTTGCAGATGAGGAAACTTGGCTCAAAGAGGTGAAGGCCATCCCTGGTAAACACCAGGCTCTGGAATGATACAGCGTCCCTCCCTGTGTCTGCCTGTTTCTTCCTCAAAATCTCCTTGGCAGCAATCACAGGATAGCCACACGGAGGTCAGGGTCTCGGGAGCCCAGATCACGGGAAAGGAGGCTCTCAGGCCTTGAGCTATTGCTCTCTTTGTGGGGTGGATCCAGTTTTCCCCTTACTCACACAGTCCTCAGCCTCATGGAGACCAGAAGTTTCTTCTGTTTAAAATATCGCCCCCAGTTCTAATGCCAGATCTGCCCATGACTCGTAGGGTGGCCTTGGGCAAGTCACTGTTCCTTCTCTAACCGGTGGTTCCCTTATCTCACAATGAGAGAAAGCTCTTTTCTGTCCTACATTCTACAGTCTTAAAGAAAAGTCAGATGCCGGCATAATAAGGCTCATTTACTGAGCACTCGCTCTGTGCTAAGCATTCTCCTACCCCTCTCCACATCTGGAGGTAGGACCTGTTATTTGACCTATTTTATAAACGTCGAAACCGAGGCTTAGAAGGATTTAGTAGTTGCCCAAGGTATCCTAGTAAATGGCAGAGTTGGGATTTGAACCTAGATTTTGCCTTTCTGACTTTGGAGCATTTAAACCATTGCATCAGCCCTGTCCTGCTAATACTAGTTCTGGCTGCTGACGACTCTCCACTGGTCACTCACACATGTGCACGGACATATGTCCTCTCTTGGGGGGAAAAGGCATGTTCACCTGGCCTATCTTCGAAGGCCACCCTGGAGGCCACACAAGCATTTCTTACTGACCTGCCAAAGCTAGCCTCAGCACATCCATCATCTGGTTCAAATCCTCATGGTGCAGGAAATGACTGCACGGAGAGGGACACGTGGCCAGACCTCTTCCCTGCATGTAAGTTCTCTTTGTACTACACACAGTTGCTTCCTTGTGTTCGTGCCCTCCTGTCCTACTCACTGGTCTCCCCATGTTGCTGTGTGTGGTCTTCACCTGTCCTGAGGCGAAGGCCTTTCTCGGACCTAGCAGTGAAAGTGACCCACTATTCTAGGCCTTATTTTCCACCCCCCACCTCCCAATCAATCCCCCCTCCCCCCCCACGCCGCCCCGTCCCACAAGGCTGACAGTCATGTGAGCTGGTTGGTTTATGTGGGTGAGGTTTTTGCTTTAGCATGATCAGGGCTGGCAGACCCCTGTGTGTCCCAGGGAGGGGGTCCTGTGTGTGTGTGTGTGTGTGTGTGTGTGTGTGTGTGTGTGTGAGAGACAGAGAGAGAGAGAGAGAGGGTTTAAGGCCAGGCATATATCTACCTTGAAAAGACTAGGAATAGCCCTTTTTAAAAACAATTGGAAGCTCCAGAGGAAAGTATTTCCAGTGTTAAACCTTTGGGAGTTTCTGGCAAGCTTTATATGATGTGCTAGGATGGGACTTTGACTTTGTAGATAGACCTTCAATTAGGTTTTCAGACTGACCTCTCACCTCTGAACTCTGATGGACCCAGAGAGAGAGAGAGAGAGAGAGAGATAACAAACAATGTTTCCTGTCCAGCTTGTCAGGATCCTGGCCTTGGCCTTTGTTTCCTGTTTTCAGCCCCATCCCCATCCTGTCCTTTAGGCTTTTGAACTCTGGTTCCCTGATTTTGACCCTGGTGCTGGCTCAGGACTTTGAAACTTCCTGCTGCCTTGGGTGTACATGCTGAACTTGTTCTGGCTCCTGTGTCAGCCTGAGGCCTGCCACCCCTCCATGTCCACTCTGGCCTCTGCAGGCAAAGGTCCGGGCCTGACTGCATCGTAGTTGTTAGTGACTCTGGCATCCCTGGGCTGTGAGCTACTAGAGGGAGGCGTTTGATCATATTCAGCCCTAACACCTCAGCTCTGACAGCAGGGAGGGTAGAGAGAAATCCCTGGATCAAGGAGCAGGAACTCCCAGTCCAGGAGGTTCTAATGCAAGCTCCCTGTGAAGGGACAGGGGCAGGAAGCATGTGCGTCAGAGCCTCAGACCCTTACCTGCCTCCAGCCCCTAGCTGGAGACTGATGAGTCACCGTACAAGTTAAAGTGCTTTGGGCACAAGTAATAGAAACTAAGATCCACTAACCGTGGCTAATGTAAAGGAAAGGGGTATGGACACCGAGACGTCCACCAATGGATGAATGAGTAGACAAAATGTGGTACATACACACGATGAAACATTATTCGGCCTTAAGAAGGAATGAAGCCCTGACAGTGCTGCAACCTGGGTAAGCCCTGGAGACAAGACGCTGTGTGACACGTGCGAGTGGCTCAGCGTGGGAGCTGAGATCCCTGCTTCTCTCTGTTCCGGCCCCGCCTGGGGAAGGCCACACAGCTGCATATCAGAGGATCTAGCAAACCTCTGTGACAAGGACAAAAACTATTAACATTATTAATAGTTATCATTATTTTCCCACTCTGGCCTGCTAAAAAAAAAAAAAAAAAAAAGCTATGTTTTAAAAGAAAAGAAGAAGAAGAGATCTAGTCAAGGGATAAAGATGGACAGGAAAATCAAGAATTCTGTGGGGCTTTTAATGAGTCAGAGGCCAGAGATGTTCTGGCTGGTTGGAAGCCGAGCATAATTATCTGGGACGGCTGGTGTGTGGGTGTGAGGTGAGGCACTGAAAGAGCGAGAAGAAGGATGTGAAATACGTATTTCTGTGTATTAAGAATGCATGTATCCCTGTCCCCCTTAACTTTGGCATTTCCTCCAGAGATTGAGAACGTTTGAAATACTTTTATTTTTATTTTTTAAGATTTTATTTATTTATTTGACAGAGACACAACGAGAGCAGGAACACAAGCAGGGGGAATGGGAGAGGGAGAAGCAGGCTTCCCGCTGAGCAGGGAGCCCGATGCGGGGCTCGATCCCAGGACCCTGGGATCATGACCTGAGCCGAAGGCAGACGCCTAACGACTGAGCCACCCAGGCGCCCCTGAAATACTTTTAATTAGCATCTCTGATTGCGACTGTCATTCAGACCACACGCCCCCCCTCCCCTGCATTTCACAGGGCTGCACCTTTCTTTCCCAAACCTGGACTCCCACCGAGGCCTGATGGTCATGGAGAGCTGTGATGTTGTGGCCTTCCTAAGGCCTAACGCTTTTGACCTGGGCCAAGTTCCTGGGAGGCAGCAAAGGTATATTGGGATCCTTGATGTACTCTTGGACCCATTTGTTTTGGGGGTTGGTGCAGACCTCTCGATTCTTTTTGGTGACAAAGCTGTGGAGGCAGAGTTAGATGGTCAGCGGTCACAGAGTGGGGTGGGGGGTCCAGTCCATGCTCCCCCATTTCTAGCTCACCTGCGGCTTGCCTCATACTCTTCATTGCCTCCCTGGGCCTCCCCCACCTGAGTTCCCTCAGAAGGCCTCCCTGTCTGGGTTCTAGACCTCGTCATCCCGGCTTCAGCCTGTTCCCCGCTCAGCCAAGATGGCTGCCATTTATTGGGCCACACAACTCTAAGTGGCAAAATCAAGAATTCAACCCAGGCCTTCCCTGTGAGAGTCAAAGCCCGAGTCCTTAATCATGACTCCCCTCCTTCTCGCATGGAGACTTCCTGGTTCTGTGCATCTCGTTCCCACCCCAGGTTCCCCTTCCGCCTCCACAGAAGTATCTGCAGGGAATGCTTACATGATTGCCGGCAGGTGACAGTTGAGGGCCTTTCTGTATCCCACCACCAGTTTCTTTGGCATTACTTTCTCATGGTGCTTCAGGCAGCAGGTGTGAGAACTGTTCAACGACTCAGGACTTTCTGAGGGAATCACATTGAAAGCTGAGCCAAGTAGGTGTAGAGGGAGCCCATGGTTGCCTACCTTCATCCCCCATCCCTTGCATTCCACACCTCTCATGGCAAAGCCATCTGTTAGCAGGGGCTGATGACAGCTTGACAGGTAACAGAGAAAGTGGAAAAAGTGGGTGAGGACACACATGTAGAACCTCCAGCCTCTGCACTGAGTTTCATCAAGTGCAAATGCCTCAGTTATTCACATTTGCTGGTGACCCAGGGCTTGGTTTGGCAAACACGTATTGGGCTCCTATTACATGCCAAGCTCTAAGGGGGCAAAAAACACGAGGAAGACACAGTCACCACTCTCGAGTATCTCCCAGTCTAGTCAGGGTGAAAAGGGAGAGTGAAAAATACTACAGTGGCATGTGCTCTGGGATAGAATAGAATTTGGCACAAGGTGCTCTGGAAACAGCTTTGGGTGGCTGGGGAAGTCCCATAGCACGTGTGTGCACGCAAGTGCATGGTTTGATTCTTGAAGGCTGAGCAGGATTGAGACAAAGGGGTTGTAGGGCCTGGGAGAAAGGAAGGTATGAAGGCTTAAAGGTGGGGGAAGCTGTCTGTGTTGGGGGAGCATTGAGCAGCTGCGGATGGCTGGAATGCAATGCGAGAAGAAAGATGTAAGGAGATGAGATTGGGGCTCCTGGGTGGCTCAGGTTAAGCATCTGCCTTCAGCTCAGGTCATGATCCGGGGCTCCTGGGATCGAGCCCTGAGTCAGGCTCCCTGCTCAGTGGGGAGTCTGCTTCTCCTCTCCCTCTGCCCCTTCTCCCCACCACCGCACTCATATGCTCTCTCAAATAAATAATAATCTTAAAAAAAGAAGAAAATAAAAAAAATGTAAAAAAAAAGAGTTGAAATTGGAGAGAGAGAGAGAGAGGGGAGGCCCAGCACACCTTCCTTGGAGGAGAGTGTGGACTCTATCCTAGAGGCATTAGAGGGGCTGGGGTCAGGGAGGAGGGTGAGATAAGCAATGAGCCAGAGAAGTTAGGGCGGGAAGAAAGTGTTCTAATTTAGGCTTTAGGTCAGACATCTTGAATAGGAATCTTGACTAAATGATTTGAATCATGAGCAAATTTTAAAAATCTCTCTAGGTCTCCTCATCTATGAAATGAGGGTAAAAAATGCTTATGTCCTAGGATCAGGGTGAGGGTTGTGGAGAAAATGGTGGTTAAGCCCTTAATTCAGAGCCTGGCACATAGAAAGGCTCAGTCAGCGCTTGTTATCATTAAGAGCAGATGGTAGGAATGACCCTTCTTCTTGCCCGGAAATGCCACTTCCCCGCCTCTCTTCGATGCTGACAGGATGCTGGCCTCAGTTGGTTGTTAGCACCGTGTTTCCCTTGAGCTCCCCTGACTGCTCATCAGTTGGGGATATCACATAGGAGGGCAGGCAGAGACCTCCCCCAGCCCCCAAAACTGCAGAGTGCAAATGCCCTTGCAGCCTGATCCCTTGCTTCCAGCTGGTGGCCAAGACTGGAATATCTCGAGAGTACCATTTGGCCGATCCATGCTTTGCGTGGGCCATTTTCTCTTTTTGGAAGACTGAACCCACTGCAGCGGTCTGTTTGACCTTCCCTAAGGGCATTGTTGCCTCCTGCCACCCACCAGATGCAGCTCTGCTCATAGTGATGGCCATGACCCCGGCACTCCAAGCAAAGTTTACAAAGTTCAGGGGCATTTTGAGAGTGTACGGGCAGATTACATGGGGTGTGGGTGGCCCTTGCTCCCCTGAGAGTTTATACAGGCAGAGTCCGGCCAGACCAGATGCCCGGGGTAGCTTTAGAGAGAAAAGAAGGGCTGGGGCACCACACCCTGGGGTGGGTATGTGGTGTCTTTCATAAATGGTGGTTGAGTCAGGGGTAGAAAGTGGGTTAAACCAACCTTGTTCTCCATAGGTCCCGAGCATCCTGTGGCTCCAAAACCTTTCAACCCCTTTCCTCTTTTCTATGGACTTTTCCTTTTTCTATGTGGACTTTTTCTATGGACTTTATCCCCATTCCCCAGACCTGAGCTGGGGAATGGGGATAGAGGCCATGAAATTCTCATATGCACACCTGGGCATCCCATTGGGCCTTCTTTCGGCTGCCATGATAGTCCCAGCAATCTGTGCCAGACACTGCAAGGAAGGGGTGTCTAGGTTTAGAGTCCCCAGTCCTGGGCTTAGCCGCCTCCCCAACGCTTTTCGTCCTGCTCTCCCAGAGCATCTGCAGCACCTGTCTTGCTCTCCTTTCATTGCTCATGTTTATTATCATCTCTTCTGTTACTTCCTTGGCTCCCCCTAAATGATCATTCCTGTTCTCCAACCTCGGGACCCCTGACGTGACCTTGACCCAGCTTCCTGAAACTGCCTGATGACCCCAGAAGGGGTCGGGACCCCAGCCCAGCTCTACTTGCAAAGGGGAGAGTTTGCGGACAGCAGGTGTGCCTGATGACAGACCTGAGAGGGCTCTTGGCATCACCTCACTGCCAGCTACCTTGTCCCCCCTTCTCATTCCTGCCCTACAGGGACAGGTGGACTCACTTGACCGGCCGTGCAAAGCAGGAGTGGTGAGGATAAGGATGAGGAGAAAGAGGGCAGCCCCGGAGACCTTCATCCTCTCAGGGGGGCCCTTCAGCTTCAGGGGAAAGCTGGTCGTCCACTCTGACTTCACGGCCCTCTGGACTCTGACCACTTCCGACCGGGTGGCGGAGGGAGGAGGGGCCTCCCTCAGTGTTTGCTGAAAGGGGGGCGGGGCCTGGCGCAGGTGAATTAATAAGATTTAAGTTCAGGAGGAGAGGAGTGGAGAAAGGGAGTGAGTGGTTCGTGCGCGCTGGGTGTCGGCCACCTTGTATGCCCTGTTTTACTTAATCCTTGCAGGAGTGAAGCGGAGATTATGACTCTGTTTTATAAATGAAGGCCACCGAGGCTTGGCGAGGTTAAAGAAATTCTCCCAGGTCACAGAGGAAGGAGGCAGGCAGTTCTGAAAACGGATCCGTGTGATTTCACCACCTTAGGGGCCAGCCATCTCTATTTGGGGGGAGGTGGAGGGAAGGTGGAGCCACCCCAGTTCCCCCGGGTGAGCCATCACTGGGAAGGTGAACATAAGGCAGGATTAGAGAGTGCACAGACTGGGGCAAGGGGTAGGGTTTAGGCCTCTGAAAACGATGTCCCCCATCCCCCGTTTGACACATGACTGAGCTCAGAATTTTTCCTGTCACAGATTATGTTACTAATACATAGAGAAAAACAATGTGCTGATCTTGGGTCCTCATTTATTGCTGAGGTGTTTGGCTTGTTTGTTGATTTTTTTTTTTTTTTTTTTTTTTTTAATATCTTTGGACCTTGGACTCTGAACCAGTTTTAGGTCTAGTTGGCCATCCCTCTTGCGTCCCCGCCGTATGGGTTCCTCCAACCTGCCGCTGTGGCCAATTATGGCCAGCAGAGGGCGCTCCAACCGCACACGCACCTGACAACCCGCTTCTGTGTCCCACAGTTCCAGGTTCCGGGTCCCCGGCCTTGACCAGGGCTAACCTGTCCCTCAGCATCTTCTCTCTTCAGACTGCCTCAGGACCCCATTCCTGGGGTTGAAGGCAGAGTTCAGAGAAGAGATGGAAGATACGGGGGTTTTGCTGTGGATGGACTGTGAGCTCTAGAGGCAGAGGGGGGAGTGTTTCAGTAAATGAAGAGTAGAGGGAGGCAGGGGCGGATTGAGACCCTTATGGGGCTTGCTGTTTGGCATGACTGCTCATAAATAGGGAAAAGTTGTATAATGTATTTAGTCCTGCTGGGTTCAAGGCAGTCAGTGGTGGGGAAGCTGTCCTTTTTATGAAGGTAGGGAGGGTATGTCTGTGGGGTACCCCTTGGCTGCTATGTATGGAGGCAGGGCGGTCTGGAGAAGCCTGGCTGTGCCTTTAGCATACAAGCCTCCTCTTGGCCCTGGTCTTGGAAGGCCGCTGGCCAGGGAAGGATGGCCACAGCGCCTACACTGGGCATGCTCTTCCTCTGAGTATGCAGAGCTCCCCCTCGAACCCTGAAGATGGGTCTGAGAGCCTTTGGGGGCAGCTGGGTGTTATTCATGGAGCATAACCTCCTCCTGATTCCTGCCTCATTCCATCCATCCATCCATCCATCCATTTCCTGAGCACCTGCTATAGGCCAGGCTTTCTGTTAGGCCTTGTGGAGGGCACAAAAATGGCTCTAACAATAGAGTACAACCTGATGTATGTAAGTGGAGGGGAAGGGTTGGATAAAATATGTCCCCAAATCATTCTTGTCCCAGATGGCTGGGAACAAGGGCCTTGGGAGCAGCTCAGAACAAAGGATTTTGAAGTTTGGCTGCTATGAAGAAGGCTTTATGAAGATTTACCCGCAAAACCAGGTGATAACTCTTAGCTTTACACTTGTGTAGTTTATGTAAGATAACACACACAGGCTACTTAGCAGACTGCTTGGAAGGTAGAAAGCGCTAAGACAATGGTATCTGTTACCATCGTGATGATGATCGTGTACCCCCATCACAGGCCCTGACCTGTTGTTTTGCACCCAGGGCCGACCACACCTCTGCAGAACAAAGACTGATGCCAAGGGTGCCACACGGGCTGGGCTCCAATGAGTAGATTCAGTAGAAATGAGTGAGGGCAGGGAGGGCATGAATTCAAGGTCTTTAATTCAAGGCAAGCAGCTCCTGAGAGGCGGCTGGGGCTGAGAGTTGGGGCTGAGAGGGGGGCCGTGGCCTCTTCTCTTTAAGATGGCCAGCTGTGCCCTTCTCCACTACTCTGGGTCACTCATTTCTCCCCAGGTCCTTGATGTAGTCCTGGACCCAGGCATCACTGGGGTTGGCACATATGGAATGGCCCTTTTTGGTGATGAAGCTGTGGAGCAAAAGGGAGAAGGGTTACCAACTGAGGCGTCCAGCAGCTGGGAAGTGAAAGCCGGTCAGCCCTCCTGAGCAAACTCCTCACCCACCTAGGCTGTTTCTCCTTCCTCTGCTAGAGGCAGCTCAAGGCCAGTCTCCTCTCTGAGACATGCTCTCCAACCCCTCAGGGTCCCCCTGGACCCATCTAGTCTCCGTGCTCCCCCTGCCCTTGGAAGTGCCCCCCTCCGCATCTCCTTCCCTGATGCCTCCCCATCCATGGGGTCCTCTTCCTCCTGCTCCCTGCAGGCTCAGCCAGGCCAGAAAGCCCCCAGGTTGCCCCTCTACTGCCTGTTGCTGCACCTGGGAGGTGCTCTGGGGAGTCCCCATTCCGGGTCCTCCCTCCCCCACCCCCGGCCTTGCAGGCTCCCTGCCCCCCAGTGGGGTGTGCGGGTGCCACTTACACAATGCCAGGCCTGGCGCACTGGCTGCTGGTCTCATAATAACCTGTGATCCGGTGACGTGGGATTGCCTGGGCAATGTAGCCGACGCAGCACTTGGCTGGGTGGTAAGGTCCTCCTGAGGAGAGAGGAGGGGGGAAGCTGAGCCTGGGCTCTTTGTTAGAGGCCAGACCTGCTGGCTGCTTCTGCACTCCAGAGCGTGGAAGAGGGAAGGAAGGAGGAGGTGGCCCCGCTGAATTCGGACATAAGATTGTGCAGATTCTCTCCTCTTTCCCTCCTCCTGCATCAGCAATCACCTTCCTTCCTGTTCTTCAACCTCCCCTAGAAAGACTGGCTGATGACCTTCAACTCTGGATTGAAGATTAGCAAAACCCAAGTCTTCTTAGTGAGTACACACCAGCCCTGTGGGGCAGGCTCGCACAGATGTTCCACATAAGAGGGATATTTGGAAGAAATCTCCATGAGGGACAGGGACACATGCCAGCTGGGCGCGCAGACCCAGCCCCTCCCAATCCGCCCATTCTGCCTGTGTCCCCATGGAACCCCTGTCCTGCAAAGAGGGAAGGAAGCTGACACCAAGGTCCAAGGACAGGGAGTCAGGACACCCAGATCCCAACCTCCCCTCGCCTTTCCTGGCTTTGTGCCCGTGGCAACTTTATTCCCCTGTTAGTTTCCTCATCTGTCAATGAGGTTGTTGGAGTGGATTGGTGGTTTTTACACTGAGCTTCCTGGGGGTCTTGGGGCTTCGGGGTCTCTTTCAGAGATACTGATGCATTAGGAGTAGAGTTTTGGGGATAGTATCCCTTTTGGCCCTTTTTGCTGTTTTACATATTAGGTTTCTGAGTAAGATTTTGCTTGAAGAAGGGTTCCACTGTCTAAAAAATGTTAAACATCACTGGATTAGGTGAACTGTCCAGTTATTTTCTGATTCTGCAATTCCATGGCTCTCATAGGAGGTGTGGGAGGGGGACAGTGGAAATCACACGTTCAGTCAAGCTTGACTTATGGAGGTAGCAGGAAGGGCATTTCTGACCAAGGGCCCTGGAGAAACAAGAAGGCACCATGGTCATGGAGTGGAGGGATGGGGGTGTGCACATTATGTGACCAACCTGGATAGGACTGGGAGTGTCCGGGCAGTGGCCTCCGAGGTCACCAGGGCGGCTGCATGCGTGGGTGGGAAGGGAAAGGCCTGGTCTTTTACCCAGTTAGCATCCTCCCTCCCCAAAGAATGGGATAAGGGGTCCTCTGGTCCTTGCCCAGATTCTCATTAACATTAGACCGGCTTTATTTCAATAACCTCCTCTGTTTGCCTCCCAGTTTCTGAAAAGGAGACGAGGTAAAACTGAAGGGTGAGGCATAGTTTTGGATGTGTGTGAAGGCAGCTCATCCTAAGGAATAAGCTGGGAAAGGGTGGCGAGATGGGACCTGTACTGTCGTGGTTCCCCTCAGCACATACCTAAGCAAGGCTGCCCTCGCGGGGTGGGGCTGACTCTGGAAGCAGGTGGCCCCAATCTCAGGAGGCAAGCAGACAAATGGCTTTGAGGGTCCCCCCAAACTGCTCCTCTATCTCCCTGGGGATAATGTCCCCCAGATGGGGTGGGCCACTCTTACTTAATGGCAGAGAGAGATGAACTGAGGGAGTGGAGAGGCAGGCCTCACTCCATGGCCTTGGTGGGCAGGGGGACTGGTCCTGGAGGGCGAGGACGAAACCAGTTTCAGAAGACCCCAGACCTCCTTTGAGAGCCCCTCCTCCTTATATCCCCAGCAACCTTACTCCTGATTCTTTCCCCACAGGGGCCAGGTTGGAAGGAATACAAGGTGTTGCACTCACGTGGGGAGAATTCAGCCTTGTACCCCAGGGCGCAGGTGATGAGGAGGATGACGAAGAGGGGGATGGCTGCCATGGAGACTTTCATCCTCCTGGTGGGGGAGAACTTTATCCTCCTGGTGGGGGGCTGCTGCAGGGGGAGAGCTGCCCTGGTAGGGACTTCGGAGGCTCCTGGGCTGAGGACGTGTTGAGAAATGATCATCAAGGCAAAATGTTTTTTTTAAAGTGAGGGAACTAAGATGACAAAGGGAAGTAGGGAGTAACGATGCCTCAGCACTTTCAGATCCTGAACGTTTGTTGAGGGCAGAGTAAGGGAAGCCTGGAGAGCCAAGATTTCAGGGAGGAAATTGCCTTCCATCCCTAGTGGGAATAAATTTAACTCCTTGGATATAAGCCCCCCTTTGGTGTAGGCCACAGCACAGGGCCTGGGGGTACTGTTGCACACTTAGTGCAAGACCTCAAGGCTGGGACATGGCCTGTGCCCAGTTCCAGTCCTGGGCTTGGAACAAGGCCATGTGTGGAGGTTCAGGATCTGTTTGTCTGGAGATCAGAGGGGATTTGGGGTACCAGGATGAGGGCTGGAGCCCCACAAGTCCGGTCTTACTCATCTGGGCTAGGAACTCCTCACTTAAACACTTAGGCAGAACCTCCAGCTCCCAGGCTTATCACCACCCTCTCACCGTACCCTGGGGTGAAGAAGTGCCATGATGCTCAGTAGACAATTTATTTAACAAACATTACATAATGGTTATATGCACTAGGCACTGTCCCAAATGTTTTAGGAATATTAGCCCATTTAATCTTTAAATCAGCAGTTGAGGAAACTGAGGCAGAGAGAGTATAAAAAACTCACCCAAGCTTTGACAGTTGATAAGTGGAATCAGTGTTCAAACCTGGGCAGTCTAGTTTCCAAGTCTGTGTTCTTAACTGCTATGCCCTGGGGAAACATGGGACACCAGCCCCCCCCCCCCCCCCCGCCCCTTGCCCTGACTAAGCTGTCTCTGTAAGTGTCCTGGCTAGTGTGGCTTTTCTGCAAAGCCTTTAGTCTGAGCCCTTTCTGAGCTCAGGTGGATCCCTTTGGGGCCCTCTCTTGGTTTCTGACTTGTGTTACAGAGAAGCTTGATGGGTACCTAGAAAATGCCCTGTTCAGGGATGGCTAGTACGCTTCACTGATTCAGGGTGGACCAGAGTTCTGTGTTGCACACCATTCTGAGGCCATGTCCACACACCCCAGAGGGAGTGCTGTAACTAACATGTGGTTCCTGTTAGGGTACAGTTCACAGGCTATGTATTGCCATCTTTAGATTAGTCTAAACTGGCCATTTATGGAGGAGGAATTGGGACTCAGGAAGGGCCAGGGGCTTGCTCATATTTACAGGATGACTGGGATGCAGAACAGACCTGCCTTAGTCTAGTGGCCTTTACCATGCTCTTCTTGGGGGCCCTTGGCCCATTTTGCTTGCTGCTGTGGTTGGAAAGCTGTTCACATCTTCTTTCCTTGACTGGACTCATCAGGGCAGGGAGCTTCTGTTCTTTATCTTTGCCCATTCACACAGAGCCTGGCAGGGAGCAGGTGATTTATAAATGCATGTTTTAGAAGAAGCATGAATAAATAAATTGAGCAGGTCGAAGTATGTACATCTCACAGGAAACATGCTGGGGTGCCAAGACAGCCATTTATTAGACATATTCTGTGTTTGTTATCATCAATAACAATACTATTTAAACTCTTCAGATCAAATAACAATTGCCATTAGGAACCATCTAAGGAAATAAGTTGTTTTGGGGGTGAATATGAGTTGGAAGGAAACAGTGTTTACTTTGTTTTCCTGGAGATTTAGCCTCCCTGCCAAGTTGTTGTTAGGAGCCTTACAGGAAATCCCTTTATTTTCTAAGAAATTATTAAGTTCCTATCTATGTTAATCTGTATATGCTAATTGCTATAATAAACAACCCCTAAATCTCAGGGGATTAATTAAATGAAGGCTTATTTCTTGCTCTCGTCACAGTCCAATGTGTGTGAGCAGTAGGATGAGGGTGTGTGTGTTGGGGAAGGCTGTTCATGCACCTGTTCAGGGACTAAGCCTTCTTCTATCTGTGATTCCCCCAGTTTCAACACAAGGCCTCCAAGTTTGCTACAAATGGGAGAGGCAGAGGAGAGCTGGGAGATTTTCATGTACCAGTCCCGGAAATGATATAGATGACTTTCACTTAACACTCCATGGCCAGAATGAAGTCACCTGGCTCCAATTTAATGACGAAAATATGGAAAATATAGATCATCTGTGTGCCTAGGAGAATGGAATGGGTTTATTGACTACATCACTTCTTTGCCACAATATCAAATGCCAGGTACTGGGCTATGCTTGGAGGGTGGGAATGAAGATGACCCTGACCTCAGAGGACTCATAGCTTCAAGAGGGACTCAAAAAAGTAAATGAAAATTACAATACAGTGGGATGAATGGAATTTGGTAGCAACATGGAGACCTTAAATATTCTGTTGCCCACTGGTAAGTATGTAGTACCTATTTAAAAAATATTAAAAATGTTTTCCAAAGCAGCACATACACATTGATTTAAAAAAAAATCAAAGAATACAGAAGGAGTGTGTGGGACATACATTTTCTGAGTTCCTGCTTGTCTGAAGATGTCCTTACTCATCCCTCATACTTGATGGATATTTTTCCTGGGTATAGAATTCTACCTTGAGAGTAGGAGAATTTTTTTTGCGAGGGGGGACTTATATTTGTGTTTTTCCCCTGGTTTTTCCTCTCTCTAGATATTTTTTTAAAGTTAATGGTCTTTTTATTGGAAAAAAAGACTAGCATTTACAACTGGGAATGGACATAAATTGTAATTTCTTGAACAGCAATGTTGATGGTGTCCCACAGCCTCAGCCTACTCTGCTGGCTCCAAGTCATGGTTCATAAGGTTTTAAAAATGGAGTCCAAAGATAGTCCCTTCCTTTTTAAAACTTTGTGTGAATGGTGACAGCCACACCCGCTTTGCTCTAGTACAATGAGGACAAGTCTAACCCAGGACACACAGCCTGCTACTAGGATGAGTGTCATCACCATGGGTCAGGGCACACGGAAGTATGAGAGGGCCGTTCTGCTAAGTGGGGCTATGTTTAGACTATTTATCCTTCATCCATTTTTCTGCACAGCATCCTGAGGTAAACCAATTTTAAATGTTTGTTTTCAGTAAACCAGCCATGACGATTTATACTAACAAATTGAACTAGAACCCATTTGAATACGCTTTCAATTTGTTTTTTTCATTTATCATTTTTAACACAAATGCCTGATACTGCTCAATTGTCAAGCAGCATGCAAGAAAAACTGGCCAGCCCAAACAGTGTATTAATCAAGAGCAAATGGAACTGCAAGGAGTCCACGAAATGCTTCTTGATCATTAAGGTAGTACAAGTATTTATATTATAAAACTGATGGGAGCTTGATCTTTAAAGGACAGGACCACCAACCGATACATGCAGATTTTGTGTGTGTGCACCTAAGGGACCTTTGACATTCAGTTTTGCTGTAGAGAAACAGAATGAGTAAATGAACTTTTTTTTTTTTTTTTTGCAAGAGGTAAGTAAAAAATTCAGTTGGATTCTTCTGGAGGGGGAAAAGGAAATGAAAGTAGGTCTTCATTTTACAATCATCATCTATATGAATTCTTCATAGTCAACTTGTCCATCTCCATCAATATCTGGTTCTCTGACCATTTCATCGACTTCATCTGTTCGTTTTTCTCCCAAGTTTGTCATGACATGAAGTAGTTCTGCCACACTGATGTAACCAGGGCCATCCTTGTCAAAGACTGGGAATGCTTCACAAATTTCTTCTTCACTGTCTGTATCTTTCATTTTTCCAGCCATCCTAGTCAAAAATTCTGGTTAGTCAATGGTGCCGTTACCATCAGCATCCACCTCGTTGATCAGATCCTGCTGTTGGACTTCTGTTGGGTTCTGACCCAGTGACCTCACGACAGTTCCAAGTTCCTTTGTTGTGATGGTGCCATCACTGTGTTTGTCAAATAGGGAGAAAGCTTCCTTGAACTCAGCAATCAGCCATGCTGCGAGCTAAGGGAGGGGGAGCAGAGGGAGCCAGGGTGGTTGCCCTAGTGCAAGGGCTGTGGTGGTGGGGTGCCCCCCACACTGCCACAGCTAAGGCACAGCGTGCGCTCAGCGCTGTGAGTAATGGCCCCCTGCCTGCGAGGCTCTCAGCACTACTGCCCCATTCTCTAGGGGATTTTAAGATTTCTGATTTATCCTTGTTTTTTTTTGCTTTTTGGCAGAAAAACATGATCTGAGGCTCATCTTATACTTTGCCCCAGCTCTAGGAATCAACCATTTCTCCAATGAGTCCTGGTTCCCATTAGTAAAGGATGGTTTTGAGAAATCTGGGTGCTTAGGGTGCTCACTGCTTATGGGAAGGGCATAGCTCTTAGGTCTGAGCTCTTAGTGGACAGAACTAGGAAATATATCGAAGCATATATGTGTGAATGTGTATATAAATTTATATCTATTTCTATTATATCAATCTCACACATTTATAGCAATTTCTATGTCATCAGTCTCACTATATGAAAAACCAAAAGTTTATACCAATACATTCAATTCCAAATCAACACCGCAGGGTTTATTTTAACCTTCCTTGTCTATGTGTTTCCCTCTCTACTTTAGCAGTGAGAAATCTGGCTCCCATTAACCTCAATATGTTTACCTCTTTGCACTGTCCCCTGTATATACCAAATCTTCTGGCCATACTGACTGGATCACAGGTCACACTGGCCTCGACCATGTGGGTCATGCCCTCTGCCGCAGTCCTAGCTGAGTCCTCAGGTGAGCCCCCTGGTTCACACCAAGAGAATGAATACATGAAGGGGGAAAAAAAGAGAAAAGGGAATGAGCTATATATTTAAAATCTTCACTGTGCTTCTAAAAGTAGAAGAGTAAAAACATGGATGTTTCCATTTGCTGTTTTATGTCTTAATGATTTCTGTTGCAGCTCTTTGAAGTTTTTGTTTTATTTTTTAAAGATTTATTCATTTGAGAAAGAGAGAGAGCAAGAGAGCAAGCATGGGAGCATGGTGGGGAGGGGCAGAAGGAGAAGGAGAGAGAGAATCTCAAGCAGACTCCCCACCAAGCACAGAGCCCAAGGCAGGCTTGATCCCAGGACCCTGAGATCATGACCTGAGTGAAAATCAAGAGTTGGCTGTTTAGCCAAGTGAGCCACCCAGGTGCCCCCCCCCGTTTTTAAGAACTTTTAAACACTATTTTTCTAGCTATTTTGCACAACTCCCAAGATTTTTACTTTAAAAAATTTTTTTTAAAAAGATAAAAAAATTTTTAAACTAATCTCTATACCCAATGTGAGGCTTGAACTCACAACCCCAAGATCAAGAGTTGCTCACTCTACCCACTGAGCCACTGAGCCAGTCAGTGCCCCTCAAGATTTTTGCTTTTAAAAATTGAAAATTGGTTGCCAGACTTACTTAGCCATGTTTAAACTTTCCTCAATTGCATATTTCTTTTATAATTAAACAACTCTGATAAGCTTCATCTTAAAAAAAAAATCAAATATCAACACAAGTCAAGAACTGGCTCATTTTATTGTTTGTTCTTAAGAAGACCATCAAGATTTATTTTTTCAATTCTTTGAAATTGTTTTTCGGTTACATGGAAACATGTGCTTTTTATAAAAGCTGCAAACAATGCTGAAATTACAGAGTCAAAAGTGAGAGTTCTTCAAATTTCCATTCTACCCTGTAGCATCAACATTACCTGGGAACTTGTTAGATATGCTGATTTTGGGGGGCTCCACTTAGTCCTACTGAATTAGAATTTCTGGAGATTAGATCCAGCACTCTGTTTTTAACAAGGCTTCCAGGTGTTTCTTTCTTTCTTTCTTTTTTTTTTCACATGCATGGTCAGTGTTTTATTCTTTGAAGAATGGTTCTGAAACATTACACTAAGTCAGGCTGAAAGGTAAAGTTTAAAATAGTTTTATAAGGCTGTAACATATGACTGTTTATTCCCCAAATTTTGACCATAGAGCTTATGATATACCTAGTTGGCAGTAGGACCAGGTTTTTCCAAATGGTCATCATTTTTCTCTTGTAGGCATAGACTTCTTCTCTCTAGCTGTATTCTGCTTTTGTTGCATTATCTCAGAGTCCCTCTGCTTTCTCCAAGAGGTGGTCAAGCTATCCTCTTTTCTTTTTCCCCTGCTAATTTCCTGGGATTTCTTCATGTTTTTCTGGCGGGCACGTTCTCGCTAATTTCCTTACTCACGGGCCGTGCCCACCCGGGACCGAGCCTGGAAGAGTGCCCTCCAGGTGATTCTTATGCATACTAAAGTTTCAGATCTATAGTGCAGCTTCCTAACTGGTGTGCTTCAATATAGAGCTGACCCTTGAACAAAACGGGCTTGAACTGGTGCAGGTCTACCTACATGTGGATTTTTAAAAAATAAATACAGTAAATGCTGTAATGTATTTTCTATGCCTGATGATTTTTTTTTCTTCTCTTTAAAGATTTTGTTTGTTTGTCAGAGAAAGAGAGAGAGAGAGTACAAGCAGGGGGAGCGGCAGGCAGAGGGAGAAGCAGACTCCCCACTGAGCAGGGAGCCCGATGCGGGACTCGATCCCAGGACCCTGGGATCATGACCTGAGCTGAAGGCAGACGCTTAACTGACTGAGCCACCCAGGTACCCCTGCCTGATGATTTTACAAAATATGTGTGTTTTATGTTTATGTTAGCAGTGAGGCTTTGGCAATAGTCGGCTATCAGTAGTTAAGTTTTTAGAGAGTTATACTTGGATTTTTGACTGCGTGGAGGTCAATGCCCCAAACCCTACGTTGTTCAAAGGGTCAGCTTCAGCCTTTGGGTAGCCGGCATGGGGCCTGGGGAGGTATATGGCCCAGGCTGGTTGCCCCTCGTATAAACAACCTCATTATTTTAATCCAGTGTTGCATAATAACTTGGAGATTTAGAGATGAATTATACATATGATTCTTGTACACAGAGGTCATATTTTATTCTTATTTTCAATCTTCTCTATATCCTGCCTACCACAATGTATAACATAAAGTAGCCACTCAGTTGTTGTTTGAGTGACAATAAACACCTGTTTCAGGATTCCAGAGAAAGGGGGGTGGGTGCTCTGGATGGGATAGCGGGGGAAGGTTTTACAGGGACATCGAAGTTGAACCTTGCAGGCTGGGTTGAGTTTTGCTGGGAAGAGTTGAGAGGAGGAGCATTTGTGGCTGAGGCACCAGAGAGAGCAAGGAAGCATAAAAGAACACGCGATTTTTGAGGAACTGTGAAAATAGAGTAATGTATTATGTAATTGACCTAGACATAACAAGCCATTGTCCGCTCCAAGACCTCAAAGACCTTCTATGAGTGACCAGATGCTTGGTCAGAAAGGAATGTCTCAGTGTCCATCCCCCTTTCTGTTCAGCTGCCATTGTCATGACCCAAAGCCTTGCTGAGGAGACACCTGGTCCTCTGCTGTCCCGGCGGTCCAGTGGTCTGTGCTCTCCATTTCATTCTATTGAGCTAACAACTTGGCCAGCCGGAGAAACCAATGAAATCACACACCTTCCCCTTGGGTCTAGCACGGTTTCAATCCAACAACTTTTTGAGATTTTCACCGAGGCTCTGAAACAAAATCTCTATGGAGAAGCCAAAAGTTGCTGTTTCCATCACTCAGTTCTCAGTGGGCTGGTGTTAACTCGAAGCTGCTGAATTTAACAGAATACAGTGAAGTGGATGAGAGCAACAGGAGAGATCATAAATGGGTCAAATTATAAGCCAGAAGCCTGAGCATCTGTATTTGCCTCTTTTACCTCCCCAAATCCCATGGAAATGACTGGAAAAATATGAAAACAAAAATAAATTTGTAGTAGCAGAGGAAATCAGAAAAGATGACATCAGCTGAACGTAAGAAGAGAAATCTCTGTATAAAGGACATGGGTCAGCTTGATGGCAAAATAAGGAGGCTGCGAAACCTGTTTCCTCATATAGGTGAAGGAGAGATCATTGAAAAAATACTTTCTCAGCAGCATCCTAGGTAACACAAAGATCAAAGTCAGTGGTGTTGGGAGAAGAAGATGTGAACTTGCCAGTCCCCACTTCAGGGCAGGCGGGTGTGGGGTTTGCCCCAGGATAAAGCTACAAGCACAGTTCTCTATGTAAGAAGTCTGTCTGCGTGGAAGTCTTCCACAAGGGATGATGGACTGGAGAGGGAGCTGGGCAGTACCCAGGACAACTTCTGGTCAAAGGAAAGAAAGAAGTCCCACCACCTCCGCCCCCTAGAAATGAAGCTCTCCGACAACCTCAGTGAAAGCCGGACCAGTCCCACCCCTCCTTCCTTCTCACCTACCAGAGCCAGTGCCCCCATCCTCGGAATCTGCATTCACAACCAGGGAACTAGGGATTCCCACTTCCGCTGGGAAAAAAGAGAGGAATCCCTGAAGGAATGAAATTTACCAAGGCACAGTTCCACCTGCTAGCCTGCCTACATTTTTCACCCACACCTCCTAAAATGGTATCTCTAAGTGAGGTCCTTCCTAAGACCACCTTCATAAGAATTACCTGGAATGCTTGGCTAAACTGTGTACATCTGTGCCCTACCTTTTATTCCCTAGTCATCTTCTGTCTACCGCCTACTCCCAAATGATGAAGTGAAAGAAGCTTTTCTACACTGTAGGCAAACCTCCAAAGATTATTCTTCGTGGAGAGAATAAGATGAGACAAAGTGTGAATGTGTGTTTAATCCCTTTAGAGTTATAATAATTCCCAGCTTTAATCATTGTCTCAAGTGTCTTCTTCTAATAGTGTTTATTATTATGATGGATATTTGGTTATCAATCAGTTTTTTCCCTAAAACTCTTTATGGCAAATCACCCAAAAAGTAAGATAGGTTTTTTTTTTAAAGACTTTGTTTATTTGAGAGAGAGAGAGAGTGAGCACAAGCTGGGGGAGAGGCAGAGGGAGAGGGAGAAGCAGACTCCCCACCGAGCAGGGACTCGATCCCAGGACCCTGGGATCATGACCTGAGCTGAAGGCAGACGCTTAACCAACTGAGCCACTCAGGTTCCCTGAATGTAAAATTGATATTCACTCCAACTTTATTTTTTTAAAAAGATTTATTTTTTTATTTGAGAGAGAGAGAGCACTCAGTGGGTTGAGGGGCAGAGGGAGAGAGAGAACCTCAAGCAGACTCCCCGCTTGCAGGGCTCGATTTCACCACCCATGTTCAGTCCACCTTTAAATGTTTTTCTTAATGTCGTGTAACTTTAGCCCCAATGCAGGGCTCAATCTCACCACCCATGTTCAGTCCAACTTTAAATGTTTTTCTTAATGTCCTTTAACTTTAAAGAGGGGAAGTTATGTCTGTTGAGAGAAAATATCCAAAATGTAGAAATAAGGCAGAAGGATGACTGCAGGCAGGTCCTCCAATGTCATTTGGAAGATTGTCCACAAAGCCTATCCCAGGGTTCCTATAGGGGAATGTCCTCTCCAGTGGTGGTCTACTTACTACTGATGGGGCCCCTGACTTTGTGAAACTATGTTAACTTGTAAATTTTTATCTAGCACAGATGTAAATGACTTTTGTCCAGTAGAAAAGATAATTACCAGGGGCACGTGGGTGGCTCACTTGGTTAAGTGTCGGACTCTTGATTTTGGCTCAGGTCATGATCTCAGGGTCATGATCTCAGGGTCGTCAGATTGAGTGCCGTGTCGGGCTCTGTACTGGGTGTGAAGTCTGCTTAAGATTCTCTCCCTCTCCCTCTGCCTCTACCCACCCTCTAAAAATGAAAAAAAAAAAAAAAAGAAAGAAAAAGAAAATATCATCCCCAGTGTTACAATTTTATTTTCCTATAGGATATTAATGTTTTTCTCTGACTTAACATTTCAGAATGCCATCCCCAACTAACTGTATAAATCTCTGTTCCTCAGATGATCTTTGACTCAGTTTTCCCTCATTGAATGGGTTAAGTACATTTTGACACATATTCAATCTATGTTTGAATGAGTTTGAATGTTTTTAGCTTTTAAAAAATTCTATTATGACACATCATTTGGAAAAAAACCCACAGAATCCAAATTTCAGCAGTTTCTTTTTCCTCTTGAAATTCAAGGAAAGTTACATCGGATACTCTTTATTAATGCATTGCTTTTATAACCAGAACAGAAAGAACAGTAGTTGTTGCTTTTTGAAAAATAATTCAGGCCAAGAAAATCCCAGGAGGGAGTTGGGACAAACCAATTGGAGGTGGGGTGAGTGGCCCCTAGTATTCCTTCTTCTCAAGCAACATCTGCATTGTTAGGTTCTTCCTCAGGGACCTCATGCAATTCTGAACTTCCAAAACAAGGGGGTCAGCACAGACAAGCCTCTCCTTCTTGGTGAGGAAGCTGGGGAGCAAGGCGGAGAAAGATTACAAACTAAGGGGTGTTCAGAAAATGGGGATGGGGAGCCCCATCCTCCCTGGCCCTGGGATTCCCCCACTTGGACCAGCCTGTTCTTTTCCTTCTTTGCTGCAGGGAGTCAGGGCACCTCCTCTCTGAGACCCTGCCTCACTTAGCCTCTGAGACTGCCTAAGTGACTCACGTGTGTTTCCCCAAGCAGCCTTTCTTCTCTCTCCATCTGTCCCCGGTGTCCCTCCTCACTGGGAACATCTCTTACCTGATGCCCTGCAGGATCCTAATGAGGACGCAAGCCTCCCGGGACCTGGCAGGATCCAGAAGGTGGGACTTTTCCTAGACACCCCTCCCCAGATACGACACTTACATGACACCTGGCCGGGAGCACCCACTGCTTGTTTCAAAAAAATCTTTCATGTTTGCACATCGAATTTTTCGTTTGTAGTCTGGGCAGCAGTCAGAGGGACGGTGAAAGCCTGCTGCAAGGGGAACGAGCCATTTAAGGACTGGGTCTCTTTTTAAGGAAGACTAGATCCTTTCCCCCTTGCCTCCAAAGTCCCGGGGAAGGGTGAGAAGGCACAGGATTCCAGAGGGATGTTCTCCTCTGCCTGCACTTGCTTCACTCTCCTCGGGGCTGAGCTCTGTGTCTGAGGGCACCCAGGCAAGGCCACAACAGGGCCAAGACCAGTTCTGATAGAAGAGGGAGCGTCTCGTGCCAGCAGGAGGCATCAGTGAGCACCTCTGCCCCCAGGTGAGCCCAACTCGAGAGACGGTTGGGTGGAATAGAGGTGACCTCTAACGGCCCATCCCGATCTTCCTGGGGACATTCGCCACCTTCGGGACCCTCCCCACCTGTCGGCTACCCCCGCCCTGTAAATGAGGTGTTTTGAAGCCACTGAACAGATCTGTGCAGCTGCTACTTTTAAGCATATGCTATAATATAACATATACCTTTACCTTCCATGTGTATTAAGGGTTCATGCTGAAGTTTCGCCTCCATGGGTTCTGTTTGGGAGAAACAGACAAGGAGGGGAGAGAAATCACCGTGGCAGCCTTGTCTCGCTGTCTCCACCGGTCTCATGCCTCAGCCCCATCCCCTGGTAGGGAGGTGACGATGCTGGACCACTGGACACCGGTCTGGGTTCTAGGTCTGCCTCCAGGCCCCTTTTCTCGTCTCAGGGCCCTGGGATGTTTCAGGGAATTTTGAAACTGTCTGAGACGTGAAACCATCCGATTGACTTTGAAATACAAAAAGCAAACTGTAAATCTGATATGAATAAATCAGTCGAATGGGTACATAATGTGATACATGCCACAATACTTTCCATACATTTCTGGAATCCACAACAGCCCAGGAAACCGAAGAATGTTTCGTTAACTGATTTGGTGGCACAAGGTCACCCAAAGTGAAGTGAGGCTATTCACAATCATTATTTACCCCAGTAGTATGATTATTTGTAGTTGCTGCCGAAATACTACCCTGTTTGATTGAAGTATACTTCTCAGACTCTTCCAGTGAGTTAAGTAACGTCCAAGTATGTGTTACCTTTTAAAAAATGTCATTTATTTTCTTGAAAATGTAAAATATACATAATAAACACAATTGTAAGCATGTTTAAAAAGCGTACGGTTCAGTAGGACGAAGCACATTCACCTATTGTGCAACCATCACCACAATCCATCCACGGAACGTTTTCATCTTGCAAAACTGAAACTCTGTACCTGTTAAGCAATAACTCCCGTTTTCCCTTCCCCCAACCCCCAAGCCACCACCATTCTTCTTTCTGAATTCGACTACTTTAAGTGCCTCATCGGAGTGGAACCATGAAGAATTTGTCCTTTTGTTACTGGTTTACCTCACCTAACATAATGTCTTCAGTGTTCATCCGTTTTGTAGCACGTGTCAGAATTTCCTTCCTTTTTAAGGCTGAATAATATATCGTATGTATATGCCCCATTTAAAAGAACTCTATTCATTTGTTAATGGATGCTTGGGTTGCTCTCACCTTTTGGCTGTTATGAATAATGCTATGATTAGCATGGGTGTGCACATATCTCTTCATGTACCTGCTTTCCGTTCTGGATATATACTCTTCTGAGTATATATCCAGAGAGGAACTGCTGGATCATATTGCATTACCTTTTTAAAAACTGAATACTTCTGCCTTCCAAAACACATCTAGCCCCAAAGTTTTGGATAAGGGATTGCGGACCTGCATTATGCTAATTAGGCAAAGGCAACTGAACTTTTAGATCATTTCTTATAGAGTTACACATAAATTCTATTTAAGAAGGCATCTGTTTATACTTGATACGCTTGCTATGATGTGTGTGGGGCTTGCAAAATAAAATCTTAAGTGGCCTTGCCTTTCCATTGCAGCTTCCTAACCAGCTCCTACCCTCATTCCACCACTTAATAGCTATATGATCTTTTTTTTTTCTGAAACGGAATATTTAATATACTTTGTAAGAACAGAAGAAATGCAACAAGGATTAGAATTTTATAATATACATTAGATATTTCTGTAAAAGGTATTCCATTTTTCAAAGGCGTTTCCCCGATTTCCCTGTCTTTTCTATTTTCCTCAGAGCACTAAGCAGGAATTACTACTCTCAGAAGTAGGCTGCTCCGTTGTATCAGACAGTAATCACATTTTTAGGTTTCAAGTCCTCATCATCTCCCCAAACCCCTTTTCCTTTCACCGTACAGTCTCACCGCACTGTTTCACGGTAACATTGTACTCAGCTCAAATTCAAAGAGCCTGAACGAAAGCTAGAGGCCCAAGGAGTTTAGAGCGCTCGTTTAGTAGCAGTGTCTATTGGCACAAACCTTCTTTTTATTCATAACTACGATAATAGACGTGGAAGCTACTTTAATGAAACAGGAACTCAGGAATGAGATCATTAAATATAACTAAACACATTTTAAATATAAATACCATGTATTTCCTGATTAGTATCAGGTAAGTATCTAAGCTATCTATCCCAAATTCTGGTCTCAGAGAAAAAGGTCAGAGACAATTATAAGCAAGGTGCTTCATATTTATCAGGTCCATTTTTAAAACAATGAGATCCTTTGGAACAATCACTTTAGTCTTTCTTTTTATCAGAGATTTCCGTTGGTCCTTTTGTTGGTAATCCATTTATGTCTGCGTCCTTACAATCTACCTTGCCTTTGTTTTTATTGTGGGATTCTCGAAGAGCTTTTCTAGGCTACCTACGACTAACAAAGGGGGAAATCAGAGGATACATGTATGGCTCCAGGAATTTTTTGTAGATCCAGAGCAGAATCGGAATGACGATGCAAGGAATGCACACCATCGGGAATGCACATCTGCTGGAGTTCCTGAACCGCAACCACGGGTCCGAGCGTCTAGCTATATGATCTTGAGCAAGTTGTCTAAGTTTTCTTATTTGTAAAATGAGAATAATAATATAATATGCAAAACTATACAAGTTGCTGATAGTCTACCCCACAAGGTTGTTAGGAGGATCTAATGTATTAAGTCCATAAGACACTTAGAACAGTGCCTGCCTGCACGTAAGAAGTACTAGATATTTACTTGTTAAATAAATAGAATGGTTAGGTGGACTTGGGTGAGGCACTTTCCTGGCTTGTTACATTTCCTCTCCAAAATGATAGTTTTACACTAACATTGTAGAATTCTTACTATAGTTTTGATTTAGCACGTTAACCGTCCTATGTCAGCTAAGAGAAAGCATCAAATAATTCTGGTCATGAAAAGGGGAGAGTTATTTCCCCAAGGGGGACCAGTCATTTGTATACAATTTTCCCCAGGGACCAAGGCCTGCAGAGAGAGAGGCCTACAGCCTATTCAGGGATTCACATCCCTGTCTGAGACAGGGAACAACCTCAGCAGGACAAAGGTGTCCTTCTGCGTTTCCTCCCCAGCTCGCGAGTTACCGTGGACCTTGTCACCAGTGGGAAGGTTCACTGAACTCACCATGAAAGACCTGGACCCGGGATCCAAGGGCAGTAGCAAGAATGAGGAAGGGGAGGGCAGCCACGAGGAACTTCATCTTCCCTGTAGCAGGCAGAGCTGGTCTGAGGACTCCTGGCTTTCTGCTCTCTGACTCTGTGGGATCCCAGCTCTGCCCTTGTATTTATAAGAGAGGAGGATCAGGAAGTCACAGGGCAGAGGTTCAGAGTGCTGTTCTTTGGCTATACGATAGACAGCATGCTATTTCTGAAAAAGGGAACAAGGCTGGGAATGCAACAGGAAGTAGATGGTAAAGGAGACTTCATGCTTTCCCAACTGCCCAGTGGATACAGGCACAGAGAGCGACTATTTCATGAAGGACCCTTCCTCCAGGAGGTTAATTTCATCCTCTAGGTCAGAGTGTTTTCCTCAGGAGCTAAGCACCTTCAAGTGCAGGAATAGCCTGTAAACCAGTCATGTGATTCCTCACACGGACTCCTGATCCTTGACTCCTCGCTTTGTTTCACGCCCCACAGCCAATCCATTAATAAATACCGTAGGCTCCACTTGCAACAATGTATCCAGAGTCTCATTATTCCTCAGCATCTCTCTGCTGGGAGTTTTTTGAAGAGGCTCATGGATGTATCTCAGAATATTTTGCCAGGGAGAAGAGAGGGGAGGCATTTATTTTTGGCTTTTATACCTGCGGAACTTTTAAAATATGGCCACGGGTTTTGTGACACTCCTGTCACCCAGGGGTGGAGTCTATGTTCTCTGCCCTAGAAATGGAGAGGGGCTTGTGGCTGGTTCAATCAATAGCGTATGCCACGTGACCTCTGAGGCTAGGTTGTGAAAAGTCATGGACTTCAACCTTGGTCACTGGAACGCTCACTCTTGGAGTCCTGAGCCACCAGATAAGAAGACTGACTAGCTTGAGGCTGCGATGCAGTGAGGAAGCCCAAACCACAGGCAATGTTCTGGTCGATGGTCCCAAATGAGCATAGCCCTCAGGTCATCCCAGCCTAGGTGCCAGACGTGGGTGTGAGGAAGCCTCCAGATCTGCACTGGTCAATCCAGCACCTACTAGCCGCATGTGGTTACTGGCACTTCCAATGGGGCTAGTCCACACTGGGGTGTTCTGAAAGTCTAAACCTCACACAAGGTTTTAAAGATTTAATTACATGCCCGCTGCCACGTAAAATATCTGGATAATTTTTTACATTGGTTACATGTTGACATGTTGGATATATTGTGTTAAAGAAAATATATTATTACAGTTCATTTCATCTGTTGCTTTTTGCTTTCTTAACATGGCAACTAAAAATTTTTTTAAATTATGAATGTGACTTGCATGGTATCTCTATTGGACAGCAGGATTCTAGATTTGAGTCCCTCCTTGCTATTTGTGTCTTCCCAGCTGAGATCTCAGGCATCACGGAGCAGAGACAATCCATCCCTGCTCTGCCCGGTCTGAATTTCTGACCCGTAGAATTTGTGAGTAGAGCAAAATAGTTGTCGTTTTATACCATTAAACCTTGGGTGGTTTGTGACACAGCAACAGATGATGGGGACAACACTTCATTGGCCAAGGGTGGACCACAGAGGTTTCCTCGCACTTCTTGTTTGCTCTTGCGTGTGTGTTATGTTCTTGCAGGACCTCCGCGCCTCAGGATCCGAGAAGCCCCCGGTCAGGAAGCTAGAGTTCTCAAAGGCAGGCTGAGGCACAACCCCGGCCTGGAGCTTACGTAAATCTAGGAAAAGTGAGGGCTGAGCAGCGGCTGAGGTAAGCCGTGGGACAAAAGGACGTGAAGTAGTACAGGGTACGGTCCACCCGTGCTTCCCTCCACTAGGTTTGTGGCTTTATTGTGTTGAATCTGTCACAAAGCCTCCTTCAAGGTGCTTGTATTTAGTAGTTCTTTCAGGTTCAGTGGAACCCACGCTGTGTACCCGTGCTAACGCATCTCTGCTGCTTCCGTCTTCCCCAGGATTCCTGCAAAGCCGAATCCAGTCTAATCCAGCAGAGCCCTATGTTGCAGGGATGGGAACCACAGAGAAATCACTAATCACTGGGAATCATGAAGAGAGGGGCACTACATCAATCCCTTGGTTCCTACGTATTCTAGGTGTTGGGGACATACCATCATCTATCAGCATTTGGGGTTCAGTGGATATACTGCATTCTGGAGAGTCTCAACCCTGAGTTTGTTGTCCCCTTAGCAAAATTATTAACACCCCACCGTTCTCCTGGTCTGGCTGCTTCTGCGTGATTACGTATCTGCTATTGCCAGTGGATCTCCTATGCCCACTGACTCACATTACTGGCTATAAAATGGATCCCTTGGCCCAAGGCAGTGTTGTATAAATACTATCTCATCAGGCATTCTGTAAATCTTTGGATGTTTGTGATGCAGGCAGGTTGGGTCTGAGGACCCAGAGGGGTTCCTGCAGGACCAGCAAGAGAGTCCTTGGCTTTGCACAAGAGAGAAATCAAATGCAAGCCAAGAGGAAGTGAGAGCAGAGTTTATTGAACACATAGAGAGAGCAGATGCAGAGTGTCTTGGAGACTCAGGAAAGATGAATGAGTTTCATTCATCTTGGTGTCTGGGGTTTTGATGGAGGTTAATGGTCTGGTATATGCATCCTCTCAGGCATTTGGGAACTGGTCAAAACAAGCAGGAGTGCTCAGGCTTTAGCTCATCATGCCCTGGAGGCTGGGGTCTTGGTGTCAAGGTGTCTGGAGTCTGGGAAAACACACATGATGATCTCTCCCAGTAACTCCTTAGATGTTATCTATCGTGCTGGAAGCCTCCAACGAAATCATTAACTCCTTGACCTTTACAAGGAGGACATATATTATCTGAACTGTAAGGCATGTGTAAAGGGCAGGGGTGTAGGTCCTAGCAAAAATAGAATCAGGAAGAGGGACAAAAAAAGCAGTCCTTCAT
Source organism: Phoca vitulina (assembly GCF_004348235.1). Taxonomy (NCBI): domain Eukaryota; kingdom Metazoa; phylum Chordata; class Mammalia; order Carnivora; family Phocidae; genus Phoca; species Phoca vitulina. The sequence goes on along the minus strand of NW_022589743.1, from coordinate 15,970,037 downwards.
GGGGTCCCTTGTTTCCCTGTCTCAATTGTGCTTGCAAAGGCACCACTGGCAGAGAAAGAAAAGCCATATCCCGAGTGGGTGACGGTTCTGCTAAGGTCGGGTTGTTGTCTTGCAGGATGGCAGGGGTCCAAGATAACCAATCGACATGTTACCATATGACTATTTTTTCCTGGAGGGTCGGTGCCATATTGAACCTTGACTTCTAGATGTCAGCAGGATGGTAGCTGCTGGTCATGGGGGACTGACACTCACTGTTGGAGCTCCTCTTGCTCTGTCTCTTCTCCACATGAGTAAAGTGTCTTTCCATCGGGTGCTGCGTAAATAGTGTTTCTCCTGGCAGCCCTGACACCTACAAACCACGCAGGAGGTTGACTTCCTGGAACTGCTGCTCCTGATGGTAGCCAGCAAGTATCACTTGCTGAACACATCCCAACTTCCAAAGCTCCAAGACTGGTACTACTTTTTAAGACCCAGGCAGGAGGGGACTGGGCCCTGGACCCTATGCTTTTGAGGACACCTCATTCACAGACACACACAAAAGAAATTTGTCAGAGGACACAAAGATACCTCTGTCTCTTGGGAGGTGGTGCCCAGGGCTGGCCCAACATGACCTGCAACTCTCCACATCCGTTCTTGTGACACACACACACACACACACACACACACACACACACACACACTCTTCATGGCTCAAGGTAAAATGATGCTCCACCTCTCTTGTCCTACGTGCTTGAAATGGAACACGCCCGAGTCTAAAGGCTACAAAGGCTTGTGGGCGGTGTCACTGCGAGCAAGGACACAGACACTCCCTTGGACAGTGGGAAGATTTCAGCTGTAGAAGCTTAAGGTCAGAGGAAAGATAAACCAATTAGCTTGTCAAAAATCTTTCCTTTCAGCAGGAACGCCACCATATTCTTGCATTCCTGCGTTGTTCCCATGTGGTGTCTAGGGTTCATTTTCTTGCATCTTTTTGTGTTCCATCTGACAGATAAACGGCCAGATGAGGGCTGTATGTGTAATAGTTTCACATGGTTGCAATATTAAGCAATTCATTTTAGTTTTAAATTTTTTGTTAGCTCATTTATAATTTTAAATATTGGCATACCTGATGTGAGACCCTCCTTATGGATTCTTGCCTTGGGCCCTGCAAATGTTAGGGGCTGTCCTGACCAGGACCCACAGGGACATGGTGGCTGGTGAGGTGACTGTGGGCTACCCACCTTGCCCACGTCCTTACTGTAATTATCTGCGACTGGAAAGAATCTGTGTATGTCTCTTCCTTCCTTGTGTATGATCTTAAACACCCTCACTGTTGCATATGGAAAACCTTTCTCTTCAAGTAATAAGGAGAACAATGGATCCTACCAACTCGTTTTGTTTCTACTGCTGTCTGTTTGTTTGTAAGTCTGAGCCCAGGCTCTCCTTAGAGAGATAAAAATTTAAACAATAATACCCCCTTAATGAATCTCATAGCTAAAGTCTATTCTATGTTGTAGAATTGCAGCTGCTCCATGGTCAGGGATGGTTTGATGTCCCTGAGATAGATATCTTCTGACCATTTCCTATGTGCCTTGGTGATATCAAGTCAAGTAAAGAGATTTCAGTTGGGGACCAAGCACTTCAACAAATTCTAGCTCAGAGATTAGGTCTTGGTTTAAATATTTGACTTATTCCTTCCTTTAGTAGATTATTTACAAAAATGGCTGTAATAATCCCTCCCATCCAATATGCATGCACTTGGAGAGTCCCTTTCCATACTGACTCTGGTCTTGGCTCTGTGACTCACTCTGATAAGTGGAATAATAGAAAATGTGATGCAGAGACTTGGAAAGTACTGGCACATTGAGACTTGTGTGTCATTTTTCTGCTGAGAGTCTTTATACTGTTGCATGTACTGGCCCATGCTAGCCTTTTGAAGGTTGAAAGACCACATGGAAAGGAAGATTCCCCAGATATCCCAGCTATCCCAGCTGAGAGGTCCTCCTAGACCGTTGAACCCCAGCTAGGTTAGCTCAGGCCAGGAGAATTATCCATTTAACCCATAGAGTTGTGAGAAATAACAAATGCTTGCTTTTAAAAATTTTTTCATTTTTGGGGCACCTGGGTGGCTCAGTCGTTAAGCATCTGCCGTCGGCTCAGGTCATGATCCCAGGGTCCTGGGATCGAGCCCCGCATCGGGCTCCCTGCTCAGCAGGAAGCCTGCTTCTCCCTCTCCCACTCCCCCTGCTTGTGTTCCCTCTCTCGCTGTGTCTCTCTCTGTCAAATAAATAAATAAAATCTTTAAAATTTTTTTTCATTTTTTATTAAGACTTTACTTTTTAAAAGTAGATTTAGATTCCTAGCAAAACTGAGGGGCATACAGAGATTTCCCATATACCTTCTGCCCCCCCACATGCATAGTCTCCTCCATTACCAACACCTGCCACCAGAATGGGATATTTGTTACAACTGATAGACCTACACCGACACGTCATCATCACCCACAGACCATAGCTTACGTTAGGGTTCACTCTTGGTACAGTACATCCTTCGGGTTTGGACAAATGTATAATCCTGTATCCATGGTTCACTCTTGGTATAGTACCTTCTATAGGTTTGGACAAATGTATAATCGTATGTATCCATTATTACGGTATCATACAGAGTATTTTCATTGCCCAAAAAATCCCCTGTGCTCTGCCTATTCACCCCCTCTGCCCCCAACCTCTGGCAACTACTGATCATTTTACTGTCTCTCTAGTATTGCCCTTTCCAGAATGTCATACAGTTGGAATCATGCAGTATGTAGCCTTTTCAAATTGGCTTCTTTCCCTTAGTCATATGCATTTAAGTTTCTTCCTTTATTTTTTCGTGGCTTGATAGCTGTTTGTTTGTTTGTTTGTTTTTAGTGCTGAATATTTCACTGTCTCGACCTACCACAGCTTATTTATCAATTTACCTACTGAAGGACATCTTGGTTGCTTCCAAGTTTTGACAATTATGAATAAAGCTGCTATAAACATTTGTGTGCAAGTTTTCGGGTGGACAAAAGTTTTCAACTCCTTGGGTAAATACCAAGGAGAGCAATCGCTGGATCACACAGTAAGGGTACGTGTAGTTTTGTAACAAACTGCCAAACTGTCTTCTGGAGTGGCTGAACCATTTTGTATTCCCGCCGGCAAATGTATGAGAGTTTCTGTTGCTCTGCATCCTTGCTGTGCTTGATGTCAGTGTTCTGGATTTTGGTCCAGTCTCATAGGTGTGTGGTGGTGTCTCGTTGTTAATGCTTGTTTTAATCTACTAAATTTTAGGGTGATTTGTGATGGAGCAAAAACTAATTGATAATTTCTCTTAGGGCTGTAAAGACTGCCTCATCTTCTTTAGACATTTGCCGAAATCAAGAGTAACAGTCCCTCATTCAAAAGGAGGCTTGCTGTTGTCACTGAGGCTAAGATCACGTGACATAATAGTAACCTTGTGCAATTAATTTAGTGGCTTCTAGTACATTCGCAATACGTGTAGTTATTGCCTCTATCTAGTGCCAGCACATTTTCATCACCCCAGAAGGAGTCCTTGTACCCACGAAGTAGTCACCTTGATTCTCCCCTCCTCCGCCCCCTGGCAACCACTAATCTGCGTTCTGTTCGTGGATTTGCCTATTGTGAATGCTCCATGTAAATGGAATCATAGTGCATGTTGCCTTTTGTGTTTGGCTCCTTTCACTGAACATAACATTTTCAAGGTTCATCCATGTTGTAACAGGTATCAGTACTTCATTCCTTTTTTTTTTTTTTTTTTAAGATTTTATTTATTTATTTGACAGAGAGAAAGATAGCGAGAGCAGGAACACAAGCAGGGGGAGTGGGAGAGGGAGAAGCGGCTTCCTGCCGAGCAGGGAGCCCGATGTGGGGCTCGATCCCAGGACCCTGGGATCATGACCCGAGCCGAAGGCAGACGCTTAATGACTGAGCCACCCAGGTGCCCAGTACTTCATTCCTTTTTACGGCTGAATAATATCCCATTGTATGGCTATACCACGTGGTGTTTATCTACTCAGTAGCTGATGGACGTCTGGGTTGTTTCCAATTTGTGGATATTACGAATACGCTGCTATGAGCACTCATGTACAAGTTTTTGTGTGAACATACGTTCATGTATCAGGATAATGCTGGCTTCATCAGATGAGTTAGAAAGTACTACTTTCTCTTTTATTTTTTGGAAGAGTTTGTTATATTCATCCTTCCTTAAATATTTGGTATGTTTCATCAGTGAAACTATCTGGCATAGAGCTTTGTTTTCTTTGTTGGGAGCTTTAGGTTTATTGCTTTTAATTATACTAGTACTTGTTAAGAAGGACTAGTGTAAGCATTAGTAAAGATGCTTTTATTCTAGTTGGGATAGAAATGGAGAGCACTGGGAAGGTCCCTGCCGTCCAGAGCTGTGGGGCCCTGGTGCCCCATGAGGATTTCAGAGGAAGAAGAGAGTGATCCTTTTGAATTAGGATGATGAGAAAAAGTCACAAAAGAGATAGCATTTGAAGGGGGTCTCAAAAATTGGACCAAGACTCTATACCATTTTAAAATGCAGAGAAAGGAGGAGGAACATTCTAGTTAGAGGTAACTGCAAATAGTGTTAATAACCAGTAGGTGCAAGACATGAGCCACTTATTGTTTTAACTGTTTTGCAGATATTTTATCATTCTATCCTCCCTACACCATGAAATGGGTATAGTTGTCACCCTCTCTTATAGACCAGGGTACAGACGCACAGAGCAGCGAAGTAATTTGTGCACACAGCTAGAAAGAGGCAAAGCTGGAATACAAATCCAGGTCTTCTGATGCTAGAGCTCACCCTTTAAGGCAAAGGCATGGAAATGACAACATTTGGGGCATGTTTTGGGCATGTCCATACTACACATGTAATGTATAAGTGAGCACAGACATTTACCACGGTAACCAATACTTTAAGACAATTCCTTAAAGTAAATCCATACTTTAAGACCAAGAGGTTTTTTTTTTTTTTTTTTAAATAAAAAGCAAAGTAGGGGTCACCTGGGTGGCTCAGTCGGTTAAGCATCTGCCTTCAGCAAAGGGTCCTGGGATGGTGCCCCACATTGTGCTCCCTGCTTAGCGGGGAGCCTGCTTCTCCCTCTGCCTCTGCCGTTCCCCCTGTTTGTGCTCTCTCACTCTCTCTCTCTCAAATAAATAAATAAATAATAAATAAATTTAAAAAATCTTAAAAAAAGCAAAGTAAGGGGCTTTACATATATTTATTTTTTCCAACACCTTTCTTTCTCCTGCAAACTATGCCCCCCTTCTCTGAGGGAACCTCCCTGCGCATGCAGCTATGAGGTTCTCAGGGCTCAGTCCACCCTTTGTCACAGGTGTGGACCCATCCTCGCAAGCCTGGCAGGCGGGTCCTTCCCCAGTAGTTCTCTGCTTGTAAGGAAGGGGAGAGGCAGCTCCGTCCTGCTGCATCTGCAGAAGAGCTGGGGAGTCCTTTGCTCTGGGGCCAGTTTTCCCTGAGCCACGCCCCTGGCATTTGCTCTTTTTAAGTACCTAAACCAAGAAACTATTTTTGTTTTCCCATAGGACATTTTAAGTGGGCTCTCTGTCACATGGGACTAAAAGTAAAGAAGCTTCCGTTCCCCACTCCTGGACTCTTTCTTGCTTTCTGTACAATGGACTCTGGACTCTTTCAGAATTCTGTACAATGAGTAAGAGTGGAAAGAAATCGATATTGGGGTTAAATTTAGGGCAGGACAATTCCCAGGGGCTGGTGGAGGGGAGAGGGATGGGATAGGAGGTGGCCTTGGGCCTCTGCTCTTCGTGCATCCAGAGCTGAAAGGCCCTGGCTGCATCATGGTTATTTCGCTTTGAGCCCTAAGTTGAGGCCTGCTTCATGGGGGTGTGAGTTGTATGGTTGCAGAGCCCCACGCTCAGGGGGCCCTGTGCTTGGTTTTACATTCTTCTGTAATTGAATGGAAGTTCTTCATGTTTTTTTTTTTTTAAGATATTACTATTTTTTAAGTTAAAAAAATTTTTTTTTTATTTTAAGTAGACTCCACACCCGCTATGGGGCTCGAACTCATGATCCTGAGATTAAGAGTCACATGCTCTACCAACCCAGCCAGTCAGGTGCCCACTTAATGGTTTTTGACCTGTTCCAGGTCATTGTGTAGTCGTGGATCCAGGCACCATAGGGGTTGGCCCACATGCACTGGCTCTTTTGGATGATGAAGCTGAGGAATAAGAGGCAGAGGATTCGGAATGAAACTTCCCTTCAGCTATCCTCCTTATGGAATCCTGGAAACTTCTAGATTAGGGCCAGTCTCCTTTCCGGGGGATTGTCTTCTTCCCCAGGACCCCCCCCCCCCAAGACAGTGTCTTCCTCAGTGATTCCTGTGTCCCTTAGCCAACTCCCCTCTTCCATCTTCTCCCTCCTGGACTCAGGCCCTCTCTACCTGCAACATCACACCATTACCGTGCCCAGGAGCTCAATGCCCCATTCCCCCCTGCCCTCCCTTCCATCCTTCCTGGACGGCTTGGGTGATCCCAAATCCCAGAAACCACCAGCTGTTCCCCACCTCATGTCTGATTCCCGATTTCTGGTTTTGGCCTTTCAAAACCTGTTAAAGCCTTGGTTAGTCATTCACACGTTAGTATGAAAAGAGGCTCAGAGAGCTAATTTTAGGATGGCACCTGAGGAGAATACAATTGAGGACACTGAGCAACTAAGGACTGGGGCTGTGGAGATGCCCTAAAGAGGCCCAAATGGGGAAGCTGAGGGACACAGAGACAAATTCTACTGATTTCCTGATTTTCACCTTTACCAGTTTGGTAACTGCCCTCCTCTTTCCAAAAGATGTGAAAAAAAGACGGTAAATACCACTCATCTGGGCATGATGCCACCTTGATGCAGATTCAACAAAGAAGGTTTGTTGTAATTTTTAACCCTTGAACTCACATTGGAAGTATTAAAGTTGGGAGGGAGTGGGAGATTAGGGAAGAAGTTTTCAGAGAGGCTGTGGTAATGCCGAAAATTCTACTTCTCGTAGGGAAGGCTGGGGATGTTTTATCTCTACACCTAATGTTGGAAAGAGGGGCTTCAACCAGATGACTCAGCAATCTGGGGGCACAGTGGACAGCTGTCTGACTCTGGTCTAGAAAACCTAAAGGAAGAGAGATGGTCTAGCCAGATGCTTTGAGGGTGGCACAAAGGGAGAGTTGTTGCATTGGATGGCTTGTTTGGGGCAAAGAGTGTGCGTTTCCCATGGGCCAGGCGTAAGCCTTGAGCCAGAGAAAGGACCAGTGTGGGGTCTTCTCAGGTCCTGTCCAAGAGGACCACCTGGAAGGAAGAACAGCCCCCTACAAAGAGAAGGAATTAACATGTTATTTTTCAGGGCCGAGAAGGAAAAGGCATCCAGCCTAAACAAAGAAGCACTTGACTTGTGACCGGTCCCAGGGGTAGGTGGTGGGTAGTGGGCATTGCAAGAGAAAGAGTCAGCTTCAAATTCCTGCCAAGGCCAGAGCATCAGGGCTAGATGTCCAGGACAGACCAGGCAAGTAGGAACCTCCTAGTTCCCCCTACCTTTTATTTCTATCGAGATAAAAATCACATACCCTAGGGGCGCCTGGGTGGCTCAGTCGTTAAGCGTCTGCCTTCGGCTCAGGTCATGATCCCAGGGTCCTGGGATCGAGCCCCGCATCGGGCTCCCTGCTCAGTGGGAAGCCTGCTTCTCCCTCTCCCACTCCCCCTGCTTGTGTTCGCTCTCTCGCTGTGTCTCTCTCTGTCAAATAAATAAAATCTTTAAAAAAAAAAAAATCACATACCCTAAAATTCACCCTTTTAAATCGGTGGTTTTTAATATATTCACAAGGTTGCGCAACCATCACCACTATCTATTTCTTGGACATTTTAATCACGTCTGTTGGGAGTAAAATCTTTTCCTCTACCAACTTATGTCTGGTGATAAGGAGCCTGCGAATTAATTGACAAAAGACAGATTAACAGGGGAAAAACTTACGTCACCTTTGGGAGTACTCTATAGAGAGAGAAGCTCCCCACACAGTTAGGGTAAAAGTTTACATACCAGCTTAAGGGGTAGGGAGAGGCTAGAGCTTCAAGGGATGGAAAGTTCTAGTGAGGGTTGTTTTTTTTAAGTGCTCCTGGAGGCGGGGTTTGGGGCAGCTGACTCCGAAAAAGCTCTGCTTTAGTAAGGGATGCTCAGATAAGATTTCTTTCTGCATCTGTTGTAGCTCAGAGGTTTTAACTTTGAAGTAATCTTTTTAAAAAAAAGATTTATTTAATTAATTCATTAAGAGTGCAAGTGTGGGGAGGGGCAGAGGGAGAGAGAGAATCCCAAGAAGATTCCGTGCTAAGTACAGAACCTGATGCTGGGGCCTGATCCCACGACCCCAGGATCAAGACCTGAGCCGAAATCAAGTCAGCCGCCCAACTGGCTGAGCCACCCAGGCGCCCCGGAAGTAATCTTCATTCCATTAGTGGCAGGTCACTGGTCCTTTCTCCCCCAAAAGAAACCCTGTGCTCATCAGCACTCACCTTCATTTCCCTTCCCCACGGCTCTCAGCAACCACTAATCTACTTTCTGTCTCTGTGGATTTGCCTCTTTGGGACTTCTGATATAAATGGGACCATACGAGGCCTCACCTTTTCTATCTTCCAGCGTCCCAACCCAGACAGGGTCAGAAATGCAAAGGCAGGGGAAATCCAAGGACTGGGTAGGGAAAGCCCTCCGTCCCTGACTGCAGGCTTTCTGCCTGCAAGGGGCCCAAGGGTGTCACGGAGGCGAGATCAAAGTGGAACTTTCACACGGGATTATAAATTTTATTCATTTATTTATATTGATACTGTGTTTTGTGACTTAAGTGACTGCAGAATGGTTGGTATTATTTGAGAGCCACTAGGAAAATCGTGGGGACTGCTGTGAGTTTTATCCAGGAGCGGAGGACAAACTAGCCCCCAGAATCCAAGACCGAGAAGAAGACTGTTGTGTAATTTGCTCCCCAAAGTTGTCCCCATCCAAGGGATCCTTGACACACAGGGGCTCTGATCTGTGTATATCACGGGACATCTGTCTCTTCCTGGGAGTGGTCAGCAGGTGCCTCCTCAAGGGCTGCTCCTGGGTATGCTCTGGACACAGATGCCCCTTCAGTGTCCCTGAGACCCTTGTCTGGGGCTTACTCGGGCCTCAGCACCACGTAAAGAGCCTCAAGCAGACCTGTTCGCTTCCCACCAACCTTTTTCTTACTGCCCCCTCCTATCCCCCCTGATATCTGCCTCAGCACTTTCTGTTTTTGGACCTCTGGAGGCTCAAAGAGGAACAGAGCAGCGTCCCTGACTCATCCAGCTCCATCCCTGCCTGGGAATTGGTTTTCTCTGAACTTATCACATGCCCTTCCAGTTAAAAGTAACAAACCTCGAGACACATAATTGGATTATTGCTTCTGCTTTTTGCAACGCTGTAGAGTAAAAGCCAAACCCCAGGGTCTAGAGAGGAGGGATGAAGTGGATTTTATGATCCGGGCCCTTTCCCTTGGCAGCCAGGCAGGACTCAGGGGGAGGAGGACCCTGTTATAGAACAGCCACCCCACCCGGAGCTGGGGAGAGTGTGGTGACCATCTGGACACACAGACAGGAGTCCCTGTGCCTGGTTTAACTTTAGTTGGGGTTGGAATTTACAAAACGTCCCTGAGTCTCCTCCATATCGGCAGTGAGAGACAGATGACATCATTACACTTTGAGTCAGGTACCATCACATTTTATAGGGAAAAAGACTGCAGCTTTGGGAGATTAACTTGCTCCTGATCCAAAAAGGAAAAAAAAAAAAAAAAAGTAAGTGGCATAGTTAAAGCGACAAGCCAGGATGCCTGGCTCCTCAGCTTGTTATTTGAATTTCTCCATTGCCGTTACTAGCTGGGTGGCATGGGGCAAGTCACTTAACCTCTCTGAATCTCAGTTTCCATGCTTATACATGGGATAATAATTCCTGTTTTGGCAAATTGTTGAGGTGATCAAAGTAAAGTAGCTTGCACAGTGCCTTAATATGGTGCTTGCTCACTGGAGGCTTTCTTAATACCATCACTGGGTGCCTTCTCCTAAGGGCCTCACTACATGGTTTCCAGCAGGTAAAGAGCAGCCCAATGTCATGGCCTCTTCTCTTGCTTTTCCCCCAGTCCTTCTTGTGCTCATTCCTCTTCTCCTTGGCACAGACTCAGGGCACCATCCTTCACTCTCTATGTCTTGTCCAGAGTCATGTGACAGCACCAAACATTCCTGGTCAAGTCGGCTGCCCCCCTCACCAGCCTGCCCCTCTGCAGCCCTGGACCCCTCAGCTGGGAGGGATGTGAAGACTAGTACCCAAGGAGCTTGTTCCTTATACATTATTAGAGGCAGGCAGACAGGGGCTCTCCTGTCACCACTGCTTTGGAGATGTCAAAGCAACTTAGGTCAGAGCACTAACAAGAAAAGTAGATATTGAATTTTCTCCCTTTCTTCCTCCTTCCCTCCCTCCCTTCTTCTTTTCCTTCCTTGCCTCCTTAAACATCCGAAGTTAACCCGAGTTAATCCTGCCCCTGAATTCATGACCCCTCCCCAGCATCAGCTGAGTCCAGATCACTCTAGGATTTTATTGTTTTCCTCCTTTATCCTACAAGTCTGTGCCCACTCTCCTTCTCCCATGGGCTCTCACTCTGATGTATTCAATGTGTACATTTGTTTAGATGTGTATTCTTGAACACTCAATAATACTTTGTGTGTGTGATTTAAATGTACACAGATGAAGTGTGATGAATTGCAATACTTCTGTCTCCTTTTATTTTTATTTTTTATTTTATTATTTTTTAAAGATTTTATTTATTTATTTGTCAGAGAGAGAGAGAGAGCACAAGCAGGGGGAGCGGCAGACAGAGGGAGAGGGAGAAGCAGGCTTCCCGCGGAGCATGGAGCCCGATGCGGGGCTCCATCCCAGGACCCTAGGATCATGACCTGAGCCGAAGGCAGGCACTTAACTGACTGAGCCACCCAGGCGTCCTGCCTCTGTCCCGTTTTAAACAACTCAGCAGCGACTAGATAGAAATCCAGTGCATTGATCTGGACTGCTGCCCACTTTCCTTCGGATGCATACACTTCTCTGTTCTCCTGGGTTGTTCCTAATTTCCTACCATCTCAAACCACATTTGATGACTCTCCGGGTGCAAGTGTGCTCTGGGACCTTTGGAAGAGTTTCTCAGGGATTTCGATGCAGAGATAGTCTTCTGGGACATCTAAATCCACTAAGTGCCAATATACTTTCCAAAGTTTTCTTTTGTTCACTTTGATATTTTGTTTCAAAATTTCTGTATAGAGAATTCTATAAAATTTCAATAAAAATATGGGCGAAATCAACTCCCCTTTCATACTTGGTATTAAGGAAAGATTATATCAAAAAAAGTCAAGGAAAATATATACCAAGCATTACTTTATCCGTGTAATTCAGGTTGATCCATTCCTAGAGGCCAACAGCATTAATGTAAGGTCCAAACAGAAATCCCATTTGTTCAGAAGATTGTCTCTGGTGATGCTGTATTGGGGATGATGAGGCAGTGCATTCATCATCACTGCCCGATATATCGAATCACTGACTCGTGTACGCTCAGCCATTCAGACGTTGAACAGGTAGGTTCTGTGAACCCGCCATGCTGTGGATATGGTACCCTGCAATGTGAGCCGGGGGGAGGGGGGTTGGTGGTGTTACCCAGTGCTATCTAACCTGGTGCATTATAAGAGCAGGGGGAGACAGACATCATACATATAACCACACAATCTTGCATGGCAAATTATTATATATGCTATAAAGGAAAATCAGGTCTTGCTGCAAGCAGGGCTGGCTTCGTGGGCATGCAGTCTGTGTAGTTACACAGAGCCCTGTGGTCAGAAGGGCCCTGTGCTTGATTCAAGGCTTTGTTGTTGTCTTCTTAATCACCGTTGGACAAGAAGTCCTGCGTTTTCATTTTCTGCTGGTCCCCGCAAAGTATGTTGCTGGTCCTGGCTGTGAGAGGGTATGAAAGGAGACTTTGATTAGTTGAGGATGTCAGTGAGGGTGCCCTGATGAGCCCTCTCAGGTGGTTTCTGGTCAGGTGGGTGAAGACCAGAGGGGAGGGAGATTTAGTGGAGAAGTAACGTTTGTGAAGACCCTCAGTCCAGAAAGAACTTGATGTGTTTGAGGAACTCAGAGAAGGGTCCTGTGGTCAGATCACAGAGAGCAAGGAGCAGAGAGGCATCAGAAAGCCTGATGTGGATGGCAGGTGCCAAAATGCATAGGCTCTTGGGGGCCGGGCAAAGATGTTCCTCCCCCCGTGTCTGTGAATCCTCATTCTTTTGTTCATATTTGGAAGGGTAGGTTGAGTGATCTGGCATGGGCTTGCATCTGCTCAGATATAGGTAGGTCTACAGTCCTAGTAAGGTTCTCTTCCAAATGGGAGGGCCAACTGAGTGCTGAGTGTACCCAGGTGGGTCATGTTAGCTGGCAGGTGGGGCCAGGATGGGAACCCTTCTCAAACTGCAGCGTATGGGGCTTTACTAGGTTATCAACCCCACTGGAAGCCCTCACTCTCCCTTCAGTACAATTTAGTATAATTCTTAGGGATAAACTCTGATCTGAGACTGAGGTGACCTTAAATGTTTCCCTCAGCTTTACCAAATCTTGGGTTTCTTTCTGCCTGTAATCCCTGGCCTCCCCTTCTTAGAGCATTTACTTTAGAAAACTTGAAATTGTAAAGTCTTTCTCTGCCCCTTTGAAATATATAAAAATCTCCCAGACTATTGCCAGTTTTACAACCCAGGAAGGACCTGGTAGGACCAAGTCTCAAGGACCTGGAAACCATTCATTTGAAATGTGATCATCAAGGAAGACAGCACCCTTACATCCTGGTCTCTGTGGGACAGTGGGAGCCTAACTTTAACAGGTGCCAATTAGCAAACACAGGTGGCTCCATCACAGAAAAGCACCTCTACAAACTCAGGAATCACTTGATGTGCTGGGCACATCCTATAGATCCTTCGGTAATTTTCGTAGCTCACCCCAGCACTTAAGAATCCTCCTGCCTTGGGCGCCTGGGTGGCTCAGTTGGTTAAGCGACTGCCTTCGGCTCAGGTCGTGATCCTGGAGTCCCGGGATCGAGTCCCGCATCGGGCTCCCTGCTCAGCAGGGAGTCTGCTTCTCCCTCTGACCCTCCTCCCTCTCATGCTCTCTGTCTCTCATTCTCTCTCTCTCAGATGAATAAATAAAATCTTTAAAAAAAAAAAAAAGAATCCTCCTGCCTTTTGTTGCAGTGGGGTTGAGCTCATTCTCTCTTCCCTATTGCAACAGTCTTGAGTAAAGTCTTGCTTGCTTGTTTAGCTTTGTCTAGGGCAAGTTTTTACTTTGACACTGCTGGGAATGGGTAGGACAAAGGCATCTGCCTCTAGCTGCTTGCGGACGCATCTTCAGAACTCCCACCCACATCCCACTCCAGCTCTCCCCACCTGCCACCCAGGGCCCAGAGCCTCCACTGCTGTCTCCTCCTGTGTGTGTCCTGGGTTCCGGCCTCCTCGGCTATGTTCGAGCTGTTCATAGCACTCTGTTCATTTTCCATCTTCCAGAAATTCCATGAAAACTCTAGACTATTGATCTTCCTGCCATGAGCTCTTTCTCTTTGGTTTCTTCAAAATTATTATTTCAGTGGGGTTTGGGCAGGAGGAATTCTAAAGTTAGGAGTTCTACCTGCCACCTTGAGCTAAATATGCCATTAATTTCCAACTTGGCTCGAAGTGTTCTTTCTCTTTGTAAAGAGCTCTTTGAGCCCAAATTCCTGCCCAGAGAATAGAGCCTATCAAAAAATATCAGAAAAAGCAAACAATTACCTACCTCTACAAGTAATGAAATAAACTCATAGCAAAAGAAAAGAACAATGGGGAATTCAGTTTGCACTGCTTTTCTCAAAAAATGCCAATGTATTAACTTCCATAAAGCAAAAAGTAGTCCAAACCCTCAATGCAATCCCAATTGGTCCCCATTTGATGAGTCATTGGTGAAGTACTAGGGCCACCTGCAGGTCATTTACCCACTTACTCATTTCTTCCTTCCTTAGTAGTTGTTAAGAGGGTGGGAAGACAGATTGTATAGCAATAGGCTTGTGGAGGAAAAACTTATAGCAACCCCCACCAACCTCCTCGTCCTATGGAAAAGCATTATTGGACCAGTCACCACTGGATGCACCATGGGGAGTGCTCCTGGAGGGATATTCTGCTGCTGAGTTGCTTCACCAATTTATAGGGAAGTTAGGAGGGGGCAGGGAAAATTGACCTGCACAATGGGAGCTGTTTGGACTGGTCTTGCTGGGGAGAAAAGCATCTGGGGCTTAGATACCAGTTGTCCAGGGACATCTGCATGCTGGCATAGGTATCATCTTATCCTAGAAAGTAAAAGTTTTAAGTTTTGTGGGCCCCACAAAGCCTCTGTCACATCTGTCCAGCTCTGGACTTGTACAACCAAAGCAGCCACAAGCAATATGTAAATAGATGGGCATGGCTGTGTTCCAGTAAAACTTAATTTGCAAAAACAGGCAGCAGGCTGGATTTGACCGCTGACCCCTAACCTAGAATCCTGGTAGAATCCAGCTCATGTTTTAGAGTAAAGGTGAGGGTGGAGAGATGCTTTGTAGGCCATCAGCAAAGGGTTTGCCACTCCTAATTCACCCATCCAGTGCTACTTGCCCTCATGGAACTGACAGTCTTGTGAGGGAGAAAAGCATTAAAGAAATAATCATGTATAATAAGTATGTAATTAAAAAGTATAAGAGCTATGAAGGATGAGTTATAGGATTTCATGAAACAGTATGACTGGAGACCAAACTTACACTCCGGGTTAATCCAAGTCCACCCTAAGGAAGGACCAGTTAACTGAGACCTAAAGGATGGGATGGGCGGGAGTTGGCCAGCTAAGGGTGGGTGAAATGGAAAGCTTAGGGAGGGAGTAACACATGTAAAAGCCCTGAGGCAAAAATGAGGATAGAGCATTTGAGGTAACAAAAGAAAGTCAGTGTGGCTGGAGCACAGAGACAAGTGGGACAGGATGAGCCTCAGGAGAAACGCAGGGGCCCTAGTATGGGGACGTCTGGCAGGGAGGGTAAGGATTTTGGATTTTATTCCAGTTATCATGGGAAGCTCTTGGAGGGTTTTCAGGTGGCTCCAGTGGAGAATGGAGAGGGGTGGGTGAAGGATGGAAGTGGAGAGCCCAAGAGGAGCCGATTGTGGTCATCAGGGCGAGAGAGGAGGACAACTTCTGTTGGTGTGAGTTTGTTCACATCTGCAGCTGAAGTTCTGTGTAGGAAGCCATTTGAAGTTCCTTTGATTTTTATCTCTATCTATCTATCTACCTTTTTTAAAAAAGATTTTGTTTATTTACTTGACAGAGAGAGACACAGCGAGAGAGGGAACACAAGCAGGGGGAGTGGGAGAGGGAGAAGCAGACTCCCCGCCGAGCAGAGAGCCCAATGCGGGACTCGATCCCGGGACCCTGGGATCATGACCTGAGCCGAAGGCAGACGCTTAACGACTGAGCCACCCAGGCGCCCCTCTACGTTTAATTATAACCGTTCTGTGGCTTACCCACTAGGGTACGGTATTATTATCTTAAACACATTGAGATTACTAGGCCAGTTATTTGTGGTCTTCACCCAATCACCATCCCAGCAGTGGGGGGTTGCTTATTGGCCAAAAGAGACTTGAGTGGGTCTGCACACCTCAGGGGTGATTCCATTCCACCATGACTGGGTACGTGGAGCTCTATTTTCAGTCGAGATGACAACAGGAGGCTTGGAATTCACTTCCTTTAAAATGGGTTGGTGGCTTCTAGGTTCTAATTATACCCTCAAAAGATTCTTCTGTGTTACTTGTGTAGACAGAAGCCAGCACCTCTACGGAGGGTGTAGCAAACATTCCTCATGGCTAGGCTGGATTTTGTCATTTCTTTCGTTCTTTAGGACATGTATTACCATCCTCTTTGGCGCTGAAGATGCTCCGATGCCTGTCCATCAGTCCTTTAGATCTTTCGTAATTCTTTTTTGTGATCTGTGTGGATGGAATTTTGTACTGCCTGCTAAGGTTATCACTGACTTTCTTCAGCCACTTCTTTCTGTATAATTGAATGCTGAATTTTCATGATCTTCCTGACTAGGCACCGTTCTCAGATGCCTGCTTGGATTCTGTATACCTGCCAAACCCTCATCTGCTTCTGAGACACATCATGAGGTCATGTGGATGAGGGATTGGATTGCGGTGGTGGTGGAAGAGCCAACGTAGGTGGATTTGAGAGAGATTTTGGCAGAGTGAAGGGATTTGTTGATAGATTGGATGGAGGGGGGTGTAATGAGGGTGAGGGGTTTTAAGGACGACTTCCTGTTTTCAGCTTGAGTAGCTTGGAGAGTGGAGATTCTATTTCCTGAGGAGAGAAACTTGAGGAAGGAGTATATCCCATGGCAATTACAGTTCCACATTCCCAGGACACTCAGTATCCATCTCAGCTCCCCACAGGGACAAGCATCCCAAATAACTAAGAAGAATGGCAGCAAGAATGAAGTGCCATTGTGCTCTACTTTCCAGAACCTCTCTGTGAAGGTCATTAGTGGTTATCCCCCCACTGGGAAGAAGTGCTCTTCAAGATGGAGTTGTTCCAAAAATTCTCTCCTGGAGGCCTTCTCCTCTTTAGGCTTGTTTCTGAGCCTAAGTGACTCCATCCATCCATCCATCCATCCATCCATCCATTCATCCATCTATCCATCCATCCATCCATCCATCCATCCATCCATTCATCCATCTATCCATCCATCCATCCATCCATCCATCCATCCATCCATCCATCCATCTATCCATCCATCCATCCAATAGTGCCTACTCTGTACCAGGTCCTCTCTAGGCACTGAGGGTAGAGCAGTGAATAAATATTAAAAAATCTCTGCCCTCATGAAGTTTACATTCTAATTACAAGGAGACAGATAAACATAAATAAGTAAATATATAGTATAACACAAGCTGGCAAGTACTTTGGAGGTAATGGCAACAAGTGGGGAAGGAGGTTAAGGAATTGTGTGTGTGTGTGTGTGTGTGTGTGTGTGTGTGTGTAGAAATGCTACATATTACAGGATGTTCAAGGAAGGCTTTCCTGATAAGGTGGCATTTGAGCATGACCTAAAGGAAGCTGACCAGAGATGGAGGAGGAAGATTCCAGCAAAGGAACAGGCACAAAACCCTGGGGCTGGATCCTGCCTGTTGTGTTTGGGGAACCACATGGAAGGCATTGAAGTGGAGTGGAGGAAGCTAGGGAGAAAGTAGGAGAAGAGGTTAGGTGGTGTGGGGCTGGTGGGCAAATCATGCAGGATTTTGTAGGTATTGTAAGGTCTTTGGAAGGCAGCTATGCTCACTTGACTTTGACTCGGAGATAGGAAATCATTGGGGGGGCAGTTTGAGCAGGAGAATGGAATGATCTAACTTATGTTTGAAAGGATCATTGGCTGTTCTGTTGAGATTACAAGCATGGAGACTCTTATGAGGTTACTTTGGTCATCTTGGGGAGAGACGGTGGGTGGTGGAGTAACAGCAGAGGCGGCAGTGAGTGCTCAGGTTTTGGGTGTAGGAAGTACAAGATAGGTGATGGGGGGAAAGAAGGAATGGAATCACGGATGGCTACAGGATTTTGTTCAGAACAGTTGGAGGATGTTGCTACTGTTTACTGAGATGGAAAGACAAAGGAGGAGCAGATTTGGGGACATTCAGGAGTTCAGTTTGGACCAGCTAATTTTGAGAAGCTCTTAGACACCTAAGTGGAGGCGCCTGGGCTGGAGAAGTATAAATTTGGAACTTGTCAGCATATACAGGAATATGGAAGCTATGAGTCTGGCTGAGGTCACCTAGTGAGAGGGATGGATCAGGAAGGGTTAGGAGGACTGTGCCCTAAATGGACTTTATAGTAAAACAGGAGTAATGAGCTGGACACCACAGGGAAGTGAAGATGGTTAAAAAATGTTGTATATGTACAGCACTTTGCACAATTCTTGACACATAGTAGGTGCCTCCCTAAGCTCCTTCCCTCCCTCCTATAGGCAGACAGGTTCACTTTGCTGGGGGCCAGATGGCTGTGCTTACCTGTAGGACTATGAGTAACTTGGAGAGTGGAGATTCTACTTACCCCTGCACTCCTTCCCATCCTTCCCAGAGACCCCAGGCCCTCCCACCTCCTCAGTGATTCTTGTCGCTTTGGCTTTGGGATTTGGGCTCCCTCAAGACTTCAACCATATTTTAGTGTGAATGGAGTGTGGAGAACTGGTTTCCAGACGGGATTTGAGTGAGAGTAAGCCCAGGTGCATTATGGCTCTAAGGGCTGGAATTTGGAAGAGTGAGGAGCAGGAAAGTGAGGAAATGGGCCTCAATGGGGGAATGTGAGGACACCTAAGATAGGTTGTTAGTTTCCTAACCTTGTCCCGGACAGTAGATGGCCCCCCACACCCCACCACTAAACTCACAGATGTGCAGAGATCTCTGACCTATGGTGTCAAACAGGATCCTTCTTCTGCAGGAGTTAGGACTGAGGCAGAAAGCTGTAGTGTGTCTTCTCCAAGACCTGAGTCTGGGGGCATGGGTTGAACAACACCAGCGTCCCTGAGGCCCTTCTCTGGTCTGTGTCCGGTGAAGCATGACCAGGCTGGCGTCAGCTTCAGCATTCCCCAGAGCAGAGCTGAGTACCTCCCACCTACCTCCCTTTGCTTCCTGGTACCCCACGGAGAACTGCCTTGTACCTGGCTCTGTCTTTAATTGGGGTGGTGGTGGGGGCAAGAGCAGATGTCCCAAGTCACTTCCACACCAGGCTTCAGGGATGAGGGCCAAGGGAGCAACTGAAGAGACTGCAGGCAGGATCTCAGAGTTTGGGGTGCGTGGCTTTGGGCACAGAGAACGAGTTGTTACTTACACTAGGTCTTGAGGGGTGGTCAGAGAAGTAAATGCTTAAATGGCAGAGGTGCAGGGAAGAGCTTCCAGGGAAGGGGGGGCTGCAGCCCCCAGTATGGATGATGGGAATGATGAGATGTGTTAGGTGTGCACCTCAGCTGGCTACTTTCCATGCAAACGAACAGTTTGTCTGGATTTTCACGCTGTTCCCCTGATATAAGGCCCCGAAAGAGCGGTCGCTTGTGTTCGGTACTCCCGATTCTAACTCTGCCCCCATCATCCCACTATGTAAATTGGTTCATACGGAAGAGTCTAGAACAGCACCTGATACATAGTTAATACCGTAGAAGTGTCTATAAAAGAAAAGACATAACCAGCTGTCTGTGAGAGAACCAGTTCAAACCACCCAGTTTCCTTTCTGGGGCATGGCTTTATTTCAACAACTGGCTGCCTGCAAAGGGGAGACAGATGCTGTCTGGGGGCCACAGTGTCCTCAGGTCCCAGAGGGCAGTGTCAAAGCGAAGCTTCAGGAAAAAGCAGGATTCATCAGAGAATGGGAGCACAGAAAAGCAAGAAAGAGTTTCAATTTGGGCCCAGGGACCTTCTGGGGCTGAGAGAGTTGGGGAGGGGAGGGGGCTCTGTGGCGTCTCCTCAAAGTCCCTCAGCCATACGGGCCCCAGTGCTCCCAGATCACTTAGACACGTGGTCTAGGTGTCTGATGTACTCCTGCACCCAGGCAACACTGGGGTTGGCGCAGATCTGTCGGCCCTGTCGGGTAAGGAAGCTGTGGAACAAGAAAGAGAAAGAGGGCAAATTGAGTCAGCAGGCAGAGAGGAGCCCAGCTCCTTCTCTACCCAGCTTGAGCTTCCCCACCTCTCTCTCTGCTGGACGTGGCCCCTTCACACAGAGAAGGACACTCCACTCTCTGTTGCTCCCCAAGGAGTCCGTGAAGACCCTACCACCAGCTCCCATTACCTCCCTGGAGGCCAAGCTCAGGCTGGGAAGTCCCCAGGGTGCTGCTCAGCTGGTTCTTCCTGTGCTCCCCCCACTTCCTAGCTAGTCCCACCCCTCTGCTTCCTTCTCCCAGGCCCTCCTGGTTCTCATATTTACACCCCCTTCCGCCCCGAGCATGGCCGAACTTACATGACCCCTGGGATGGGGCACTGGTCACTGGTCCTGTCATAACCTTTCACAAACCGGAGTGGGACCTTCCGTGAGATGTAGGTAAAGCAGCACGGACCGGGGGTTAATTTATTAACTGGTTCTGCAAGGTAGGGGGCCATGTGATGATGAAAGCTTTTCCACAAAGAAGCGTAGACCTGTATCTCTATTGCCCAGAGCATCAGAGGAGGAGACTAGACCAGAGCACCTCGGAGGGAGTAAGGCCTGGCTTCTTGCAGCTCGTCCTCCTCTCCTTCTTAAATTATCCTTGTCTAGGGGCCCCTGGTTGGCTCGGCCAGTAGGGCATGTGACTCTTGATCTCAGGGTCGTGAGTTTGAGCCCCACGTTGGGTGTAGAGATGACTTAAAAAAAATTATCCTCCTCTAAAACCTCTCTTCCCTGCCCACGGCTGGCCCCTCCTGACTTCTCTCTGACCCTTCCCTAGGGCTGGGGTGTGACTCCCGGTTGAAGTGTTTCAAATTTCTGACAGTCTGCAGGATTTGGGAATAAGAAATCAGAATTCCTGGGAATTCTTAACTCATAAATTATTCCGTTTTCTTTTTAAGAATTGAGATGTAGTGTTCCATGATTCATCAAAAACTAATGATATAATGTATGGTGATTAACATAACATAATAAAATAACATTAAAAAAAAGAATTGAGGGGGCGCCTGGATGGCTCAGTCGTTAAGCATCTGCCTTCGGCTCAGGTCATGATCCCAGGGTCCTGGGATTGAGCCCCGCATCGGGCTCCCTGCTCCGTGGGGAGTCTGCTTCTCCCTCTCCCACTCCCCCTGCTTGTGTTCCCTTTCTCACTGTGTCTCTCTCTGTCAAATAAATAAATAAAATCTTTAAAAATAAACAAAAATAAAAAATAAAAAAAGAATTGAGATGTAATTGACAATATAACATTGTATTTGTTTTAGGTGTACTGTATATTTTCCATAACACTTTATTTTCATGTTTCTAAATAATAATTCATGACCATATGCTAAACAATGAATTGCTTTTCTGTGATAGGGTTGTACTGAAAGTTTCAGAGGTTTTCTGTAAAAAACAAAAAAAAAAGGTAAGGTAATAAATGGTCTCTAAGTGTTATGACAAGATTATATACTCAATAACATGTGGAATGTTCTCTGGCAGATACAGTCGATAACAGAAAATATGGAAAAAAGGGAACATTGATACAAAATAAATGGTCAAGAAAAATTATTTAAAAAGTAGAAAAAAATACTACAGTTGTTTAATATTTAAAATATTTAAAATTTATCATTCAAAAATGAATTTTTAAAATACAGAAAGCATTAATTGCCCTATTTGTAGTCTTTATCTTTGTGTTGTAACAAATATTGCAAATGTAGAAACATTTTTTCCATTTTTGCATTGCTGTTGGCCAAATCGTTCAAACTGTGTCCAAGTGCATCTTCCAGTTGGGTGTTAGAATCTATAATCTTTCATACAAGCTTTTTTCCTTTTTTATCAATGGGAGTATCTTGTCTTCTTGTACTGACTAGTTTTTCCATTCAAGTCAATATTGCTTTTGTTAATTTAGATTTTATGTACGAATTAGCAAACGTTTCTGGTGTCACGTCCCAGTAGTCTACAACATTTACACATTTTCTCTTTGTATTTCTTCTGCAAAAGCATTTATAAAGAACTAGAGCCCTGTAACAATTATTCAAACACTTGGCAACATCCATGAACATTATTGTTCAAATAACAGAATATTCACATCTCCTAGCAGGAATCACAGTTGAAATGGCCCATTGAAGGACGTATTTTGCTTTTAAAACTTGTTCCTCGATACACCACTTACATGATTTATGCTAAGTGTACAAGGTAAACACTCAGCAGCAGACAGGGCCATGGACTCATACTTGTGACATGGCTACAGCTCCAAGCTGTCAGGTCCTGGTCACTTCCCCCCTGCGTGCTCCTGTCCCGGTTTCCGGAAATGCTGATCTTAACGTTACATCCCACGTGTCACGTGTTTCCTGCTTTTGCTCTACATGTCAGTGGATTCCTTTAAATCAGTAACACCTCCATATGGATTGTTAAGCTTTAATTCTTGCAAGAATTTTCCACATATTCCCAGTTTCTCAACTGAGTTTTCTTAGGACTTGGGATTTGGAAAAACAGTTTCCTGACATGCTGAGAAGGAGTTGCCGCATGGACTTGCTAGGGGATGTCCAGGGTGGGCTACAGCAGGGCAGGACTGGCCCCCTCTATAGGAGAGGGTCCTCCTTCACGGGTCTCAAGAAAATGATAGAAGGGGGAGGTTTGCGATGTTATAAGGAGCAGAGCCTTGGCTACAAAGCATGAAAGCTACACTTGTCCTTGTCTCTGTTCCTGAAAGCTATGTGACTCCGGACAGGACACCCACCCTTTCCAAACCTGTCTCCTTAAAAAAAGGACATGGGGCAAGGACTGTGTATTGATTTATATACTGATGACTGTTGAAGTCAGGGCCTCCTTACCCCTGTGTAACAGACGGAGAACCTGAGGCTCAGGAGGCCTGAAAGAGACAAGGAAGGTCCACAAGCTGACCAGTGCAGAGCTTCTAGAATGAGGCTCGCTAGGAGTAGAGACAGTGTCTGCCTCTGTCCCTCACTGTAGCCCAGCGTGTTTACTGAAAGGGTGGCAGGAGTAGGCTTTTAATATATATTTGTTGAATGAATGAATGAATTCAACTTGAATCTATGTCTCCCTGACTGTAAAGCCAGTTATTTCTCCATTCTGGGTTGCTGTTCTCTGAAGAAGAAAAAAAAGAAGCTTCCATTGACTGAGTATCTACCATAGGCCTGGTGTGTGGCTTAGTTCCTGACATGGCTGATCTCCATTCCTCACGCCAGCCTTTTGAGAAAGTATCCCTTCCCCCATCTGCAGATGAGAAGCCCCGCGATGATCACGGGAATCACCAGGAAGCATTAGGGAGGGAGCTCTATAGCTAGGTGCCGTCACAGTTCCTGGAAAACCGGCCATCATTCCTTGGACTAGCAGGGATGCCGGATCAGAGTGCTAGGATTGAGTGTATTTCTGTCTCTGATTTTGGTTGAAATACAGCTCCGGAGAATAGTTTCCTGGGAAATCTCCCTCCGGCCCCTGCCGCCGCCCCAGGGTCCCACTGTGCCACCTTCTCCTCTGGTTCCCGCCCCCTGCAGAGAGGAACCATGCCTGTTTAGGGCGGAAAGGGCAGTGAGCTGGGGGTCAGGACAGCTGGGGTCTAGCCCTGCCTTTCTCAGTCACCTGCTGTTGGAGTAGCCCGCATATATTTATTAGGAGCTTACTACATGCCAGGAGCAGCGGTATGCCATGGACATACTAGACAAACCTTAAACGGAGAGGGGCAAGGCTGCTATTGGGGTCTCAGGCTCAATGCCCCCACAAGCCAGGCAGACAGGCAGATAGGGTGCACGTGGTCCTGGCAGTGGGGGGCCCTAAGACCTGGGAGCGCACCCCCTGTCTAAAGGGACGGCCCCCACCACTTCAGTCTCAGTGAAAGCTTGTGGGAACTTGGGCTCCTGTCTGCTTGGTCTTCCATAGTTGCAAAAGAAACAAGAAATACAGATTTTTAAATGTTGGCAACCAATCAACATGTAAAACTCCATCTAAGCCACAAAGACAGTCTGAGCCTTTGCAGATTCCTCTGTCCCAGCCCATGCCTATGCGAGGGCTCCTGTATGTCTGCGAGAGGGCGCTAAGCAAGGAGCCCAGAGGGTGCTGGGTCAGCTTCTCTCTGCTAGGTACCCCAGGGCCAGGGAGGCTGCATTCAGAGGCAGGATTTTCTCTCCCCAAAGGAGGCAGAAATGAGTCCCAACCAGGAACGGGGAGAGACCCTTGGTAAAGATGCTGTCTGTTTTGCAGCCTATTCTGGACCACCCCCATCTCCCTGCAGCCCCCTGCTTCCAGCCACTGTACCATCTCTGTTCAGAAGAATAAGAGTAACAGGCCTCACCTTCATTGGCCTCAGTGTAGAGGACAGCAAGAATGAGGAGGAAGGCCAGGGTAGCCAGGATCACCTTCATCCTTCTGGCGGCTGACCAGCTGCAGGAACAGGATGGGGCTGAAGACTCCTGGGTTCCCTGACTCTTGAAACCTGGGCTCCGACCTTCCTTTATAAGAGGTTGCTGATGAGGAAGTCACGAGATAGAAAAATCCAAGATTGCATGGGAGTTTTGTTTCTTTGCAACTGTGACTGGTGACATATCTAAAATATGAGAACTGAGTCAGTTTATTCAAAGAGATGTAGAAGACAGAGAATGATCCCAGAATTCACATTTGGCTTGCATCTTGAGGGTGGTGGTAGGGGAAGGCCAGAGGCGAAGGGCTTTGGGGGAGAAATTGCCCTCCTTTTCTGTTCCTCCCCAGGGAGCCTGGTGAAGCCTCCTTGGGGGTGAGCCCATGTGGACCATGAGTCCAAAGGCCCAGGCAACTGTCTCAGGCTCAGGGATTCTAGGACCCACCAGGATGAGGATGTGGGGGCCCTGTGCTCTGTCTACCTCCAGCACCAGGCCTGGACTCAAGCCTGATGGGGACTGGGAGTGGGGTGCTGGATTTGGAGGGGATTCTGGGGTGGCTGGGCCTCACCAGCCAGGATTGGACTGAAACGCCTCACCTAGGGTGAGCTGGAGGCCCTGCCCTCTGCCCAGCACAGGGAGCTTGAGCGGATCCTCAGCAACCAAGGAAGGTGTACAAGGCTCTCTGCTCAGCCAGGGCTGCCTCCAGGACTGAGGCTGAGGGATGAGATCCTTCTGGCTCAAGCTGGGGGAGCTGGGGACAGGGCAATGTATCCCACAGAATACAATTGTATCTCGACACCCTTGAGTTTGTCCTGCAGGGGCCCTGCACAGGAACACCACAGTGGTCCGCCTGGGACTAGGAGATAGGGTGGTCAACCATCCTGGTTTGCCTGGGACGAGGGTAGTCCTGGGATGTGGGACCTTCAGTGTTAACACAGGGATGATTTGGTCACCCCACTGAGAGGTCAGACAGATGTGGCTGTCCCCCACCTCTACTCCCACCAAAATCAGATTAAGCACCTGTGGGGTTTTTTTTCCAATTTTTTTTTATTGTGGTAAAATATATATAACATAACATTTGCCCTTGTAAACATTTTTAAGTGTGCAGTTCAGTGGTATTAGGTACATCCATATATTGTGCAATCATTACCACCATCCAAGCACAGAACTTTTTTTATCTTGCAAAACTGGAACTCTGCGCCCATCAAACAATAACTCCCCTCCCCTCCTCCCCGACCACTGGCTATTGGCGCTCTACTTTGTCTCTCTGAACTTGACTACTCTAGGTACCTCATATATTAGTGGAATCATACAGTAGTTATTTTTGGCGACTGGCTTATTTCACCTAGCATGTCCTTAAGGATCATCCATTTTGTAGCATATGCCATAATTTCCTTCTAAGGCCAAATAATATTCCATTATATGGATATACCACATTTTGCTTATCCATTCATCTGTTGATGGACATTTGGGCTGCTTCTATGTTTTAGCTATTGTGAATAATGTTGCTGTGGATGGGGGTATACACATGTCTCTTTGAGACCCTGTTTTCAATTCTTTGGGGTATATACCCAAAAGTGGAGTTGCTGGATCATACAGTAAATCAATTTTTAATTTTTTGAGGAACCGTCATACTGTTTTCCACAGCCTTTGTACCATTTTATATTCTCAACAACAATACACAAGACTTCCAATTTCTTTATATCTTTGCCAACATTTGTTATTTTCTGTTTTTTTTTTGGCTGTAGCCATACTAATGGATGTGGGGTGGTATCTCATTGTGGTTTTGATTTAAGCATCTGTATTTTTTTATCAGTTTTATATAAGGGGGTTCCAGGTAAGTTTGTTTGCAAAGAAAGTGTTTCCCTCCTAAAAAGAAAAATTTAAACCCCTGTTCTAATGGAAAGAATAGGAGCTTGTCCCCTTGGTTAGCACAACATCAGATGGGGGAGGGATGTTGGGGTTACACATGGGCAGGAGGATGGAAGAAGCTGATTCGTACAATTTCTTGGGTCTCTATGCCAATTCCTGGACTTCTGAAACTAAGTTACTGGTGACACTGAGTCATTTGCCTTTTGTGCTTTGGTAAGCAATGTGCACTCCTCTCCTGGACCTTCAGTCCTGCTTGACTGCTTCCCCTATTCAAAGGAGCAGGGCTAGGGGCGCCTGAGTGGCTCAGTCGTTAAGCGTATGCGTTCGGCTCAGGTCATGATCCCAGGGTCCTGGGATTGAGACCCGCATCGGGCTCCCTGCTCGGCGGGAAGACTGCTTCTCCATCTCCCACCCCCTGCTTGTGTTCCCTCTCTCGCTGTGTCTCTCTCTGTCAAAATAAATAAATAAAATCTTAAAACAACAACAACAACAAAAAAAAAAACCCCAAAGGAGCAGGGCTGGGCTGGGGGAGGGGGACTTGGGAAGGATTAAGGCTCCAAGGTTTTTATCTTTTAGGTGAAGTTGTTTTTGTTTTACACACGGCAACGTACAACAATGGTGGGGCCCACGATAGACTGTATGTTAGTTTCCTGAATTTTACTGTTTTCTCAGCCATTCCCAGGGCACTTTTGCTGAATGCTGAAAATCAGAGCCTTTGTCTACAGCTCTTTTCAGCCAACCCTTCCTCAGATGTTCATTGCTACCAGAGAAGGAAGTGGGGTAGGTTCAGCTGGATTTGCCCTAGCTGCACCCATGCTGACTTGCAGTGCGCATTTCCTTTTTTAAGTGCCAACAAAGGGTTTCTTACCAAGAATTGCATAGGTATAGAATCTTGCCCAGTACAGAAGTAGCTGATTACTCTCAAGTTCATCCATCTTTCCCCTTCCTTTTGGGAAAGTTGGTTGCGTTTGCTGGTCTTTAATATTCTACAAACTCCCTGCCTCCCAAGAATCCACAAAGGTTATCAGTCTCTAACTGTATGTTGTCTCAGCTGCTAGAAAGGAATTCATGCAAGCCAAGGAATGAAATGTCATGCAATCTAACTACCCATCTTGGGCTTCTCATCTATGGAAATTATGCCCTTTCTAGACTGTAATGGGCAGAGAAGGGACAAATAAAAACCAGAGACCAAGAGTTCTGCTTTATCTCTTCCACCTGCTCAGTTAACACTCTTTGTTCATTCATTAATTCATTTACTCATTCATGTATTCTGTAAATAATTACTGAATGCATACTATGAGCTAAGCACTGTCCAGGAACCAGAGATTTAGCCATGAACAATTTGTATAGGGTCTTCTGCAAATATAAGCAAGTAATAGGCCTTTGGCCCTTTTTCTTAAAACAAAACAGGGGCGCCTGGGTGGCTCAGTGGATTGAGCATCCAACTCTTGGTTTTGGTTCATGTCATGATCTCCGGGTCATGGGATCGAGCCCCGTGTCACGCTCTGTGCTCAGCATAGGGTCTGCTTGAGATTCTCTCCCTCTCCCTCCTCACACTCTCTCTCTCAAATAAATAAATAAATCTTTAAAAACAAAACAAAAGCTTTCATTGTGATTCATCATTTAAAAAGCAACAATATGAAGAAATTTGGAAAATAACTAAGCAAAACTAAGTAAGCAGAAATCCCCTGTGATTCCACAGTCATATTTTTTAAAAAAGATTTATTTATTTTGAGAGAGAGAGAGAGAGAGAGAGAGCGTGAGAGCATGTGCGTGGGGTTGGGGGAAGGGCAGAGGGAGAGAGTCCCAAGGAGACTCCCCACTGAGTGCTGAGCTTGATGTGGGGCTTGATCCCACAACCCTGAGATCACAACCCCAGTGGAAATCAAGAGCCAGTTGCTTAAGTAACTGAGCCACCCAGGTGCCCCATCCCAGTCACATTTTTAGATGTCTCTTTGTCTTTTCCCTCTGCCTGCTTTCTCCCTAGCTGAGATGACACTGAACAAACCAATTTCATAACCCATGCTTTGACATATGGTGAACAGTTTCATTTCATTATAGAATTCTATGTGTAGCTTAAAATAATTTTTTTTAAAGATTTTATTTATTTGACACAGAGAGAGCGACAGCGAGAGAGGGAACACGAGCAGGGGGAGTGGGAGAGGGAGAAGCAGGCTTCCCACCGAGCAGGGGCCCGATGCGGGGTTCGATCCCAGGGTCCTGGGATCATGACCTGAGCTGAAGGCAGACACTTAACGACTGAGCCACCCAGGTGCCCCTAGCTTAAAATAATTTTTAACAAAAATGGTGCATGCTTTTTATAGAATCTTGAAGAAAATAAAAAAGTGGAAAAACTCCATTTACCACTATTAATATTTTAATGCGTAACTTTCCAGTCATTTTTCTATACACGATCATTATACATATTATATACATATACAATGAAAAAATGGGGTCATACTTAAATGCTCTTTTCTATAACTGGATTTTTATAATTATTTTTACTTATTACTGAGTAACATAAAATGTGGATTGAGAATAAAGAGACACACTACAACAAACATCGCTGGACCTGGCATCTGGTGGGCCCCTCTGCAATTCCATCCCCTGCCTCTCTTCCTCTGAGTGATTCTCTCCCAAATATTGTCTATACTGCACTCTGGCTCATCTTATAGTTTCACCACGCATATTTGAATCTTCAACAACATATTTTTAGTTTTGTCTGTTTTTGAACCTTATATAAATAGAATCATTATATGCATGGCTTTTTTTCTCTCCACATTACGCTTCTGAGGTTCACCCACGCTCCTGGGTATAGCTGCCGTGCATTTACTTTCATTCCTGGGGACATTTCAGTGTATGGGTATACACCGTGTATCCATGTTTTCATTTGCCTCCTTTTATGTTTGCTAAAGCCAACATCGCTGCCGCGGGTCCTGGCGTTCCAGTGTGAGGGTATTTGTGGGAGGCATCCAGGAGCGGGGCTCTGGGTCTTTGGCTGTGCACACCTTTACTGTACCCGATGGCAACAGTACTTTTCAAAATGCTAGGACCAGTTCACACTTGCAGCAGCCATGGGACGTGCCGGATGTTCCATAGTCTCGCCAATATTGATACTTCTCAAATTTAACATTTAATGGAATTTGGAGGGAAGGACACAGGAGGAAGGAAGGAACACTTTATTCGTTCCAAACTTAGAATCTAGAACTGGGTACCCTTCGTCAATACGTATTGCTGGTTTGATGAATTCCTTATAATGTTTGCCTAGACCCTGCTCACGGCAGCCACTGAAATCCTCTGAGTGACCGAAGGGGGAAGGGGGAGGGGGAGTAAGACCGAGCCACGTGACCTCTTGAAACATTTAGTAAATAACAGAATTCGAAATGGAAAAGGAATTTAC
The DNA here is from genome assembly GCF_004348235.1 of Phoca vitulina. NCBI lineage: Eukaryota > Metazoa > Chordata > Mammalia > Carnivora > Phocidae > Phoca > Phoca vitulina. The sequence goes on along the minus strand of NW_022589743.1, from coordinate 15,940,628 downwards.
AACCATAACATAGCGCACCTGAGTTGAAAATAAATGTCAAACAGAGCCCTAGAGTATGTCTGGAAGCAGCTTCTGATGTTTCCTGGCTCAGGTCCCGGTGCCCCAATCTGTTCACATCTGTGGCGCTTTTCTGGCTGGTTCCAGACTCCTCTGCGATCGAATTCCAGTTGCGGATGGATTCCTGGACCCACACATTGCTGGGATCAGCACAGACCTTTCCAGTCTCTCAGACGGAGGAAGCCACGGTGAGAGGGAGAAGTATATTAAAAAGGAACAATTTCATAGCAGAATGCTTGTGGGATTCTCTCTCTGTTCTGGGGATCTCAGAGCCAATCTCCTTCAGAGCCACATATACCCCCCAGCCCTCAAGGTCCCTAGACCTTTTTTCATTGCTATGGAAGCTGAGTTCCCCTCCTCTCTCTTCTCTGCATGGAGGTAGCTCGTCCTTGATTCCCTGTGGGCCCTGGGTCAATGCAGAAACACCCCAGGGATCCATGTTCTGCACACCTGGCGGGGCCCACCTGTCTGTGTCTCTGTCCACTCCTCGTCCTGCAGGATCTCTCTCTCTCCCCAGGATGGCAGGAGGACTGGCCCAAACATAGCACCAGGCTGGGAGCATGAGTGGCTGGTCTCTAACAGGACATTTGTGAGGGGCCCAGGGAGAAATGTACAAGAGGCAGCAAGGGTTTATCAATAATCTTTCCAAAGTTTTATTTTCCTGACTTTTTTCTTTTGCTTGTTTTCTGTTTCATTGCTTACCATTCTTATTATTTTCTTCCTTCTACCTACTTTGGGTTTAATCTGCTCAGTTTTTCCTGGTTTCTGGAGGTGGAGGCGTTATTCATTATTTCACACCTTTCTTCTTTTCGCACAGAAACATTTAAAGCTGTAAATCCTCTTCTCCGTCCTGCTTCATCTTCACAATGCCGATTTTTTATGTATGTTTTCATTACCATTTAGTTCAAAATGTTTTCTTATTTCCCTTGTGATTTCATCTTTGGCACATGAGCAGTTTAGAACTGCATTCTTTATTTCCAAATATTTGGGCATTTTCTATATTTCTTGTTGTTATAGATTTTTTTTTTCTTTTTTTTTTAATGTCTTATTTATTTATTCATGAGAGTCAGAGAGAGACAGAGAGAGAGAGGCAGAGGCAGAGGGAGAAGCAGGCTCCCCACCTAGCAGGGAGCCCGATGCGGGACTCGATCCCAGAAACCTGGGATCATGACCTGAGCCGAAGGCAGATGCCCAACCATCTGAGCCACCCAGGCGCCCTTGTTATAGATTTTTTTAAAAGATTTTATTTATTTATTTGAGAGAGAGAGAGAGAGCACAAGCAGGGGAAGCGGCAGGCAGAGGGAGAAGCAGGTTCCCCGCTGAGCAAGGAGCCCCACGTGGGACTCGATCCCAGCACCCTGGGATCATGACCTGAGCTGAAGGCACTTAACCAACTGAGCCACCCAGGTGCCCCTCTAATTAAATTCCATTATGCTCAGAGAATATACTCCCACTTCTGTAAACAAACTTCAGGCTTTTTTTTTTCTTAATTAGTTTCAGAGGTAGAATTTAGTGATTCATCAGTTGCAGCTAACACCCAGTGCTCATTACATCACGTGCTCTCCTTAATGTCCATCACCCAGTTACCCCATCCCCCCACCTCCCTCACCTCCAGCAACCCTCAGTTTGTTTCCTAGAGTTCAACATCTCTTATGGTTTGCCTCCCTCTCAATTTTCATCTTATTTTATTTTTCCTTCCCTTCCCTTATGTTCATCTGTTTTGTTTCTTAAATTCCACGTATGAGTGAAATCATATGGTATTTGTCTTCCTCTGACTGAGTTCACTTAACATAATACCCTCTGGTTCCATCCATGTCATTGCAAATGGTAAGATTTCATTTTTTTTGATGGCTATATTCCGTTGTGTGTGTGTGTGTGTGTGTGTGTGTGTGTGTATGACATTTTCTTTATCCATTCATCTGTCAGTGGACATTTAGGCTCTTTCCATAGTTTGGCTATTGTGGACTTTGCTGCTATAAACATTGGGGTGCAGGTGCCCCTTCGAATCACTATGTGTGTATCTTTTGGGTAAATGCCTAGTAGTGCAATTGCTGGGTCGTAGGGTAGCTCTATTTTCAACTTTTTGAGGAACCTCCATACTGTTTTCCAGAGTGGTTGCACCAGCTTGCATTCCCACCAACAGTGTAGGAGGGTTCCCCTTTCTCCGCATCCTCGCCAACATCTGTCATTTCCTGACTTGTTAATTTTAGCCATTCTGACTGGTGTGAGGTGGTATCTCATTGTGGCTTTGATTTGGATTTCCTTGATTCAGGCCTTTTTCAAAGTAAAGTGCCATATGTATTGTATTTATGTTAACTATTTAACATGTGTAAAACTGTGCTTTTACTCTGTTCCTATTTCTTTTTTGTGTGTGTTTCAGTGTTGTGCCCCAGCTCCGTCTTCCCCAAGCCCTGTGGTTTTTATTGCATGATTTTGCAGTGTGCAATTGTTTTCTAAGAATGCACATGTCATGGTCTTGCAGAACTAACTGTACCGCAATTTGTTTATCCACTCACTGCTTGATGGACATTTGTGTTCTATTTTGAAAGAAGTTTGGGATATATATTATATATATGTTATATATATATAATATATATATATTTGTTTTTTTTGTTTTTTTGTTTTTTTTTTTTAAGATTTTATTTATTTATTTTGACAGAGAGAGAGGCACAGCAAGAGAGGGAACACAAGCAGGGGGAGTGGGAGAGGGAGAAGCAGGCTTCCTGCGGAGCAGGGAGCCCGATGCGGGGCTCGATCCCAGGACCCCAGGATCATGACCTGAGCCGAAGGCAGACGCTTAATGACTGAGCCAGGCGCCCCTGTTTGTTTGTTTTTAGGCTCCTTGCCCAACCTGGGGCTTGAACTCAGGACCCTGAGATCAAGAGTCACATGCTCTATCAAGCTGAGCCAGCCAGGTGCCCCCGTTTGGGGATATTTTAAATAAAACTGTTATAAAGACTGTGTACAAGTCTTTGGACATAGAGATGAAAATTGTGGGAAATCAGAGGGGCAAATGTAAAGGTCCTGAGCTTGTGGGTAGAGCCTTGACCATGTCTTCATACAGGAGAACTTGGTGAGGAGCTCACTTTTCATTTGCACGCCAAGCTCCCTGGCTACCTGTTGTATTCAGTGCCACCAAGACCTGGCTCTTTCTTTCTAGATCCCTCAGATTCAGCTCCAGGTTCATGATGGACCCAGGCATCACTGGGGTTGGCATAGACCAGTTGGTCTCTTTTAGTCAAGCTAAATGGATGGAGAAGACAGAAGGATTCAGGAGGACATAGACAGCAGGGAAATTTCTGGGCCCACAGTGGCCCTTCCTTCCCTCTTTCTGACTTGACATCTCAGGGTCTATCATTTTCTCAGCAATCAGCTCTTATACTTGAAGGCCCCCAATTTCCTTGACAGTTTCATGGGGATCTCCTCCTAACAGCTTCTCTTCTGCTGTCACTTCCTTCCCCTTCTTCTGCACTTGGCCAGCTTCTTCTGGCTCCTTCCTGGCCCCGGACTAGCTCAGAAAGGAGCTGAGGGTCTCTTCTGTACTTGTGATGGGCCAGAGATCTGGGTATCCCCAGGATGGTGTCCAGTCTACCTCCCTATACCAATGGGGGCTGCTCTTTCCCCCAGGGCTTCCCCAGTTTCTCACCAGGAGTGAGTAGGAGGAGTGCCCTTACATGTCACTGAGCTTAGAGCACTGGCTGTCAGTTTCATAAGAGTCTGCTACAAAATCTTGAGGGATCCTCTGGTGGGTGTAAGAGAAGTAGCAGGAGGCTGGAGAGTTAACACCAACTGTAGAAGAAGGCACAGCATGAGACTGAGTCATTTAAAAGCCAAAGAAGATCAACTTCTTCTCCTTTATGCTAATCCCAAGAAAGGTCAAAAGGAACTAGAAAGTCATAGTATTTCTTAAAGTTGGGGAACACAGATGAACTGGGGCATGTGCTTTTTTTCCCTAGAAATTCCCATGTCTATCTCTCCATTTTGGTTTTTATTCTTTAAGAAACTTAAAATGTCTTATCTGGCCTTCTGCCTTTTTTAGGAGGAAAATTCATCTAGCCCAAGATGTTGCCATAGAACAGAGATCAAACTGGGATATCTCTTATGTCACCAAAACAACCGGGCTTTTGAGAATAGCTGACATGAATCTAAACTTACCTGCACCGATGGGAAGTGAATAGACCTGGAGTATGCCTCTTGCCAGCTGTTATTCAGTGAATTTGGCCTCAATTATTTTATCTATAAAGTGGAACTTACCTCCTCTGCTCTCTATCCTCTCTCTCCGAACTACTTGATAGAATATGATAGACTGGACCCTTTTGAAAGAGAGACCAGAGTTCAAATCCCCATGTTGAGTGCTCTATTTTCACTCGAGTGATCTTTGTCATCAGGACATTTTTGAGTGTGACATCTGAAAAAGCCAGAAGGGATGGTAGACTGACATGGTATTGAGAAGGTCATCATGGTGAGTCTTGAATGCCTCCATGATGCTGGGTGGGCAGGAGATTCTGAGATCAAGCATTGGCACAGCTAAGACAAGACTTGGGTACTTGCAGCTGGCACCAGGTTCAAGCCATTACCCCTTCTCTTTATAGAAAGCCCCATGGCATTGGAGGATGGAAACTGGGGGTGATGGGCAGCGAAGATTTTAATGATAATGTTGGTGTCATGCTGTGAGTTGCTCAGCTCAGGGTTTGTCAACACCCTCTGCTTAACACAGCTCTTCAAATGTAGCTCAATTTCTCCATCAGTTGGGGGCACATCTCAGAAAATTGTTTGCTAATTCATTGAGATTATTCTAAAGAAATTACTTCTGTAGTTAGTGCATGGCCAGGAGTTGGTATCACCACAGGCCTCCTTGCAAAGACAGATATATCGGTGAACTGTGGGCTGACTGTTTCTCTCCCATAGAGCAGAAGGTGCTGATGCTATTTTACAACTGCTCTGACCACACAAATGTGATATAAATTATGATGTCACAAGCCGTCCTATCATAAATAACCCTCACCTCTGCACTGGAAGGTCCGTTTCTAGGATGGCTTCCTCAGTCACATGTCTGGTACCTGGGTTGGGTTGGTTGAAAGATAGAGTCAACTTGGACTGTCAACAGGAGCTGTCTACATGTGGCCCTTCCAGGCTGGCAGTCTTAGGGCTCTAAGATGACTGTTCCTGGTGAACAAGGTGGAAGGTGCGTGGCCCTCCACGACCTAGCCACAGAAGTCATGTTGCATCTCCTCCACTGTAATGGAAGCAGTCACAAGCCTGTCCAGACTCAAGGACGGGGGAACTAGAGCCCACCTCTCATGAGAGGAATGTCAGAGAAATTGTGGTTACGTTTTAAAACCTCTATGATATCATTTTACCTGTAAATATTTGTATTAGTTTCTTATTGCTGCTGTAACAAATTACCACAAGCTCAGTCACTCAAAACAACACATTTATTTTTGTATAGTTCTGGAGGTCAGAAGTCCTGAAATGGGTCTCAATGGGTTAAAACCAAGGTGTCTGCAGGGCTGCATTCCTTTTTGGGGGCTCTACGGGAGAATCCATTTTCTTGTCTTTTTTGGCTTCTAGAAGGTGCCCACATTCCTTGAATATAGCCAACAATGGCTGCTCAAGTCTTTCTCACATTGCGTCACTCTGACACTGACCTTCCTGCCTCCCTTATAAGGATCCCTGGGATTACGTTGGGCCCACTCAGATAATCTAGGGTAATCTCCCCATCTCAGAGTCAGTGGATAGCAATCTTGATTCCCTCAGACTTCGTAACATAACATGTTCACAACTTCCAGGGATTAAGACATGGACATCTTTGTGGGGGCGGGGGGAAGGTGACATTATTTTACCTACCTCACTATTTTAGTCTGTAACTTTAAAAATAAGGATTAAAAAACCCACAGTCAACAATACCACTGCTTATTTGTGGTCTGTGTATCCTCTTCATTGAAATGTTCCTTCGTGCCTCTTGCCCATTTTCTAATTGGACTGTTTGTTTGTTACTGTTGAGTTTTCAGAGTTCTTTACATATTTCAAATATAAGTCCTTTGCCAAATCTGTGGTTTGCAGATATTTTCTCTCATTCTTTAGCTTGTCTTTCACCTTGTTGACAGGGTCTTTGGAAAAGCAAAACTATAAAGTTTCAAGGAAGTCCAATTTATGAGAATTTCCTTTTATGGATTGTACTTTTGGTGTCAAACGTAAAAACTCTTTGCCTAGTCTTAAGTCCTGAAGATTTTCTCCTATTTTTTTTTCCTAAAAGCTTTATAGCTTTATGTTTTACATTTAGGTCCATGATCCATTTTGAGTTAATTTTTTGCATAAGGTGTTAGTTGAGGTCAAGGTCATGTTCTTTGGTCTACAGATGTTCAGTTGTTCCAGCACCATTTGTTAAAAGGCTATACTTCCTCCATTATTTCTTCTATAAACATTTGACAGAGCTTGCTTATGGAACCAGCTAGGTAGGAAGATTTTTTCCCCCAAAGGATTTTAATTACTGATTTAATTCATTAATACAAATAGGACCATTCGTATTTTCCGTATCTCCTTGTTTCATAGTCTTCTTGTATCAGTCAATTATATATCTGAGAAGGGAGGAAAGGAACAGGAAAATTTAGCAAGCATGTGCCAGCCTGAGCTGGGGAAGTACCCTGGGTTTGGAATCTGAGGGTGCTTGATCAAGCAACCTGGAACACAAGACTGGATAAGGGGGAGCTTATTGACTTGGGAGTACTTTTTCTGGGTACAGGTTATAACTACCTGGCAAGGATCCCAAGGGTTGGTAAAAATTTGCTGCCAGGAAAGCTCTAGAAGCCTGGAGAAAGCAATGGATCATGCTAAGTGAAGTTAAAATACCTGACTTGCCATGACAGATGGAGGAGAAAGGGATGAAGAGGTTCATGGAAGTGAGCATGCTGGAAAGGATATATTGTGCGGGGTTGGAAGACCCACCAGATTATGTTCCATGGGAAATCCCAGAGAACATACTATTTACCAAAGCCATCAGGACTCACTGGTGAGAGGGACACCAGCATCTCTAAAAAGTTCAGTGGTATCTCTCCTCCGTAAGTTAGGGCTGATGGTAGGAGGGGCTGGCATTACACTTGGCCCTTTGATAGTAACAGGGATGATGTCCTCCCTCTTTGAATCTTCAAAATCATACCTTTCATCAGTTTTGTAAAAATTTTAGCCATTTATCTCTTCAGATGCATCTGTCTTGTCCTCTCATTTTGGGACTCCGGTTAACCAGATGACAGACACATTTTCATATTCTCTCTTTTGTATTTTCTATTCTTCTGTTTCTCCTTGCTTCATTTTGATATGTTTTAACTTTACCAACATTTCTTCTGTTGTGTTTAATCTGCTCTGAATTTTTATTTCAGTTATTGAATTTTTCAGTTCTGAATTTATTTTTGACTTTTACAAATCTGCTTTGATACTCATTGCAGTTTTTAGTGCCTTGCCAAAAAGTTCAAGCTTTGTTTGTCAAACATTTGTGGCATTAACTGGGATCATGTTTTAAAAAATGCCAGGGTTTGAGGGGCGCCTGGGTGGCTCAGTCGGTTGGGCATCTGCCTTTGGCTCGGGTCGTGGTCCCAGGGTCCTGGGATCGAGCCCTGCATCGGGCTCTCTGCTCCACAGGCACCCTGCTTCTCTCTCTCTCCCTCTGCCTGTTGCTCCCCCTGCTTATGCCCTCTCTCTCTGTCAAATGAATGAATAAAATCTTAAAAAAAAAAAAATTCAGTGTTTGAGATTTTTTAGACCATGCAGGTGTCTGAAGCTGGCCCCCAGTCTGTTCAGGGGCTGGTTCATTTTTAATTTACTTTTATTTCCAAGGCATCAACCCAAAAAGTGGATTGTTTCCTAAGGCCCCTTCCTTGGGGCTGTCAGCCCTGGACTTTCAGTTTTCCTCCAGCCCATCCATGCCGTGAAAAGTTCAGATTACCTCCCCAGCAGCCTCTTCTGAATTGCAAACATCTTTAGAAGAGGTCTCAAATGCCAGGCTCACATCCATGGATTTCTTTTTTTTTCTTTTTCTTTTTTTTAAGATTGTTATTTATCTATTTGACAGAGAGAGAGAGAGAGAGACAGCTAGAGAAGGAGCACAAGCGGGGGGGTGGGGGGTGGGAGAGGGAGAAGCAGGCTTCCCGTGGAGCAGGGAGCCCTATACGGGGCTCCATCACAGGACCCCGGGATCATGACCTGAGCCAAAGGCAGACACTTAACCCACTGAGCCACCCAGGCGCCCCCCGCGCCATTTTTTTTTTTTCACATCCATGGATTTCTGTTTTTCTGGGCTCTTAGACCAACAATTCCTTACTCCTTGCTTGCCTAGTGTAGACTCTCGTATCAGGGAATTGTGTATTCCTAGTAAATCTGTTTCAGGTAGAACATGGGCACATTGAGAGACTGTTCCCTAGTGGTTAATTAAGAGTGTGGGACTTGCTCTGGTCTGCAGGTTTGACTCCAACATTACTAGCTGTGTGACCTCAGGCGAGTTTCTTAACCGTACTGAGATTCTGTTTCCTCATGTCAAAGGGACATAAGCAGTATATACAACACAGTGATATTTTGGAGGCTAGACAATGCACATCAATTCCCTGGTACAGGCTGTGGCTCATAGTAAATCCTCGAAAACTGTTAGCCTTTATTCTTAAAAAAGCTGAACTCATGAAAATGCATAAACATGCATGATAGAATGCCTTGCTTTATTTTTTTAAAATTTTTATTGTTATGTTAATCCCCATACATTACATCATTAGTTTCTGATGTAGTGTTCCATGATTCATTGTTTGTGCATAACACCCAGTGCTCCATGCAGAACGTGCCCTCTTTAATACCCATCACCAGGCTAACCCATCCTCCCACCCCCTTCCCCTCTAGAACCCTGTTTGTTTCTCAGGGTCCATCATCTCTCATGGTTCTTCTCCCCCTCGGATTTCCCCCCCTTCAGAATGCCTTGCTTTATTGTTCATTTAAGTGGTGGATTTCCCGGGTGCATATAAATTTGCATTTGTTTTGAATACTTTGCTTATTCTTCAGCCTATGAGGACTGCATCACCCGCATAAAGCCTGGTATCATTAGAATGACACTCATCCTTTTTCTCTTGTCTTCCCTTCCTACTCAGATGCCCCTAATCATTCCCTCTCATTCTTTCCAACCAATGAAACTGCTTTGTCAGGGAAACCAAAGCAAACCAAAGAATAGACAAAACTCCAAGTTTCACTTAAGAGAACAAAAAGAGTCTTTATTATTCTGACATGCATAACAAAATGAAGGGCTCATAAAAACTCAATATGCATCTGTTGATGGATTTGGCCCAATGTCTACCCAGAGATAGGAGCAGTCTTTCACTATCACCCTCAATATGGCAACCACTGTATGATTGACTGGGAAGGGACTTAGGGATAAGAGGGTGTCACATAAGAGAAGAACACCAAATAATAAAACAATTTATAATATTTAAATAGCTTGACTAAATTAGTTTTCAGTATGTGGTTAGGAGTAGAGAGAGGGAATTTCTGGAGTTGTAGAGACAGTTCTCTGGTTCAGGTCCCTGGTACTCAATCTACCCATACCTCTAATGGGTTCCTTCTGGACCACTTGGATTCTCTCCAGGTCCCTGATGTATTCCTGGACCCAGGCACTGCTGGGGTTGGCACAGAAATACTGGCCCTGTTTGGTGACAAAGCTGTGGAGAAGGCAGAAGTATTATATAGAGAATGAGTAAGGATATTATTGACCGCTTGTGGCCCCTTCGTCTTTATCCCTGTGGGCAGCTTAGGGCTGGTCCACCTTATCAAGGCATCATTTCCCAAACCTCAGGGACTCCTGGTTCTTCCCTGAGTGATTTATGGCGATAACCTCGGCCACTTCCTTTCTGCTGTCTCTTTCTTCCTTCTCTTCCCTCTACTTCTGGGCACATGCTCCCTGGCTTCCTGCGCGCCCATCCCATGTCAGGAAAGAGCTCAGTGGTCTCTCTCTGTGTCCTGCATGCACAAAAGGCCCCCAGAGGGCCAGGCCTTCTCAGGACAGCTCCTTATCCACCAGCTGGAGCATCCCTGCTCAGACTCCTGTGGACACTCCCAACCCCCGTGTCCTGTGTTTCCCCAGGGTTGGGCAGGAAGAATGACACCTGACACCATGTTTGGGGAACTGGCCACTGGTCTTAAAATAGGCAACCACAAGGTTGTGGGGGACCTGCAGGGATGTGTAGGCAAAGCAGCAGGGGGATGTGGTGTAAACTTTATCTGTGAGGGAGCAAGAACAGTAGAAGTTGCTCAGGAGCATAGGCAAGCCCGAGAGGGTCTGGAAGAAGTGGAGAGAGATAGCATAGCTCAGAGTTGAGGCTTAGGAGGAAAAGGAAACTGGAAATAATTTGGCTTTTTTGTTTATTTGTTTGTTTCTTGTGATTTCCCTAGTCTTGTCTCTGGTTTTGTCTATTTTGGGCTCTGTCTTACTCTACAAGGAACCAGCCTATAGAGAGTCAACTCCCTTCTCCTAACTTCCTTTGGGGACTTTTTTTTTTTTTTTCCGAATCCATTAAATCATACAGATACTGAGTGAGTGTAGGAACAATTTTATAACTCTTCTAAAACTTACCAGCAGCAATAGGATCCGAATAGAAGATCTAGATTCTACCGCATATTAATAACCCAATAAACTAGGCTGCAGTGATCTCATCTGAAAAATAAGATCAAACCTCTCCTAATTCCCATTCCACAGCCCAGATCAATAAGCTCCTTTTGAACCCTCTTGAAGAAAATAGTCGTGTCACTTTGAAAGCCCACTTGGGGCTCTCTAATTTCACATGGGGGTTCTCAGGCCACAGCAGTAGGAAGATGGGGACTGACTTCTGGCCAGAGTGTGGGAGCAACTGTTGAAGGCAAGTGGACAACAGACTGACCTTGTGCATAGGAGCAGAGGGTCATGGTGCACAGGAGGGCAAAGATGGCAGCCATAAGGCCCCTCATGATGCTGGACAGGTGGATGAGTGTGGGCAGAGCTGAGGTGGGGCTTGGGAACTCACTACTGCTGGACTCCTGGGATCTGAGCTATCTCACGTCCTTTTATTAGGCAGCCCTGCGGCCATGGGAACATAGAAATTAGAGGTGCCTAAGCAAGAAATTTAAGTATGGTGTTGTCATGTGAGTTGTACAACCCAGGGTTGCCTATAGTTAGAAGAGAAGTTCAGGGTGCACACCAGAAAGTTTCAATTGTTAATTTGATTGGGGTGCTTGAGAAGAAGTAATTTCTCCAGATGGGTGACGAGCCTCCTTCCGCAAAGCAGAGTGCTCTGATGGACTTCCACAGTAATTCTGACCATATAAATGTGACAGGGGTAATCATGTCATTCAGTCTCAAGCAGAGTAGAAGCCAAGCTTATACTATGTATATACATATACATATGTACAACTACATCCTAAGGAAAGAAGAGAATTGGAAAGCCTGGAGGCACAAGAATTGTAAAAATAAGGATTAGCTTTCCAGGAATTGGTCTATTTATCAAATATTCATCATAGATCTATAATGAAGTCCGGATCTAATCCTGGATGAAGGTCAGCAGCCTTACAAATGTCCATACTCTTTCAACCAGAGGTGACTTCTCAGAATCTATCCTATGGAAATGAACTCACAAATGGGAAAAACTTTAGGGACCATGTTATTTGGCGCATCTTATCTACAATCAAATAATTGACCCCAAGCTACATACTCTACAGTATTGGAATAATAAAGTTAATACACGGATGGACCACTTAAACACATAGAATGACATGAAAATACTTGATTTTTACTATTAAATATTAAAAGGATAGATGCAAAATGTCAAATGTAGTTTTATTTCAAAAATCCTAGGAAGGAAAAAAAAATCCAGAAAGAAAACCCTCTGCCTCTGCCTATCTGCTCCTCAGCCCATGTCCCATGGGTTGTCTTTCTTCTACATGACCCGCTTCTCTCTGGGAGGGAGGAATGATTCTGATGTTAAACAAGGAGAGGGATGCTGGCTGCCGGTGTCACCGGGAATATCAACAAATCCGGGACGGATCTGGAGGGAAAGAAGAGAAACAGTAGGAGCAGTGTGGTGTCTACCCTCAGTGTGAGGAAGCAGCAAACAAGCGTCTGAGAAAACGCGAGTTAACTTCTCCCATCCTCTGAGGGGCCTGGGGGGCAGTTTACAGAGCTGTCACTGCTCAGAGCTGCAGAGTAAGGCGCACAAGGAACCAAAGAAGCCAACCATTTCTTGTTGATCTTGAATTTTTGTTTTGAATCTCTGTCTTAGTCTCTAGCTCCCTCTTGAGGAAGTCTGACTATTGGAACCATGGGCCCTCTTTCCACCTCTTTCAGGGAAACTTCGTCTGGTCTACAGAGATATTTCCCAGAAGACCTCATCTTCTGTAAGTCACCCAAAACGTGGAGCTCCTTGGGAGAATTGAGGGAAATCTGCCATTTGGCTCATCCTAGGAGCCAAATAGACCGGGCATCTGCATCTTGTTAGAGACTGAGTTAGGCCTCAATTTTCTCAGCTACACATGGGTCCTGGTCTTCCTCTGCCGCTCAGACCCAGAGACTAGGATAGATAAAACTCCTTGGGAAACAGCCTAGAACATTTTGAAACCTTCTGTGAAGTTCTTTGCTTTCATTTAGGGACTCTCCAGCTATAGGAAAGTGATATGGTTTAGGCATCTATCCAGAGCATTGCAACACAACTTTAACAGCAAGAAAGGATAAGGGTTGAGAGTCTTGTGGTGTGGACAAGACCGTGAACTGAGAGCCGTGTGAGGAGATGGTCAACCAGGGCAGCTGTGGAGACCTTAACAAAGTTGCACTTGGAGGAGTGTGGGCAAAGCCAAGTCAGGACTGGACACTCACTGCTGCCTATATCCTTCTGGGGTCCCAGCCATGTCCTTGTCCTTTTATAGGCAACTCTGGAGCATGGGGACCCAATGACTGGGGATGGCCAGAAGCTGCTGTGTGGTATCATGTTATGAGTCACATATGTTGGGGTACCTGAGGTCGCACATGGACGTTCAGGGTACACAAGAATAACTGAGTTGCTTACTTGTTGGGACTCACTGTGTGGGAACGTTGTGGACAGTGACAGGAGGTGAGGTGATGTTTGTGTTAGAGCTCTAAGGGCATGGAGAGATCTACAGATTAACGATTCCTCCCACAGAGCAGATGTAAGTTCTGCTACAGCTCTTCCGACCGCATAGGCTGACATCCGTGGTGATGCTTCAGCATCCTGGGCACATGGGTCACACTTAAACCACACCCTGGGTGAAAAGGACCATGACATCATGTTGATCAGAGTGTTTCTAAGGAAATGATTACCAGTGAGGGGGAAACCAGGAGTTGTCACCAGGGGACCAGGCTAAGCTGGTTCCTTCTACCAGAACAGATCTATGAACTGCACCATTCTCTTTCCCATCCGCAAAGCAGACACGTCTAATGTTCTCCACTGGTGTTTTGGCTACACAGATGTGACGTATATAATGATGCCCCTGAGGCTTGAGTAGCCCGATCTATGTTGGATCTAGACCCAGACGGACAGAATCGAATTGGGGAACTCCAGACCCCAAGCATGACAAGAGTGACAAAACCCGCTTTTTAATCACTGTTTCATTCACCAAACATTCACAAGTCTCTATCATATGCCATCACTGGGTTTGACAATAGGGAATAAAAACACATATTGCATATGGGGTATCTATATAAATCGGGAGCCTTAAGTGTCCCTGCTTTTTGGCCCTGAAAGTCAACAGCTAGGAAAATATCCGATAGAAATAACCTCATGTATGGAGAACATTTTATGGATGTAGATGTTTGGTACAGTTTATTTATAAAACAATTAAAAACTAAATTAAAAACTGGAACTAGTCCAAATGTAATAGCGTAATGGTCTGTAATCATTGAGCTGTAATCAATGAATTGTAATAGTGCATGATCATATTGATGCACTAGGCTTATGGTTGAGTAAATTAGGCAGCTCTTAAAAATACTGGAACGATCTGGGAAAGTCTTACAATATTAAGTATAAATAACAAAAATACAAAATTACATTCATATCATGATTACAATAATGCCCCTCACCCCCCAGACATACAGTAAAAAGAAGTGAGAAAGCAGGTAAGCAAACAGAACTATCATAGGCCTAGAAAAAAATGCACTTGAGAGAAATAAACCAAAATGTTAATAGTGGCTAGCTTTGGGTAATAACATTTTTCCTACCTTCGAGGAAAGAAATTTTACTCAAATTATGCCTCAGAATTCATATATGCCACAATAAGACAGGAAGAATGTAGAGGTAAACCACCCACATCCTTATACTGGCACTTGCTCTGCTGTTTACCTAGCTTTCAGAAATAAAGTAAGTTTTAATCTTTTCTATTTTATATATTTTTGAATTAGCTTTTGCTGGGGCACCTGGCTGGCTCAGTTGGAAGAGCATGCGGCTCTTGATCTCGGTATCATGAGTTCAAACTCCACGTTGGGTGTAGAGATTACTTAAAAATAAAATCTTTAAAATAAAATTAGCTTTTGCTACTTTTGGGGGGTGATCTATAGTTCACATTACAAATCAAGAAAAAAAAACCCAATTTGAATTAAAAACACTAGTAATGTTGCTTTTTCTCTACTCCTATGAGACTCCCTTAGAAGCCTGTGGAGAAGACTTTGTGAAGACCTGATGCCTGAGCAGTAGCAACCATTTTGTAACCATGAAGTGACAATCTCCTTTTCCCCAGAGAAAAGCCAACAAAATGTTGGGGGAAAGGGAAACATTTTAAGAAAAGAGTTCCTGATGATGTCATTGAACTGCCAGACAAACTTTGGAAATGCCATCTTGATTTTATAATAAGAACACAGGAAATGTTCTAGGGTTTTTGAGGAACAAGGACTTCCTTTGAACATTTCTTCACTTTCTCAGTTTTTAAGGGCTAATTATTATCATAAGATGTGAATATATCATAAATGATTTAATTGTATTAATTTTAATTTATTACTTTTATTTTTTTTTTGCTTTTTAAAAAAATTACTTCTTTTTAAAAAAATCTTATTATTATTATTATTTTTTAAAGTAGGCTCCACGCCCAGCATGGAGCCCAACACAGGGCTGGAACTCACGGTCCTGAGATCATGACCTGAGCTGAGATCAAGTCTAACGCTTGACCAACCGAGCCACCCAGACACCCTGTAGGTCCTTTTTAAATTGTTACAAATAAGCTGTGACAAACACCATTATGCATACAGTTTTCTTCATTTTTCTATTTCTATGCAGAAGACAGATCTTTGGCAGAGTACTTTGCTGGTCAAAGGGTAACAACAGTTTAAGGCTCATCATTCACATTAGCCGCCGCCCCCCCCCACCCCGTTAGCCCAACTAACCCAGGGACGAGCTCTTTTGTGGGGGTCTCAGCCTTCTGATAGTGATGCTATGAGCTCAAAATGCTGGGCTACGTAGCTACTGCTGGTGGTGAGCTCCCCAGACATCTCCCCGAAAGGAGCCAAGGTTGTGGCCCGATGGGCCTTTGTGGTTCTTATTATGATTGTGAGGCTCGCACCTCAGCAGCAACCGTCAGGGAAATTTTAAAATACAAGGTTTATTACTCACAGGGGTACACAGCATGCCCGCCCCCCCCCCCAGTGAGGTCACTGGTAAAGAGAGAGGGAGAGCATAGACCTGGGGTTCTGTCTTTATTGGGGTTAAGGGTGGGGTGCCCGGCGCTCTGTGGGTTCCCTATTGGTAAATGTAAAGCCTAAGCGCAGGAATTAGAGTGCAGGAAGGGAAAAGCAGGGTTGCTCAAGTGGCCAGCTGTCTAATTTATGGGCAGGGCAGCCTGGCTCTTTAAATGGCAATATGCCCTTGGCACGGAGGCCTCGGCAGTCCAGAGCTGACATTACAATCAGCAGGGCTCATTGCCGGGCACCGCCACTCCCCGGCCGACTGCAGAGACCTGTGCGTGTTTGATGACGGAGCGGAAGTCTGCAAGGCCAGCCTCCGCCCTGCCCCTCGAGGAGCTGAGGCTTCCCCAGTTCTGCTGTCTCCAGCCGGGGTGTGTTCTAGCTTGGGGTGTGCTCCTCCAGACTCCATGGCATTATCATCTGTGTCACCTGATGCCATCTGAACAGCTGGGGTGCACGGCAGGAGGCTCTGTGGCAGAAATGCTTGATCTCCGGATCTGCTCTTGTGAGAAGGCACCTGCTAACCAGGTCACACCAGCATCTCACCTCCTCTCGCTATAGAAACCATTTCCCCCTCAAGAGGCAACCGAACCACGGTTGCAAATAGCCTGAACTTTTGTGGCGACCAGAGCTCTCCTGCCTTAGGCGACTCACAGCATGACACCAACACCAGTGATTTTAAATATCCCCCCTTGGTTTCCTCAACTTTCTGTCTTCTAATGCCCCGAGGCTGCCTATAAAGAGAAAGACAGGGTTTAGACCCCAGAAGGCGGCAGCAGCTGCAGGTCTCCCGTCCCAGCTCCGCTTGGCCACCGCTCGAGTTCACACTCTCTGCTGCCCAGTGCCATGGAGGTCCCCGCCGCTGTCCCAGCCGTCCTGCTTCTCACCGCGACACTCTGTTCCCAGACCTACTCTTCCTCATGGGAGTCTGTCCTCCCTTCCTCCTTTTGCCCCTGTCCTCCCACTCTCTGGCCCTAGCTTGGACCCCAGGGCCAAAGTCTTGTGCCTGAGCCCCTCTAAGTAGAGAACTTCAGAGAGATTTCCGAGACTATTTGCTGAGGAGGAGTTTCTTTCCCATAGTGTTTTAGCCATTCTGTTGTCCAGCTCTGCGAGAGAGTGGGAGGAAGTCCCATTCTAAGGATGGAAAAATGGACGCCCATAGCCGTATCTGAGGTGAGGGCTGGAGGCTTACAGTGGCCAGAGTTAACAAATAAAAATACAGAATGAACAATTTTTTAATATAAGTATGTCCCAGGCAATATTTGGGATATATTTACAAAAAATCATTTGGTGTGTGTCTGAAATTCAAATTTAACGGAATCCTGTATTTTATCCGGGAATCCCACTTAGGGTGAAGACTTTTATAGAGGCTGGCTATTGCCTGTTGGAGTGGGTGCCTAAGGATTTGTTTTTCAACCTTGAATTCACGTTAGAATCCCTTGGGAAAGTTTTTAGAAACTCCAATACCTGGACCTCACCTCCAAAGTTATGCAGTTAGTTCAGGTTTAGTCAGGTGGGGACTGGGCGTCAGTAATTTTGAAACTCCCAAGGTGATGTAATGCACAGGCAGTTTGAAAACCACCGTTGGGTGTAGTCAGGCTATTCTGGCCAGACTTCAGGTTTCAGTGCAGCTCCTTTCTCATTTTTCAAGGCTTTTGATCTGTTTTTGGTCACTTCCATTGGATGGTTAATTAGAAGCAGAAAACCTGTCGGCTAATGCCACTTCTAGAAGTGGGTTCAGAACGCCTCTCTCACAGCACAGTGCTGAAGCCCTGGTCGTGCTGGTCATCCCTTTCACAGTCACATCCCCTCCCCCAGGCCACTGACTGCTGTCCCCTCACTGCCCTCTGCTGCTGAAATGATGCCATGGGCGCAGGGGTCCTTGGGATCAGCTCCCAGCCTCTGGCTGCATCCCAGCTGTGATGCAAGAAGGCGGTTTTGTCCACAAGATAAATATTTAAAATGGGGCGGGGCGAGGTCTGCGGAGAGGGTGGATCCGGCTGTTTCTGGACCCCACTTTTTCGTCCTTCCTCGTCTCCCATCTTCCCATTTCTGCTCATACTAACGTCACCTTGCCGTGGAGAGTTCTGCTTTTCCAGTCTGCAAGCTCCACGTCACTGGTGTGCAAACCAGCTTGGTGCGTGGGCAGCAAGTAAAAAAGGGCTTTTCTTTTTTTTTTTTTATAAATTTTTTTTATTGTTATGTTAATCCCCATACATTACATCATTAGTTTTAGATATAGTGTTCCATGATTCATTGTTTGTGCATAACACCCAGTGCTCCATGCAGAACGTGCCCTCCTCAATACCCATCACCAGGCTAACCCATCCTCCCAACCCCCTCCCCTCTAGAACCCTCAGTTTGTTTTTCAGAGTCCATTGTCTCTCATAGTTCTTCTCCCCCTCTGATTTCCCCCCCTTCATTCTTCCCCTCCTGCTACATTCTTCTTCTTCTTTTTTTCTTTCTTAACATATATTGCATTATTTGTTTCAGAGGTACAGATCTGAGATTCAACAGTCCTGCACAATTCACAGCGCTTACCAGAACACATACCCTCCCCAGTGTCCATCACCCAGTCACCCCATCCCTCCCACCCCACCCCCCACTCCAGCAACCCTCAGTTTGTTTCCTGAGATTAAGAATTCCTCATATCAGTGAGGTCATATGATACATGTAAAAAGGGCTTTTCTTAAGGAAACTGTTTTTTCCCCTCTCTGCTATCAGACAAGCCAATTTCAAAGTGAGCTAGTCTCTTTCTTAATGGGCCTTACTGATTTATGCAAGAATTAGTCAGTTTCCAACATCTTGAATTTTCTTCTTTGATGCAACCTTGCTAGGCAGATGGCCATACTAAGGATACAGAACAGGCCAGGAAGGGCACCAGCTGTTGTACTAGGAGGAGGTGTCCTCACTGACTTTGACCTCAGCTTCTGCCCTCGGTCAGTTACACTTGGTGGGGCGTGCTACTTACAACACTGCGGGGAGACTTTGAGATATAGTACCAGAAAAGCTGACGCAAGCTGACTTAAGGGGTAAAGGGAACCTGTTAGCTCACATAACGGAAGCTTCAAGAAGTAGATTAGCTTCACGCAAAGCTTGATCCAAAGCTTTGGATCCTTGGTCCTCAAGTATGATGATAAACCATGGTTCCTTCTGAATTTCTGATTTCCCTCCAATTTGAGGGCTTCATCCTAGGACATCCCACTGTAAAGTGAGTCACTTTGCTAGTAGGCACCTTCCAGGTTTTACAAGTTACCCCCTTGAGACCCCTTCATTGGGCTTCAAGAGGAGGAGAGGTAATGACCTTACCTCCATGAACGTGGAGCCTACTAGGCTGGCCTCTCTCCTTCCTCTCTCTCTCTTTCTCTGTCACTCTCTCCTGAGAGTTAGCAACTATTATTGCTCATCAGGGAACTTTGTAGACAGAGGACCTGAGGGAAAGACAGAGAATAAGACAGAGAGAGAGAGACATTGAGAGAGAGAGAGAGAGAGGAGGGAAGGGGATAGGGGAGAAAAAAGGGTATTGGGAGGCAGATGTGTTCCTACCACATGGACTGAGTTTCCCACTGGATTCCTAGAAATAAGATAGCTGGATTGAAGAGTATGTACATTTAAAATTTTGATAGGAACTGTGTTATTGCTCTCTACAAACCCCAACTATCAAAATTCCACTTTTTGGTACTAAAAAATAGTTTTAAACAAAAGGAAATATGCCTTATCAAAAATTTAATAAACATTTGCATTTCTCATAAGTATGTTGAATTTCTCCCTCTTGAATTTTACAACAAAGACCCTGGCTAAGTCTACCATTCTTGTATGTAAAACATGACCTAGACCAGAAGTCAGCAAATTTTTCTATACAGGGTCAGATAGTAAGTGTTTTTGGCTTTGTAGGCATATAGTCTCAGTTGTAACTATCAACTCAGCCACAGTGGTAGGAAAGCAGCAGACACTATGTAATAGAATTAAACTTTATTTACAGAGACTGCATCATAATGGATTTGTTCTGAGAACTGTAACTTGCTAACCCTGATCTCAGTAATCGGTCTGATAAATAACTTGGCATTCACAGTAGAAGTCTTCTTGCAAATATTGGCTGATTATTTTTTCCCTCTGTAACGTTAGCCACGGCTTCCGTGGAGCACAGATTCTAGGAAACTAATATCCACGTAACATGTCTATTGCTATATGCACCTTATTAGGAAATGAGTGGTAAATCCTTATTGACAAAGTCACTGGTTTTTGGTTTTCCGTCTGCATGTAAATCACTCGAGAGTTTGGCAAAAGTCTGGGTCTCCAGATCCAAACCCAAGAAATTCTATTGCCAGCATTTTAAACAATCATCCCTGATGGTTCTGGGATGCTCTGAGACACATAGGCATAGGCTTGCATCTTCGTTATATTATTTATTAGCTGCCTGACCATGGGCAAGTTGTTTTACCTCTTTGAGCCAACATTTCCTCTTCTGTCAAATGGAAACCTTGGCGAAGTTGCTAGGCTTGAAAGGACAATGCCTAATTTTTAGGAAAGTTTGATTCATGAGAAAAATAAACTTAAATGCATGAATATATATGAAGAATGAATATACCTAATGCATACACATTATTATACGCTAGGTACATAATATTTTATCACCATTGTTTTCTAAACTAATGTTTTGTTTTTTAACTCTCGGGGATGTGTAGATACAGGTATTACTGTCATTTCCTTTCTGCTGACTTCTCTTCAGATTTTCTTACTCTTTGTCCCCCACCCCTATCATTTTTCCGACCAGAGAGCCTGACTTCATCACAAAACAAAACCCTTGGAAGCACCCAAAAGACAGGTTTGCTTTTGAGAAATTCCATTATTTCATGCAGCTGAACACAGAAGTGGTAAATAGCATTCTATACATATTTGTTGGTTGATGGTTTTGGAACAATTTTCCCTAGAAAATGCTAAACATAAGCCCTCACCTACAGACTTGAGTATGTGTCAACCACTGTGTGATTGGAGGGGCGCCGGGGCGTGGTGAAGACAGTGTTGTAGGATCTCTCCCTGCAGGCAGTGAAGAATGCATGGAAATACATTACAAATAGGAGTCTAAGTAAGTTTAAATTTACATCCAAAAGAGGCTCAGAGTGTAGTTGCTTGACAACAGGCACAGGGCACAGGTAGCTTCAGGAGTTGAAGGAACATTCCCTGGGCTCAGGTCCTTGCTCCCTCGTCTGCCCACAGATGGAATTGGTGCCCAATGAGAAAGTCAGAAGGAAGAAGATGGAGATAGCATTGTTCAATAGTAAGAATCTTCTAGCTCTTATTTTTTCCTGAGCTTTTATCTTGTTCTTTTGTTTTGGGCATGTTCCTCTGTCTCCTCACTTTGCTTGACTCCGTGTTTCTACATTTTGGATGAAACAGCTACCTCTCCCAGTTTTGAGGGAAAACCTTAGAGTTCAACTTCATCCCAGCTCTCCCTATCTCTTGAACCGTGGTGATTGTCCAAGCAGCCTGTTTTATTTTTGATAGCTCCCGGTTGTTGAGGGTGTGCCGAGACCTGTCAGTGTCCCGAGGGAGAAGATCTCAGTCAGCCCCTCGGTTCAGGCTGGCGGGAAGCCAGGGCCAGGAAACAGGCATTCTGCGGAGAGAGGGGGTGTGTGGCAGCCACTGTTTGTGCAGTGCCCTGGGGTGGTAGGCTGCTCTCCCTGATTGCTAGTCTCTGATCTTACAGTCCCATTGGACCCAGAAATGCACCACAAAAACAGGGGCACCAGACATGTGAAAAAGCTCCCTCCTGGAGGTAATGCTGCTGTGGAGCGAGGCAGAGGGAGAGCACAAAAATGGTCCTCCATCTGGGAGAGAATCCCGACAGGCCCTGCAGTCTGGGCGCTTCATCAGGTTTCCCAGTTCGCTCAGTGCTTTGGGTCTCCGGGACTCGAGCCCCGTTGGTTTTCAAAGCCAGGTGTTTGGGGCTTGTCTCTCAGGTGCAGTTCTTAACGGGGGTGGAGGGTGCGTGATATGGGTTAGGGTCCCTTGGCTCCTCAGGGAGAAGCTCCTCACTGAGCATTGCAGTGTGGGGGTGAGAGGGGGATGCAGGGAGTTATTGTGAGGCTGCCCCTCAGTCTCTCCAACCCACTTCCATGGGGCTCTTTTCTCACTTGCTCATGTGAAGTGGCTGCTCGGCTAGTTTTCCAGTCTTTTTCAGAAGAAATTGTCCCCCATGTAGCTGTAGACTCAGTGTATCTGTGGGAGGAGGGGAGTTCAGGATTTTCCTATGGCGCCATCTTGGATGGACCACTTCCTCTATCTCATGTTTTTGCCCTAGTCTTAAGTTTGGTCTCTATTTCCCCTCTGCAGGAAATGCAGCTAATGGAACAGTCTGGTGCTTGTTCCAGTTCTATTGGGGGAAAAGAAGAGATTTTTCCAACAAGAGACTATCTCTGTAAATCACCTATAAGGTGGCACTGGGGTGAGTTTGTTACTCAGTTGATCACTGGGAAGCAAGTGAAGCTGGATTCTGCCCCCTGTTGAAAACCTACTCAGTGTCCCCTTTCCCAAAATAAGACAAGTCCCCATCCTACCCTCCAGGTACATAGACTAGAATGCTAAAACTCCTTTGGAAAGAATAGCCACCTTAACAGGTAGTGCAAGGCATTTTGAAAACCCCTTGGGAAGCTCTCTATTTCATTTGGGTACCCATAGGACTTTGGCGTTGTGGTCTGACCCCACAGAGAGCAGGACAACAACAGGAAATGGCAGCAGGAGACTCATGAAAGGCGGCCTAGGAACAGAGAGCCATGGTGAGGAGGATAGTCGGGGCCCAAAGACTCTGGGCCAGAATGAGACTCACCATTGCCAGCCTTCTTCTGGGGTCCCCTGTTCTTCTTCAGGTAGGCTCTGGACCTTGGGGAGATGGAAACTTAGGGTGACAAGAGAGGAAGTTTTTAAGCACAGTGGCACCTTGTTGACTTGTAAATACAAGAGGGGTCTTGGGTAACCGCAAGGCACAGGGTATTTGCAAGAATGGTTCAAGTGCTCAATTGACTAGGGCTGTTTATGGGGAAGTGGTTTCCACAGCGAGAGGAGGTGAGATGTTGGTGTCATCCCGGGACCACACTTAGCTGGGTCCTTCTCATTAGAGCTCTGTAGTCACAGTTTCCCCCAGCAGAGCAGAAACTTCTGTGTGATTCCATAGCTGTTCTCACTAACAGACATGACATGCAATGATGCCATGAGTCCTGACCAGCACTCCCAGTTTAAGTCACACCCAAGTGGACAGAGCTGTATTAGCAAAACCTGGGCTTCAGGAGTGATTGAACGTGCAGGCAACCTTTCAGACACCGCTCATTCTACAGAGATTCATCAAGGGCTCAAAACGTACAAGGCAGACAGTGTAAAGATGTGTTGGATATGGGCACTAATGCACATAAGGAACCTTAAAGTGACCTTTGCCTTTGACCTTGATAATCCATGACTAGGAATCTATTTCCTATGTAGATGAATTCAAATATGGAAAAAATATTTATACATTAGAACATTTGGTCTCCAGCATATTGATAGCAATTTAAACTTGGACCCATTTAAATAACATACAGTATGAAAATAATGAAAAAAGTTATGGTATCTTCACTCAATTTGCTGTTAGGGAAGCTTTACAAATAATGCAATGTCATGGGAAATGCTTATGTTATGATAAGTTAAAAAAAAAAACCCAAAATGCAAATTGCTTTATCTTAATCAGGACCCACTCAGTGTGTTGGAATGTGGTCAATTTCATATGATATTTTTTTCGCAAATGCTATTCCCAGAAAGGAAGGGGAATAGAAGTAAGTATGAGGTGTCCCCTGTCATCTACCCCTTTGTTCGTCCAATATTAAAGGACTCTCCTCTTCTCTTCACTACGGTCAAGGTCAGTAATGTTGGCTCATTATTCTGGGAGTTTGTTCATTTCCTCATCCCCAGTCTTCTGCTTCAGGGTCAGCGGTGCTCGTGGTAGGACTAGTTCTACCCCTCTTAGTATGTCCTGGGGTGGATATGCAGCCTTAGTTTTGGGTGGTTGGTTTGGCACATGAAGAGCTTCATGTCTCTTTAGCCTCAGATTTGAGGAATAGTCATTTATAAGGCAACAGGAAGTATACAAGTCAGCATGTTCTTAAAAATAAAGTAATTCAGGAAGATGGAAGACTAACAGTTTCTAACTCAGAGAGAGAGTTAGTGCCTTTCTGATAGTAGGAGAAGGAGTTAGTGCCTTTCAGATAGTAGGAAAAAAGTCCACTGGAAAAGGACATATTATAGTGAAAGTGTTTTTGCTGACCAACATTGCTCCTGATACCAGAAACCCACATTTCCCTTGGGAAGCCTCTCTTCCCCATAATTCTCAGGCTTTAAGATTATGTGACATTCATCCACTTCACAGATCCATGTATGTGCCTTGATTGGCTTAAGCAAATCCATGGAACGCATCCCCATAGCCACACTGATTGGTTAGAAATTGGGTTTCTGACTTAAGGGTCAGTCAAATCCAAAAGAACCTAGAGATTTTCTTCGATGGGGACACAGGCTCTCTGCCCTGCAGACAATGAGCAAGGATTCATGTGACTCTGGAAGGTACCAGCAGCCATCCCAGGACTCTGACATGGACAGAGGTCAGGGAAGAAAACAGGATGTGGGGGCTACCATGGGCTCCTTGCCTGGAGCCAGCACCCTTCAGTCTTGGGGCCACAAGGCTCATTTATTCAGGCCTCTTTGAGTTAGGTTGGTTTGTTTGCTTTCTCCCCCTCCAAACTACCAGCATCCTGAGAAATGCAGAGACCTGTGTCTGGGCAGAGATAGAGGGTCTGTGAACAGTAACAGCCCCCGACTGAAGCGTGGGATCGTCTGACCTGAAGAAGTAGGGGGAAATTTGCCAATGACCTCATTAAATGGAAGTGATATTTAAACTTTGTGTGCATCAGAATTACCTGGAGCCTTGTGAAAACAGATGGCTGGGCTCCACCCCCTAAAGGGAGGAGAAGGGGGTGCTTAGGATTTGCATTTTTAATATGTTCCCAGGTGATATTCATGCTGTTGTCTGGGCACACCGCCTTTTGAGAACCACCCTTAGGTGGCATTGCTGCTGGTTGAACTGAGCCCTATCGTCTCTTGGTGCTAAAGGCCCTGTGCCAAGTACTAAGTCTGCAACATTGAGGAATTGGGTAGGGAAGAGTCTAAATATTGGAATATAATAGCTACTTCTTGCATTCATCAGTGAGGTCCTCTAGGAGAGTTTAGCCTACTTGGAAACAGCCTTACCTGAAATCAGAAAAGGAAACAATTCATCTTTGCTAAGAAAGCCTTTTCCAACCTGCCAACTGAGAGCCAGACCTCTGGAGTCTCTAAGGGCTGTAAATGCAGAATTTTCTACTTGAAGCTAAAGTTAGTGGAAGCAGAGACAGGGAGGTGAGAAACTGCACAGGAGAGAAAGCTGGGGTCTAACTGCACTCCTCACCCCCCACTCCCCATCTTCTGCTATGAAATGTTTATCTCCCTTACTTAACGAGGACAGTCAGCTCTGTGTGAGGGTGCAGGGAGGACGTGGCTTGGGGCGAGGATCATTTATTCATCACTTCCCCACATTGCCCCACCTCTGCAGGGGCCACGTGGAGGCAGAGGTCTGTGCCTTGCTGGGAGGTAGAGGTGGAGGGGTGGCTGCAGGACTGAGGCCTGTGCTGGGGAGCTCACATTCTCACCCCCCAGTTAACGTGCAAAATGTATGACTGGACCAGCTCTCTGCTCTCTGCTTTTAGATAACCCATGGAACTGATCAGAAGCAGAGAGATCAGAAACCTCCTATTGTGAGAAGGGTGTTACGTTGCCAAAGAAACCACAAGACCAGCCAGAAATGACCATTGATTTCTCAACACCTAAGGCAAAGCTCGGGCTCCTAGCTCACACGGACAGGAGTAGGCAGCCCCCAGAGAAGGGTTCCCCCCCATGCATATCTCAGATGAGTCCAGGGAGGACATTCACCAGGGAGGTCGACCAGAGATCCTGACCAAAGATCTCAGCCATGTCTCAGACTCTGCAGTGCCCCATAAGCTGGTTAGCAATGCTATTCCCATGCTCTCTTTTCCAGCGCAGGGGTCCTCGTTCTATTTATGCTGTTGACAATGCTTGTGTTTAGGGAAAGCTGGACCTGGTTAAGCTTCTCTGGCTTTGGGTCGCTGGACCTTGAGAAATCATTCAGTGTAAATAAGCAGATTTTCATTGTCTCAAGATGCTGGACACCAATAGAGAAGAAATGGTGACAATTTCACTGCTTCTTTGGGGACAAGGGCTGTTCCTCTCATTCTCCTTTTTTTTTTTGTTAAAGATTTTTTATTTTATTATTTATTTGACAGAGAGAGAGAGAGAGAGACAGTGAGAGAGGGAATACAAGCAGGGGGGAGTGGGAGAGAGAGAAGCAGGCTTCCTGCCGAGCAGGGAGCCCGATTCGGGGCTCGATCCCAGGACGCTGGGCATGACCTGAGCCAAAGGCAGATGCTTAATGACTGAACCACCCAGGCACCCCTCATTCTTCTGATAGTACCTACACACTTATCATGGGTGTGAGTGGTAATGGTGTTAGGGGAATGGGGCTCCTCATAGTGGAAGGGGATTGTAAAATGTTGCCTGAGAGGAGCTGTGTGTGTGTGTGTGTGTGTGTGTGGTTGTGTGTGTGATATGAAAGTCTTGGGCAAATGACTTGTTTGTCTCATTGCCCTCCCTATATAAAAGCCATGATGGCATCAAGATTGTTATGACTGGGCGCCTGGGTGGCTCAGTTGGTTGAGCGACTGCCTTTGGCTCAGGTCATGATCCTGGAGTCCCTGGATCGAGTCCCACATCGGGCTCCCTGCTCGGCAGGGAGTCTGCTTCTCCCTCTGACCCTCCCCCCCTCATGTGCTGTCTCTCTCATTTTCTCTCTCTCAAATAAATAAATAAAATCTTTAAAAAATAAAAAAAAAATTAAAAAAAAAAGATTGTTATGACCGGCCATGATGAGCTCTATCTTCTATGTCAACTCAGAATCACCAGAGAGTTATTCCAATGGATGGAATATCACCAATCAAAGGATAGGGTCAAATAAGAAAGGCGAGGTAAGCAATGTGTCCTCGTTGAAAAACAAATAAAAGAGAACTACAGGAAATAAATAGGAGAAGTGTCCATTACTAAAAAATAAATAATAATCTTCATTTCCTCTAAGAAATCACAGTTAGCTACTTGACATGTATCTTGCCAAATATTTGCCCTCGTAAATATATATGTATATATGGCTTTTAACAATAAAACAAAAGTAACATTATTCTATATATACAGTTCTGTAGCATGCATGTAGAGTAGATATGCTTATATTAGATGTAAGCACATACACCTTTTACACATGGTATGATGCATAATTTCCATAGATATGGATATGTGTTATTCTTTTTACTGATTGCAGAATTTTCCATTGCTGGGCATCTCAGTCCTCTACTGACTTAATCCTTTGCTGATGGTTGTTTTTATTAGTTTGCTGTTTACAAGCCGTGCTGCAAAGAATATCCTTGTGCCTACATATTCCTGTCCTTTAGTAGTGTTGCTACAAAATGCATTCCTAGACATGAAATCAGGGCGAATGGTATCTAGGTCAAATACTATGTACCTTTTAATGTTTGCTTCATAGTAGCATTTCATTGTACTCTAAAGAGTTTTATCACTACAATTCTAAACTGATTTTGGATACAAAAATTAGATTATTCTAAACTAAACGAAATAATCATGGATCCCAAAAATGAATACATGTTTGGTTTTGCATGAGTCTTTTGAATTTCTCTTCTGCAGAAAGGGCTCTGGCTCAGTGTACATTTCTTATAGTTAAAACTATGACTGAGGAACCCATCTATTAAGTAGCTCAGCTTTCACTGTTAACCTAGAAACAGGCTTATAGTATAAACCTACATGCTCCACACGTGGGCTGGTTGTCTTTTCCTCCTCTAACGTTAGTCATTTACTTTGTGGAGCACGGATTCTACAGAAATATGGTACGATATCCCTGTTACTCTATGCAGAAAAACACTGAATTTGGAAAGGAGTGGAGAATTGTACTATTTCCATGGTTCTCAGCTGTTAATGTGCATGGGGAACACCTGATGAGGTTGGTAGAGGTATCAATTCCCAGGTCCACACCTGAAGATTCTGATATGAGTGTCTTTTTTTTTTTTTTTTTAAGATTTTATTTATTTGAGAGAGAGTGAGCAAGAGGGAGCAGGGGCAGGGGCAGGGGGAGAGGAAGCAGACTCCCCGATGAGTGGGGAGCCTAACATGGGGCTCGAGCCCAGGACCCTGAGAGCATGACCTGAGCCGAAGGCAGACGCTTAACCGACTGAGCCACCCAGGTGCCCCTCTGATGTGAGTGTCTTAAACAATCATTGCTTGTGATTTGGGGCCAGCTGGATGGTGTTTTGGGACATAACTTTGCTAGTGTTTATGAGTGAGTCTGTAGTTATATCAAAGTCTAGTTTTGGAACTCAGTTGTACCATTTACTTGCTGTGTGCTCTTGGCCAAGTTGCTTAACCTCTCTGAGCCCGGCTAAAGTTTACTCTTGTATCACATGAGGATAGTAATAGTATTTAAACTGTACTGTTTCATTGTGAGGATCAAATGGACCCTGCTTAAAAAGCACTCAGCCTGGAGTAGGTCTGAAATATCTTAGTGATTGTTAAGAAATCATGATTCATGGTAAATATGCACTATGAATACTCTTCTTAATAATATCCATTGGCATAGTGAATTTTCCTACAGCATGTATATTTTGATTTGATTTATGAAACATTCATAATTTCAGTGATCCGGAAATCCCAATTTCCCTCCATTTCACATCTGCCTATTTTTTGCCCATTATTCCTTTCGGCCAGCGATTCTGCCATTCTGGACAAACAAAACCAAACTCAAAGCCAGTTTTCTTTTGAAAAGACCATCTTTATTATTTCTTGGGGCTGGACACAGCTCTGAACAGAAACATCCGATACACATATGTCAGTCTGGTGGCTCGGGTGCCACTTCTGCTTAGAATAAACTAAGACTAAATAAATTAGGTCACGCAATCATCTTCAATCACAGCGCAAGTGAAGGGAGAGGGGGAGGGTGGTGAGGAAGGTATCTTGGGGTCTCTCGGAGCGAATGGCCCCAGAGCATGACATTGAAAATAAATAACAAAAATTAAATAGCATAAATAAGTTGGAATTTAAGTTAGAAAGAGTCCCAGAGTGTCGCTGTTTGGCAACAAGCAGCGCACAGGAGAGGTAGCTGTGGAGGTTGCAGGGGTGTTTCCAAGGCTCAGACCTCTGCTCCCCAGGCAGCCCACTGAGGTCACTGGGTTCTCAAAGCTTCCAGGCCACTCAGGGGTTCAGCTCAAGGTCGGTCACGTACTCCTGGACCCAGGCCTCACTGGGGTCGGCACAGGCCTGGCGGCCTTTTCTGGTCTGGAAGCTGCCAAGAGGGGTGGAAGGATTATATACTGAGGAATCCAGCAAGAGAATTCTGGGCGCACTGTGGCCCCTCACCCCACTCTCTGTCCTGGGCAGCTCAGGGCATGCCCACGTTCTCAGGGACCCTCTGCCCATCTCAGTCTAGAGAACTGCTCTCACTGGCTCAGCCCCTCTCCCCGCCCCCCCCCCCGAGGGGATCCTGCTGCCACCTCCTTTCTCCCTCCCTTCCCTCTGTGCTGGGCCAATCCTTCCAGACTTTGCAAGCCCCTGGCCAGGTCAGGTTAGACCTCAGAGACAGAGGGCTGGGCCATTCCAGGATGGTGACCCTGGCCACTCTATGCCCCCACTCCAGACCCTCCCTGTCTCCCCAGAGGTGGGCAAGAAGACTGGCACTTACATCACACCAGGCTTGGAGCATTGGCTGCTGGTCTCAAAGTAGTCGACTATGAACTTGCGTGGAATCTGCTTGGAGACATAGGAGAAGCAGCAGGCTGTTGGGGTATCAGCACCATCTGTGGAGGAAGAGCGAGAATGAGCCCGAGTCACAGTTCAGAAGGAAAAGGGAGATCTGAGATTGGATCCCTGGGAGGGTGAGGAAGCCTCGGAGGAAAACAGCTTTGCTCTGGTTGCAGGCTGGGGGACAGGGTCCCTGGAAGGCCCTGGGCATCTTTGCCTAGAAATATGCCTGTCTCTGTTCTGGCTTCTGTCTGTGTCCTTCTTTCTCCTTGACTCTTTGTGGTGGGCTGTCTTTCTTGATATGATCCAAACATCCAAGCAGACTGCTCTTATCTCTCTCTGGAAATTTTGCCTGGTTCAAGAAGTCATACCCCAGCAAAAGAGAAACCTTGGACATCTCTCTTCCGACATCCAAGGGACAGAGTGCTGGGGGGACCTCGGGTGAGTGAGGGGGAGAATGACCCCATCGGGAGGTCACCAGTCTTGGATCCTGCCTCTTGCAAACTCATTTGCTTAGGGTCCCTATTTTGCCATCTGTAAAATGGAACTCCAACTCCCCTACCTCCCCCTGGCTCTCAGATCTGGGGACGGGGATAGCTAAGACTCCTTTATAAAGATGAAAGTAAAAGTCTTGAAGAGAAAGGCCATGATGTTTTCGAGCCCTTTGAGAAGCTCCCCATTTTCTCTTGGGGGCTCCCAAGGCCACGAGACAGAAATAGGTGTGGTCCACCGACTGCGGGGGACAGGGAGTGGGGACAGCTGTGGCAACAACAGAGACTCACATGGTGCAGAGAAGACCTGGCTGCAGAGGGCCATGGTGCAGAGGAGGACGGCGAGGGCAGCCCCGGGGACCTTCATGATGCTGAGCAGTGCACGGCGTGTGGGCTCGTTTGTTCGCAGAGGTGGGCCTGGGCTCTTGCTGCTGCCTGCGTCCTTCTGGAGGGTGAACAGATCTCCCCTGCTCTTTATAGGCAGCCCTGGTAGAAGGGGAAATGGAATCCGGGGGTGTGGAGGGAAATTTTTAAGCACAGTGGTGTCATCATGCTGAGTGTTGCACAACTCAGGGTCCTAAGGGACCACAGGGGTTCAGGATATCCAAGAATAGCTTCTCTGAGCTCTAAGTTTCAGCCCGAAACTCATGACTTGTTCTGGTTTCTTGTGAGGAAATAATTTCCCCCGTGAGCAGGAGGAGAGGGGTATGTGTTGACCCAAGTCTATTCTTAGCCAGGCCCTTCCCGTAAGAACTGATCTATACATGAACTCACCCGCCCTGTCCTTCCCACCGAGCTGCGACTTCTGTGCTTCCTCAGCTGTTCTAGCCGTGCGGATGGGGTAGATGGCATAATGCAGAGGGTGCCGTGCACCTGCCTTGGATGCAAGGAACTGAACTGGGGAATTCTCGCTGGGGGACTTGGAAGCATGAGATCACAGTTCCATTGCTCTTCCTGTCGTCAGACAGTCACCGGGTGACTAGAGACTCTGGGTTAACACTAGATGAGGATCCGAAAGATACATTCGATGTGGGTGTAGTATGTCAAGAGCCTAAAAATATTTATACCCTGTAACCTAGAAAATGCATTTCTAGGAAGGAGTTCTAAAGAAACAAACCCAAACACGGAGGCATCTTTAAATATAAAGATATCTGACTCAGCATCATTTACGATTCTAAAATAAGAAAACCTAAATTCTCCTCTATTAGGGAAGGATAAAGTAAGTGCTAGATTGTTCACTTCATTCGTTAAACTGAATGAAGTGAAATAGCATAAATATATCATAACATCAGTTATAAAAAGGTAAGATGAAAAATTGTACAAGATGAAGAATTATACAAATATATGTATATATGTATATCCACACATTTATAGCAAATACTGTAACCATATATATATATATATATGTATATGGGATATATATGCAAACACTAGGCACGGAAAAAATAAAAAGCATTGGGAATAAATGTCCCAAAGCATCAGTAGTAGCTGTATTTGTGTCTATGGTCTTTGGGTGATTAATTTTTTTGTTTTCCTCTTTTTCTCAATTTTTTTCTTTTTTTTTTTTAAAGTGAGAATGTATTACCTTCCTGGTCAGCCTACCAATTTATGAGCACATTTTGTTTTAAAACATTTACAACGTCACCATTTGGAAAGTAGTTGTTATCAATTGCCTAGTTTGAAAGAAATTTTTGATATACTAAAATTTCTGTCCAATGGCCTTTGTTAACATGAAGCTTTGATTTCCATTTCTCTGAACTCTTTTAAGGAACCTGTGTGATATTTACATAAATAATGACAAATTCAAAGCAGTTTTCTTATTTTCAGTTCATAATTTCAGTGGTGTGAAAGGGTCTCCTTTTAGCCAGATTTACATATTTTTTTCTCTTCTATCTTTTATTATTTTATTATCACATAACTAATAAACCTGATCACATTTGGCCTTTGTCCTCTAGATGCTCTCGGTCTGATAGGGGCAGGTAGAGTATATAAACAGGTAACCACAGAACTTAGCAGAAAGTGCCCAAGATTTCTAGGAGAAAAATTAATGGAGGCTCACGGCACCAGGAGGAGGGAGAAATGACCTGCCTCAGGAGGATTTGAGGCTTCACAGAAGGGATGGAACTTTTCTTGGGTCTTGAAAGGTACACAGGATTCGAACACATATAAATGGCGGCGGGGGGAGGTTGGCAGTAGAGGTCCAGCTGGTGCAATCATGGGTATGGACTTGCCAGTTCAGAGGGAGGAGCGAGTAATTCAATGTAGCTGCACTGTGGTGGAGCAAACAGGGATGAGGAAGCTAAATTGGGGTCAAACCAGAAGGGGCTAGAACAATGGTGGAAATAAGACTTAAGCAAAGTGAGGTCACACCTTAGAAATTCTGTCCTTCCTGTGTCTGTAGGGTTCCTGCTTAAAACGCATGGGCTCTCAGCGTGCCTGGGTGGCTCAGTGGGTTAAGCGCCTGCCTTCAGCTCAGGTCATGATCTCAGGGTCCTGGGATCGAGCCCCGCATCAGGCTCCCTGCTCAGAAGAGAGCCTGCTTCACCCTCTGCCTGCAGCTCCCCGTGCTTGTGCTCTGTCTCTCTCTCTGACAAATAAATACAGAAAATCTTAAAGAAACAAACAAATAAAACAACCACATGGGCTCTCTTTACATCCCATCCCTAGGATTGCTAATGCTGGTCCTGAGAGAGGCAAAGGCAAGATCAAGGACAATGGCAGGTTACGCTGAGGCTTCAGCGTCTAAGTGTCTTCCCTCGTTACTGTTAATTCCAAAAAAGGAGTCTATTACTTGTTTCAGTGGAAACTCTAGATCACAGAGAGTGCCTCCTCCGCCCGCCCCCTCTTCCCCAGCCCTCAGCTGATACCCTGAACTGCACTCTCTCGTTCACTTCTTGGGGAACCCCCTTCAAACTTGTGATTCAGTTTCTGAGAGTTGGATGCTATGAGTTGGGAGGGCCAGAAGAAGGAACTGGAAACAGCTGAATCAACCCCTTTCCTGATAATGGACCTTTCTATCCACCTCTATAATTACAGCACCGGCCACATTGCATTGTAATTAGTTACTTATGCGATTTTCTCTCCAAAAATTTAGACCATGTCCTGTTAATTTTAAATCAAATTCATATCATGTGTTATTGGTTAATTTAAACCAAATGCTAGCACATGATGATTGTAACATGATGAATTGTCTGATGTCATATCTATTCCTTATATTTTTGTTCTTTTTATTAAAGCTGCTTTACTGGATATGAAATTTTATCTTAGTGCTTATATATTTGTAAGTCTTTCCATATCAACCCCCGAATCAGAAAACAGCCCTTTGTCATATGTGCTTTTACTGAATCAGAAAATAACATACTTGTATACAAAGTATGTGCTTAATGTGTGTATGTTGAATGAATAATATAAGGGGGCCTTCAGATAGTTGAGTTGGTTGAGTGGGTTTTAGAAATTTCCTAGGTGGTAAATTGATGTTCCCAGGAAAAATGACTTTCCCGGAATCACACAGATGGCGTTGGTCAGTTTTATGTTTCACTCTCTGTTATTTGGCAGGTTATCTCCAATGATAACCACAATGCCTGACACATAGTTGAGCTTAATAAACATTTGGTGAAGGAATGAATAAATAAATCACTGATTTGACTAACAGTGTGTGTTATGCCCAAAGTCTCACTATGGAGTTGACATACTAACAGGAAGGAAAGAATCAGAAAGATCCTGGTGTTGAGGTCTTGATCTTTGGTGGAGCACCCAAAATCTCTTGGATGGTGATGACAGAAAGTAGCTAACAGTCTGCATGGTGGATCTTTCAGTTTGGAGGGGCTTAATTTGTGTCCTCGCTTCCTAGCTCATTCCAGCCTCTTTGAGGTCCTGCCCCAGCCCAGTAGAGCATCCTAGCCACGAGTGCAAGGAATTTTGGCTGAACAATGCATGTTCTGCAACATCACTGCCTTGTCCTGCGCTGCTCACCTCCTCACAGCTTCCCATACCCGAGGCCTGCTGGATTGGTTTCCTTCCAGTTTCTGGCTCTGTGGCTCCGCTTCCCTGGGCATTGGTCCCAGCTCACTCCCTTCAACAGCAGGGGCTCCATGGACAGGCTCGCTGGTAATGACAAGCTGTTTGACCCAAGACCCTTTTCTCAGGCATGGTCCCATCTTTCAGGTAGGCGGAAACTGTATCCCGGAGGACGCTTTCTAGCATCCTAGAGAGACAATGTCTCACTGCTACAGCCCTTCTTCCTACAGCCAGGCCCTTTGCGATCTTGGATTCTTCTTGTCATTCTCCTCTGGACATATTAAATGTGCAATAGATTAGGGAATACCTTTGGTATTGGATTAGATCCATCCCTGTGCCCCTGCTCCCCCTTCTATGTTCTCCACTCAGTAAAAAGCATCCCCACCTACGAAGCTTCCAAGCTAGAAATCTGGGAATCACCCTTAACTCCTCCCTCCCCCTCATCTGCATCTATTGTATATTTGAAATGAAGTATATCTACTTCTCACTGTTCCCACTGCCACGGTCTTAGGTCAGGCCCTCATCATTTCTTGCCAGAACAGCTGTAAAAGAGTGTCCTGTCAACTGTTTTTCCTTCCAGTTTTGCTCTCTTCAATCTGTCCCATCACATGAGCTAAAGCTCAAATCAGTCTCTATCTCTCTCTGTTGAAAATATTTCAAATACCCTGCATGGTTTCCAGCATGAAATGGAAGCTTCCCCTCTGTGACCTGACCCCCGCCTCCCTCCTTGGTCCGTTTCTTGCCACTTTTGGACTTCCTGGAAACTTAGACTCAGCCCTCTGAACGACATGTAATTCCTTAAAAGTGCAGGCCTCTCCTCTGCTTTCTATGAATGAGGTGTCAGCTCATCCTTCTGGGAGACCACAGGGCAGAGTGAATTCCTATAAGCACAGGTACGTCCCATGATACCTGCCGAGATTTAGGACCAATAAGGAAAGCCACTCTTTAATTAATTCCCTTCATTTTCTAAGGAAAAGGGAAACCCATGGATTCCACTGTTCAAAGACATGCAGAATGCTGGGCGCCTGGGTGGCTCAGTTGGTTAAGTGACTGCCTTCGGCTCAGGTCATGATCCTGGAGTCCCGGCATTGAGTCCTGCATCGGACTCCCTGCTCGGCGGGGAGTCTGCTTCTCCCTCTCCTGTTCCCCTCTCTTGTGCTCTCTCTCTCTCTCATTCTCTCTCTCAAATAAATAAATAAAATCTTAAAAAAAAAAAGACATGCAGAATGCAAAACTGAAAGACATTTTACATCATAATAATAGAACTTTGGTTTAAGCTTTTAACATAAATTTATAGTAAGCACATTTCCCTTTTCTGATTTACTTGTGCTCTGGAGCCAGACCTCCTTGATGTCATTTCCAAATCTAACATGTAATAGCTGTGTGTTCTTCTGTAGGTTACTTACCTCTCTGTGCTTCAGTTTCCTTGTGTGTGAAAGCGGATAGTAGTATCTGCCTCAGAGGACCCCCAGGAGGATAAAATACATTAGCATCTATGAAAGGCTTTGGATATTACTGGCTCCTATAAGAGCAATGTTAGTGTTAGTTACTATTGTCATTATTACTGAAATATTCCAGTTAATCTATTTCATGTATTAAAAAAAGCACAGGTCTCTTGTTCTTTGCCTGATTAACCCCAGCCCTATACTCTTCGCCTGGCTAATCATTCTTCAGATCTCAGCTAAATTTATAATAGAGAAAAGTTAGAACAACCTAAATGGGCTGACCTAAGCAACAGAATGGTTAATGATAAAATTTTTAATAAAATTTTGGTATATCCATGCAATGAAATACCATGCATGCCAATTTTGAGTAACTTTTATGTTTTGAATGACATGAAAGAATATAAAGTAACAAAAATAAGATATACTAGTTCAAGAAAGAATAGTAAGTGACAATAGTAAAATACAAAACCACGTACAGAATGTTGGGTCATTTTTATTTTCTTATTTATGCTTTCCTATGTTTTCTAATTTTTGTAGAGTGGTGATGTCTATTTTCTATAAAAACAAAACAAAACAAAACAGAACTCAGGCATTACCTTTTTTGACATTTCACCACCACCTTCCAAAGCATGTATCCCCAGTGCCTGAAACAGTGCCCAGAATATAGTAGACACTCAATAAAGTTTTACTGAATTATTTTTCTTCTCTTGTTGGATATTCTCTGTGACCAAACTGGAAAGAGCTTGAAACAGGTATAAAAGCACTGTTGGAAGGAAGAAAGATGCTTCCTAAAGGATACTGAAAGTTTTCCAAACACTGGTGAGGCTTTAACCTTCTCTCAGGAATTTAACATCCCTAAAGTCACTGACCTTCACCCTTGACCCTAAAGTCACTGACCTCCACTCTTGACCGCAAAGAGCAGGCTGTGGTGGGTGATGAAGACTCATTTCCTCTTTTAGAAGAGTGAGGCTGCTGGCTTGAGGAGTGGAGTGACTGTCTCTGATGAACTGCTTCAATCACCTCCCTGTCCTACAGACTCCATCCTGAACCCCCACACTTTGGATAATGATGTACTTGTTTCTTCAATCTACAATCCAGTTTCTGCTCCCATTTCCCCCAAGTGACTTGGCTACCACATTGGCAAGACCAAGGGATTTATCTGTATTGGTTTCTTATCTTGGCAAAGTGACCATCCACCTAGCTTACCTGGGCTTTCCAATCTCAATATTTGCTCACAAGGACTTCTCTAGTTTTGGGCATTCCACATCCTAGAGGCTAGTGCTCTTGGCCCTGACACCCAGTAGTCTCCCCAGTGCTCATGCATCTCAGTACTTTCCTTCTAGGGGCGCACAGAATGTCAGGATTGACGACGTCTGTTTCCTGCTCCTCAGCAGCTTTGTACTCTCTTTGGAAAGTCTGGTACCTTCTGAGACTTCCTACATGTGCAATCTCAGAGGGTCACACCTGTAAAGGAAGTTTGGTTATCTCTGACCCAGGAGT
The DNA here is from genome assembly GCF_004348235.1 of Phoca vitulina. Classification (NCBI taxonomy): domain Eukaryota; kingdom Metazoa; phylum Chordata; class Mammalia; order Carnivora; family Phocidae; genus Phoca; species Phoca vitulina. The sequence continues at coordinate 15,903,522 of NW_022589743.1, read as the reverse complement.
TGGAAGACTTTGGTGATTGACACACATCCTATGTGATGTTGATTAAGTCTTTGAACTTCTCTGAGTTTGTATTCTTGATCTGTATAATGGCAAAACAGATCAGGATCAAATAAAACCATGGATGAGGAGATGCTGGGGGAAATCAAAAGTATCAGGACCTTTGCAAGGTCCTATTACTGCTCTGGCTAGTGGTCCTGCTTGCAGCCCTGGGAAGCTGGGAGGACAAAATGAGAAAACAGATGTGAAAGTGCCCAAAATGGAATTATGAGCACAGTGCTAGTCAAGGGTATAAAAGGGGAAACCTCTATGTCACCACAAGTGAGGGGAAGTGAAGGGCTTCCCTGCTCAGGAGTGAGGAGGTAGCCACAGGGACCTGTGGGACCATGGTTGACTCTTGCTGCCACTTCTCACAACCCTAAGCTGGAAAGAGTTGAGTCTAGAATAGTATCCTTGATGATAAAACTACTGGGTATGTGGGTGGAGGGCAGAAGAAAGAAGAGAATTACCCCATCGAGGGTGGGGAATCACATTTTGGATAGAGTTTTTCAAAATGATCAGTTTATTCTTACTTCATTTAGCTAAATGGAGTTCACACCCTGAGACCATGTTACCTGTCACATCCCCTCCCATTAAAACTGGTAGTTGTGCTCCCTCTGCACACCTATTAAGCAAGTGTTTATTAGATACCTACTGTGTACACAGAGATAAGCATAACATTGTTTCTGCATCAAGGAGCTCCTTTTTTAGTGAGAGAGACAACCAAATATGTTATAGGTGATATGAGGGAGGGAGCTCTGGGGCAGGGGGAGCTGTAGGAGCATAGAGGGAGATACAGTTGGAAGAGAGGTCACGGAAGGTTTTTAAAGATGAACAATTTTTTTGTTGTGTATTCAAGAGGAATTTGTTCTCATTCTCTATTGACTATTACTTAGAAATAGCCTCAATGTATAAATCTCAGAGGCCATTGATTCAGCTTAACATATTGATATAAGCCTTTATACTTTTGGTGTGGAATTTCACTGGTGTGAACACAGCATTTTTGTTGGGACCTTCACAAACAAAACATTTTACCTCCATGAGCCAAAGATCAAATCAAGGCTAGTAAGCCAAAGTCAATAGTCAAACTAATTGTGTGGTTCAATGCAGACTAATTATCCATTCTTATCTATCATCATTGTCCTATTGTTCCAGAGCAGACATGTTCATAATCTCTCCACAGCTTGAAGATCAGCACACCCCACTCATTTAGACAGAGGACTCCATGTCAAGTGTTCCTTATTAGTGCACAGTGGAGTTTAGACTTGACTGGGGACCATTCATTGACAGCTAAGGGATGGACTTCTCCACCCTTTGGGCTCTCTGACATTTTGTTTCTACCTCTAATGTGACACTTATCTTATTCCATCTCATGGCATTGTTATTTCTGTCACCGTCAACACCATCACTAGACTAAGAACTCTTTGAGTGCAAATTTGGGGCTTCATTCAGCTCTGTCTGCCCTGACAAACAGCAGATGACTACTCAATTGAGTTGAATGGAAATGCCATGAATAACAAAGTCTGTAGATTTGGGGGAACATAAGACACATCCTCCTTCCCTTAAAGCAAGGTGCTTGATGCATGAACATGAAACTCCATCAACCAGGAGAGACCATGAGAGATACTAGCATATGTGATACAAAGGATTGCAGAAACTTAGAGCTGGAGATGGAGGTCTATGTAAAGATTGGAACATTTGAAGCAAGACTTGAACAACAACAACAAAAAGAACAAGGACAGGATGGAGGAGAGAAGTAGAGTTTGTGTGTATGTAGGTGGTGGTGGTTGGGGAGTGATGAGGTAGGATGACATTGAACTTTATTTAGTAGCCCTGAAGTACTCCAAAATGCTGCCCTGATTCCTCCTAGCCCACATTTCTATAGCACCCAGGAGGCCTGGCTCTCTCCTTTCCCTCTTCATTCTTCTTTCTCAGGGCAGAGGCAGGTAGCCATGTGAGGCTGGGGGTGAGCATCTGGGTCAGCGTGGGTGAGCTGACAGTGGATAGAGATCTTGATCCAACCACTCTAATTGCCCCACGTGTCCCACTCCATGCACTACTGTATTCCTGGTCTTTGTAAACTTCAGGTGGTCACCCACAGGTCAACAGCAGCTGCCCAACCAGGCAGAGCTTTCCATGAATGCAAGGAATTCCCTATGGATGGCTGGGGAAAACCCATGTTCTTAGATTACACATTTTATCCGTAACATGGATAAGCTCATTGCTAGGTATATCCAATCCCATTTTTACACTAGAGGAACATTCTTTATTTGGGTCTTCCAAACTTCATTCTTCCTGAGCTTTTTCTCCTTTTCTATTATCAGTCAAGTAAACATATTGAAATCTTTATTTCTTTTCTGTTCCCTTCTTGTTCAAGAACAGACTGACCCAAACTCCTTTCCTGATTTCAGCCCTAATAAGATGGGTCTTTGTGTGTGGTATTGGCCCTAGTGGTCAACATTTTCTCTCTTTGTGGTCACATTCTGTATTTGTACTGGAGGCAATGGGGTGGAAAAAAACCAGATTTTAGAATCAGATGAATCTCAGTTCAAATCTTGGCACTGCCACCTAACAGCCGTGTGGCCTGGAGATAGTGAAGCTTGCTGTGTGACCCTCATTGCCCCAGGGGCAGAATCACAGTCCTGCTCAGGGGTATGGTAGGGTTAAATGCCATGTGTATGTGGCAGCTTGCCCAGTGCCTGGCCCCTCGTAAATCTCCAATAGGTAGAAGTTGTAAATGTTCCTGAGCTGCCCTGCTGGGTCCTCTGCACATTCAATGCTGGACTCTCTCTTTACGTCCAAGAAAATGTACAGGGCACCAAGGTCACTCAGCTCAGCAGAAGGAGTCCCAGGAATGGGACATGGAGTCCTGGCCGCCCCTTCCTTCTTAAGGCCAGGCAGCCCTGGAAAGACTGACATGAAGCCTCCAGCTTCTGGAGGTGCCAACCGCCGAGAGCATCTGACAGGTGTGAATGTTTCGTCCTTCCTCTGGGGTTTGCAATTCTCTCCACAGTCTTGATCACTGCCTTTGGTGTACCACTTCCCTCTACAGTACAGCCCACTTCTTCTCCACTCCCCCCTCCTCTGTGATGACATCGCCCTGAGGAAGAGAAGCTGTGAAGGGCTTCTCACTGTCAGCTAGCTTTAGTTTCCATATTGGCACCATGACATCATCTCTACCCTGGAAATTCCATTTGCCCTCCTGTGCCTCCAACTCTGTCCGAGGCCTCAGAGTTCCTATAAAGAGGGGTTCCCAAATCAGTTTCAGTGCAGAACACAGTCGGGTTCTGAAGCTTCTGGGCTCTGCAGTCTCAGCTCCAGGAAAGCCTCTCCTCTGCCAAGACCATGAAGCTGTGTGTGACTGTCCTTTCTCTCCTTGTGCTCGTGGCTGCCTTCTACTCCCCGACGCTCTCAGCACCAAGTAAGTCCACTCTTCCAGCCGCTAACTTCTAGAGTCATGGTGTAGGCAGTGTTGACTTTTCTAGTTGGGGCTGATCTAACGGTGAATCTAGGGATTGGACAAAAGGGAGACAGGAAGATTTCCAAGTAGCCTGCTCTTAAATGTAGAATCTAGTAGGCATTCAGTAATAGTTAAGTTCCTGTTTTCTTAAGAAATGGCAACCAGTAGACTCATTTAAGCAAGTTCCTGACTCTTTCTGTGCCTTGGTTTCCCCATCTGTAAAATGGAGGGAGTTAGACACATGCCCTGAGACTCATCCAGCTCCAAACTTCTAGAATTCTTTCATGGCTTTCTCTTATGATCTTCTATTCAGAACAATACTCCTACTTAGGGTGAGTGGGATTGGATATAAGGGACCATATTTTGGGATCTGGTCATCCTATAGAAATGGTCACTGAATATCTATGATTAGAAGCCAAAATTAACAGGTTGTTGTAGAGCTTCTATCTCACCCCTGCCTTTCTTTCCAGTGGGCTCAGACCCTCCCACCGCCTGCTGCTTTTCTTACACCCTGAGGCAGCTCCCTCGAAACTTTGTGACCGATTACTTCGAGACCAGCAGCCTCTGCTCCCAGCCAGCCGTGGTGTGAGTATCAAGCCCGGGGCTGCTCACAAGGCAAGGGTGGGGGCAGGATTAGAAAAGGGAGCCTAGGGCGCCTGGGTGGCTCAGTTGGTTAAGCGACTGCCTTCGGCTCAGGTCATGATCCTGGAGTCCCTGGATCGAGTCCCGCATCGGGCTCCCTGCTCGGCAGGGAGTCTGCTTCTCCCTCTGACCCTCCCCCCTCTCATGTGCTTGCTCTCTCTCATTCTCTCTCTCTCAAATAAATAAATAAAAAATCTTTAAAAAAAAAAAAAGAAAAAAAAAAGAAAAGGGAGCCTATTGGGGGAAGATGGAATCAAGCAGTCGGGAGGCAAGTCTCAGGGCTGAAGCCCTTCCAGAAGTCAGTGAGGATCAAGTCTTGAAGTCACCTGTGAGTCCAGAGGGGGCTGGGTAGGAGCCAAGGGAGAGGAAGGGGGTTTCTGGGAGAGGAAGTTAGCCAGAAGCCAGAAAACCAGGGAAAGTAAAAAAGATGACAGGAGATGTGGGCTGATTTCCTAAACCATGCTTAGAAAAACACACAGAAAAGTCATTGCTAGGACCAATAGAGAATGAGTAGGGTGATATATCCATATTGATTGCAAAACTCATTTGTTTCTAATCTGGGCAACCCAGGAGGTGGAGCTAAATCCAGAGTAGAATTTACAAGGGGTCCAGTTCTAGCACCACCCCAGGAAGGGTTTCCCCATCTATTAGAGCTGTCTAACATGAACCATGGTCAAGCAAAGGAAGATACATACCTCCCACAGGCAAGGTTCCATGGGATTCTAATCTGTCCATTCCTTGTCCCACAGATTCCAAACCAAAAGGGGCAGACAAGTGTGTGCTAACCCCAGCGAGCCCTGGGTCCAGGAATACATGGATGATCTGGAACTGAACTGAGCTGCTCCAGCTCCAGGTGCAGGAGGTCTCCAGGGAACGTCACCTGAGCCCGACGCTTCTCACGAGACGCACCTTCTCCACACTAGTGACTCTTCTTAGTAGCCCATTCCTTCTCTTAATTTAATCTTATTTTGTGCTGTGTTATTGTATTTGGAGTTATTTCTATTATTTGTTTTGTCAAAGCACACTTGTCCCCCATGGGGATAATCTACCATCACTGTTTCTCTGCTATTGTAGATGTATGGATAATGCAACTGATTCCATGTGTTTTCAAAATAAAACTTCTTAAAAATTGTAGACAATTTCTTTGCATTTTAATTTGATTGGGGTTGAAGGGAATTGCCTTGTATTATGACTGGGACAAACTACTGTTTCCAAACACAATAAGAACGAGCAATTACGGAGTGCTTACTATGGGCTAATATGTCTAAAGACATGATCTCACTTAACATTTTCAATGGGATTTTAACACCCTTCTAAAGTCCCTACTGGTTATCTCCAATTTTACAGAGGAGGAAACAGAGGCAGAGAGGTGACATGACTTGCTAAGGCTTGTAGGTTGGCTGGGGGAGCATCATGGAAGGATGATCCAAAAGGATAGCTGTGATGCTAAGGGTTCACACATCAGCATTCCGTAGGGAAGTTGTAAATAGTAGCAGCAGCACAATGTAGATGGAGGGAGAAGTAGTTCAGAGTCAGAATAATAATAAGCCTAACTTATTATCAGCATGCCATGAGGAAAGTCATCTTGCCTTACTGGACCTCAATTTTCACACCTGGAAAGTGGGGGCTTCAAAGGGCATCTGTAAGGTGACGTGTGCATTACTCATCATGGGGCCTGACATCTGGAAGATTCTTTCCTTCTCTGAGCTTCAGCGTTCTCACTTAAAATGGGCATAATGTCTATCCTCCTAGGGTCATCATGTGGGTTAGGTTAATTAGTGAATCAGCTCTCTAAAAGCCAAAGCAAATGTGAAGTGTTGTCATGGGGACAGAAGAATGAATGTCAGATCTGGTTCTGGACTGTTAGGGAGTAACCTAGAGCCACTTCTCATCTCCTTAATTCTTCACTCAGAACTTCCTCTTACAGGGGTGCCTGGGTGGCTCAGTCGGTTGGGTGTCTGACTCTTGATCTCAGGGTCTTGATCTCAGGTTTGTGAGTTCAGGCCCTGTGTGGAGCTCCACATACTGGGTGTGGAGCCTACTTAAAAAAACAAAAAATTTCTCAGGGAGAACACAGGCCTGAAATAGAATTACATATACAGTCAAACCTTGATCCATGGGACATAGAATTTTAGTCTATTTCAGGGACCCTTTCAGACCATCTGGTCCAACTCATTTTATGGAAACTGAGAGCCAGGGACTGAGAAGTGACTTATTAAAGGCCACCCAGCAAGTGTGTGACAGAGGACTCTAGCCAATGCCAAATCCCAGGTTAGTCCCTTTTCTGTGCTCCACGTGACATGCCTCGTGGTTCCCAAAAGGATGACCCATTGTGTGAGTAGGATGAAGAGGGGGCTACCTAGAAAATCATTTGAGTGTTATTAGTCCAATGCAAAAGCAGAACTGGGACCATGTACCTCTCTGGGGCCAACAGACAATTCTGTTCCTTGCCCTGCACTTAGCCACCCCCATCATCCCAGAGCCTGACTAGGCTTGGCTTTTGCTTTTCATCTGCCTACATCTGAGCTGTCCAATGTATTAATCACTAGCCACAAGTGGCTATTTAAATTTTTATTAAATTTAGGGCGCCTGGGTGGCTCAGTTGATTAAGCGACTGCCTTCGGCTCAGGTCATGATCCTGGAGTCCCTGGATCGAGTCCCGCATCAGGCTCCCTACTCGGCAGGGAGTCTGCTTCTCCCTCTGACCCTCCCCCCTCTCATGTGCTCTCTCTTTCATTCTCTGTCTCTCAAATAAATAAATAAAATCTTAAAAAAAATTTTTTTATTAAATTTAATGAAAATTAAATAAAATTTACAATTCATTTCTTCAGTTGCACTAGTCACAGTTCAAGTGCTCATTAGCTACATGTGTTTCATGACTGCCATGTTGGACAGTGCAGATATAAAGCATTTCCATCACCGTGGAAAGTTCCATTGGATGGCACTGTCCTAAAGGCACAGAGGCTAAAGTAGTGAAGGGAGGGGTGTTGGAAGTAGGGTGGGAGGTAGGGTGGGAGGTAGGGTGTGGTCTTTCATGAAAGATACACATACTCTATTCTTAGAGAAGGGGTTGAGAGAGAAAATGGATAATCCCCGAGCCTGAGACAAGGTATAGATCGCCATGGTAGACAGGTGATCTATAGATAGGTAGACAGAATAATGGCCCCCAAGATGTCCACATCCTAATCCCCAGAAGCTGTGAAGATTGCCTTGTACAGCAAAAAGGACTTTGCAGATGTGATCAAGTAAAGGATCTTGAGGTGGAGAAATTTTCCTGGATTATCTGACTGGACCTTAAATGTAGTCGTAAGTATCCTTATAAGAGGGGGCAGTGGGAGATTTGGCTACAGAGAAAAGAAGGCAATTCGACAGCCAATACTATGCTGCCAGCTTTGAAGATGGAGGAAGAGCCCATGAGCCAAGGAATGCAAGAGTGCCGTTCTAGAAGCTGGAAAAAAAGCAAGGAAATGGTTTTCCCCCTAGAGCCTCCAGGTGGAGTGCAGCCCTGTTGATACCCTTGATTTCAGGTTTGGATTTCTGAACTCCAGAACTTTAAGAGAACAAATGTGTGTGTTTTTAGGGCATCAAGTTTGTATTAATTTGTTATAGCAGCAATAGAAAACGGATACAATCACCAGCTGAAGAGTCACCCCCTCCTCAGTGTGGAAGGGAATGGAACATTCTAGAAGATGAGACCAACTTCTTTGCAGGAGAAACTCAGGGTGAAGTGGACACATTCCAAGGCAATGCATTATAATGAAGTGAGGCATCTCAAGAGGAGGGTCTGCTCCCGTAGCTAAGTACGAAGGCTGAAGCTTCACGAAGGGTACAAACCCCCCAGATAGGTTAAGAGGAAACCTGACTCTTCTTGAGACACTCTGGCCTTCTGCGGGGTGGGGGTGGGGGTCTTGGATTCCTATCTGGAGGAGTCCATCCTCTCATTTGTCAAATGAAGCCCAGAGCGGAGCCACAATTTGTCTCTGGTTTCACCATTAGAGAGGGCAGAGTTAGGACCAGAATCTGGGTCTCCTTGCTCACATGGAGCCCTTTGTCCCACACCTCCTTGCCCCTGCGCAAATTGCAAGGGAAGAATTATGCTTCTCAGAGACCACAGATCCAGGGAAGTCTGCCGGAGACCTGAATACCCTAGTGAAGAAGGGCTTCAGCCTGGAATCCCCAACGACAGCGTGAAATCCTCTCCATGGGGTAATGTGGGACTTCACCTGTTGCACAATAAGAGACTTGTTCTTCCTTTCTCCTTTCTTCATGAAACTTCCTTTTCTTAGCCTGAGGCCAGGGAGTTGGTATCTGACTTTCCACTTATTTTGCCAGGTTTCTGGGTAAAGACCAGAACCAGAACAGATGAAGCAGGGCAGGAGACAAGAGCTACAGTTTGTGGAGCAACTTCTGGAAAAACACAGCCCCGTGTGTTTCTACTCTCTTGCAATGTCTGCGTCCTCCATATCCCTCTCCAGCTGGGGGAGGAGGGGGTATGTTCCTTCATGTTCTGGTTCATGCAAATTCTATGTTCTCTTCCCATCCCACTCCAACCCAGAGTCTTTTGCTATGCTCCCATGACATAGGCATTTTCCTCCTAGGAGGCCAGGAGCTGACCCAGCAGAAACAGTGACCGAGGATATAAAATGAGCCACAGATGGTGGAAGAAACCACAGTTCTTCCTGATGGCTGAGCCCAGCGGCCACATGGTGGTTCTGAGCTGCTTTCCACACACACCTTTCACAGACCTGAGGGCCTCGTCCTCTCTCTTTTCCAGTTGTCTCCCCCTGTCCTCCCTTCTAAACGTTTCTCTTCTTGGGTTCCCATTGAGTCCAGGCAGACAGGAAAATGGAAAAAGATGTAGGAATTGAGACACAAATTTGTTAACGCATTTTTCTATGTTTTGTAGTTTCATTTTTAGATATATGAAAATTGTGTGAAATATATACATTCAGAAGAAAAGAGAAAATCACATTTTTTTTAGGGGAAGATAGGTTTAATCCCAACAGGATGGCCTGGGGACTCCCCTCTTCTGCTCCTCCTCCTTCTCCTCCTCCTCCTCCTCCTCCTTCTTTCTTCTTCCTCAAGATTTTATTTATTTATTTTAGAGAAAGAGAGTGGGGGGAGGGGCAGAGGGAGAGGGAAAGAGAATCCCAAGCAGACTCCACACTGAGCACAGAGGATGACACGGGGCTCGATCTCATGATCCTGAGATCATGACCTGAGCTGAAATCAAGAGTCAGACACTTAGGCAACTGAGCCATCCAGGCACCTCTACACTTCTGGATTTACAAAGTTCTTGCCAGCTGGACAACTTTAATTCCAACATAAAACACTTCCTTGAGCTTTGAAAATGCTATCTTCTCCTCCCCATTACTCAATTCCCTATACAAAGCGTTTCTAGAAACATCCTTGGTAAATTTCATAAGCCTGCCTGGTGACTGCGATGCTTGTAAATTTCAAAGTCACAGACTTTGAGGTACAAAAATGTAACTTTATTTTTTCCATAATTGAACCCAACCCCTCAGCACCTGTTTCTTTTGATGGTAGAAAGTTTAATCTGGCCACAAGGTAAACACAATTACTTCCTGATGTTTCTTTCCAGTTGAGAATCTTCCATGAGCCATACTTCTTCCCATTCTCTCCTCCCATTCTTCCCAGGGTCCATTGTCATTCTGGAACACTGGTGTGATTAGGCTCATCACACTGGAGGGTGCAGTAAGCTTGCTCCTTGTTGTCCCTTGGCCTCTGCTGGCATCTGCAGAGGTGTGTCTCAGCCCTCTGGCCACTGGGCATCAGACCCTCTGCTGGGTCCCTTGTCTTGTCTTGGCCTCTGGGGTCAGGTCCATGACTCTGTCCTTTCTGTCTCACCCTAAGCTCCTCTGAGCCCACAGGGCTTGGGACTTCTTGGAAAGGCTGCCAGCCATCTTGGACTGTGCTTCCCTCCTGCTCCACTACTTCTCTTCCCAGTCCAGCTCGCCTACCCCTCCCCTACAGTCCAGCCTCTTCCTGGGCAGCGCTGGGCCTTATTAGGATCATTCTCAGATGGCTAACTCTTAGTCTCATACCTTTCACTTTATTCTGCTAATAGTGTCTATCTTATTTTCTCTCCCAGTATGTGGGAAACTAGCTCTTAAATCATGAACTTTAAAAATACATCTATCATTGGACTCTGAAAAACAAACTGAGGGTTCTAGAGGGGAGGGGTGTGGGAGGATGGGTTAGCCTGGTGATGGGTATTGAGGAGGGCACGTTCTGCATGGAGCACTGGGTGTTATGCACAAACAATGAATCATGGAACACTACATCAAAAACTAATGATGTAATGTATGGTGATTAACATAACAATAAAAAATCTATCATTTATGATAGTAACCCAGTTTCCTTTGGGGCTTGCCTTGCAAACACCCCTCCCACATACACTCAAACCCCTTTCTCTCAGAAAGCCCAGATCTTGAAATGGAAAGCCTGTGCTTTCAGAACTATTATGTCAATTAGAGTTTTAAGAAAAACCCACTGAGGAACTCAATGGGCTTGTCTCTCTGAGCTGTGTCCACTCTCCCCTGAAGGCAGTGAGTCTAGGTTATAATTCACTACTTTCCCTACAGGGGAATGGGAGTGAGTGTAAGGAAGTGAAGAAGGAGGGAAGACACCTGGTAATTCCTCAAAATATTATGTGTTATACACTTAAAGTAATGTGGACAGGCAAACAGGCCCGCCTGTATTAAAGAGACTTCTTTGGCTGGATCTGTGCTGGATCTGTGCCATTTGACTTTAAATGTCATCATCTTTGACCTAGCCAAGTCTCGTGCTCTGTAACAAAATGTCTTGGTGTTCACCCTCAGCTTGTCATGCCGAAGGACAAAGCTGCACCATGAACAAGGCCTGGGACTGGTGGGCTGAGTGTGCAGTTAGGTGTTTGAAGGATTTGGCAGGGATGAGAAATGACTCTTTGGGATATGAAATTCTAGGAAAAATGGAATTCCAGCCAACTTAGGAGTCTAGACATAGAAGCTGCTGTACCCCAAGATCTCACATGCCATCCTGGAAAAAAAAAAAAAAACCACACCAAGGAATAAAACTCTGATGGCTACAGGTATAAAGGATGACGACATCTGAGAATTCCCAATGTCTAGACTCAGTCTTTTCCTTTGATTTTTTATGGATGTCTGACAGCTGATGCGGGCACCTGGCCCTTTCAAGTGACAGTACGTCATGAGGACTTGCCAAATTCCCAGATTTGTGATCATCACTAGAGCAGTAGAAAGCAGCTTTCCATAGGGACATTGTTTTGTTTTTCACAAAGAAATCAGGTTTTATGAGGTGGGTGATGTGTTCCTCACTTCCATGTGCATGAAAGACATCTGGGGAGCTTTTCTGGACCCCACCACTGGAGATTACACAGCCGTGGGTCTGAAGTGGGTTTGGAGTGTTTGCAAGGCATGGACTTTCTGTGAGTCTCAGACTCTTCATTTGTGACATGGGGATGCCAATGGAAGTAACCCCACAGGCCCTGGAGAGATGGCTGAGAGGATGGGTGTGAAGAGCAAGCACAGGGCCCATTATTATGGAAGAGGCCCTCCTTAGCAACCTCACAGCTGTCAAAATTGACATGCATGCTTGTGCAGAACTGTCACAGGCCATCATTACCCTTTGCTTCTTACTGGAAACTCGAAGTAATCAACACCAGAGATTATATTGTCTTGTGTAATTTCCATCAATTAAATTGTTCTACATGACTGTGGTGAGACTTCCCTGCTCCACATTCCCAATTGGGATGCATGCAATGGGTAGTATGAGAACACACAGCTTGAAATAGTCCATTAAACATTTAATTTGAGGAGGCACCTGGGTGGCTCCGTCGGTTAAGCTTCCGACTCTTGATTTTGGCTCAGGTCGTGATCTCAGGGTGGTGAGATCGAGCCCCACATTGGGCTCTGTGCTCAGTGTGGAGTCTGCTTGAGGTTCTCTCTCTCCCTCTCCCCCCAACCCCCCATTCATGCTCTCTCTCTTAAATAAATAAATGAAATCTTTAAAAAAATTTAACTTGAGGAAGCAAGATTACAAATGTATTGGGTCAGTTTGGGAGGAATCGATGTCTCTTTCACTGTGGGAGGAAGTGTAAGTTGTATAGTCTCCTTGGAGGACAATCTGGCAATATCTTCCAATGCTGCAGTAGATACATCCTTTGTATTTCCATGCTTAGGCATCTAATCTGGGGGAAATACTGACATATATAAACAAAGAAGTATATACAAAGTATATGATGTATATACACAGCAAATTGTTTATAATAACCAGAAAAAAAACCCAACCCCACCAAAAAACCACCTAAATGTTCAACAATTGAATCTTGGTTAAATAAATTATGAACCATTCAATAATGGAATTTTAGATAGTAGTTATTTAGAAAAAGAAAAAAAGATACCTGGAAAGCTAAGACATCATGTTAAGTGAATAAAGCAAAATAATACATATAACTTTATTTCTGCAAAAAAATGATATATTTGTATATACACATATGTGTGTATATAAAAGCATAGAAAAAGACCTTAGAAAAATACACAACAAACTGCTAACATTTGAGTACCTCTTGGAGCGTTACTCTGGATATATCTATATTGTTTGAATTATTGATCACAAGAGTTAATGCATGAGTTTGTTCTGTAAAAATGAACTTTCAAAGATTATGGTGGTAGATGATAAGAGTCATATCCGGGTCCCTTTTAGAGGAGGAAAAGAGAGTCTTCCCCTTGCCAAGCAGCATACTGAAGGCTTCCGCTGCAAGTCCTTTGGGGCTGTCTGACCTGGCTTCTTGCACTCACCCAGGCCATGCTACTCAGCAGCCTGGGATCTGGCCAGCCACCTTAGGGCTGGATCGGGGTTTGCCCTTTCTGCACTCTGTGTGCCCGGGTCCATTGATCTGTGCCCTGTACTGAGCTGCCCTGTCCTCTCCATGTTCCCTAGTCCCTCCTCCAGACTGAAGAGTCATTCCTGGTGCTTGTACCCATTGTGCATCAAAATATTCTGAGATGCTGGGTGTGAACTAACTACTTGGGTTAGTCGGAGCCCTCCTCTCCTGGGCTTGCTTAGTATTTCTCTGCTCATAGGGTAGCTTGTCCAACCCTCCCCAGAGGCAGTACTGAGGTGCTTGCCCCAGCTCTGACCACCAAGGACAAAGCAGGATTTGTCTTCACTCCCATGGTCATTGGGGTTTTACCCCTATGCTCCTTTCTCTGAGATTCTGGAACTGGGATAGGAAAGAGGGTGGACCTCTTACTCAAGCCGCTACGAACACTTAGTACTCTCCTGTAATTCAGCTCACCCTGCTCACCCACACAGCCCTCTCTCCAGGAACCTCTGCTTCCTGAGCAGGGGGCGTCAGAGACCACCAACCATCAGGATGGATCCTTCAACCCCCAAGGTCCTGGCCAGTTGGGATCTTTGAACATTGATTTCCTTGAAGGACTGACTTCACAGCCACCTGTCACTACCTTTGTGGTTAAGGGGTGGCCCACATTTCGTACCCGCTCAGGGATCTCAGCCCTAGAAGTGGCTCCAAAGCACCCATTCAACCATCGCTCCCGGAAGGAAGCACTTACCCATAACTGGATCCCCAGGGGCCCCAGATGGGCCCTGACAAATAATACCTCATACCCTTATAGTTCAAGGTCTCACTCTGAAATTCTAAATTTCACAATTGTTTTCTTTGGCCACAGTTCCTAAGGGCACCAGGAAAACCAGTGCCAGGTTGTGATAGAACAATGAACAAAGGGCTAAAAGGTGTCCCTAAGCTTTCCTGTTTTGCATTTGCATCTCTAAGAAACCACCGCCTAACCAGGAGGGAAAACAGTTGTGAAACAGAATGACGAACTAGAGCATCTGGGACACTCCCCAGAGAGCTTACTTTTTCAGAGTCATCTTGCTCTACTACCTCCTGCCCCACCTCCCTTTCTGCTGACACCGACGCTGACGCTGATCGTATAAATCGGAGCTGGGTTCCATGAGTGCATCACATCAAAGGCAGCATGAAGGCAGGTGCAGCCTTTGTTCTGATGGTTTTCATCATCATGGGGATGGAGCTGGCATGCGCACGGAGACCTCCTTTCAAAGGTGAGGGTGCTGAGGGAATCCTACCTGAGAACAGAGAAGACTCAGAGCCTAGCTTCTGGCCCGGGGATGGTTTGGCACAGAAGCAGGCCATGTGTCTGCTATAGACGGGAGATTTGGCATTCGTCAGACCTGTTTCCTTTGACCTACAGGAACGATCACCCTGCATTTCTCATTCTTCTTATTAGATTGGGTTGGGTCTGATTAGATGTGGGGCTTCTCTCTCGCTGGGAGATGTGCCCTGGAAGGGGACTCCAATGAGGAGTAGCTCTGGGATGAACATGGGGTAGGTGTGCGGTAGGGAGGTGGCTGTCTGTGATCAGAGATTTTGTAATGAGGTGGAATAAAGAGGGTTATGACAGTGCAGGTTTCTTGCCTGCTGGGACTGTGCAGCCTTTGGAGCGGGGAGAACATTCTCCGTAGGGCCAGGCTGTAAAATGGGGGCCTAAGAGTGAGCATGTAGCCACTGAGGTTGAAGGGGGCATCAGGAATATGAAGGAAGAACTGGAAGAGGTGGGAGTCCCACCAGCCATGAGAGCTCCAGACCTCAGCATCAGTTCACTGTCTTAGTAACCACTCCAGACCCCACAGAAAGCCTTGTATGTTGCAGGGCAAAAAAGACCCGGCGTCTGCCCAGAGGTGCGCAAAGGATTCCTTGGGGCTTGTGTTGAACTATGCTCGGGAGATCTATCATGTCCCAGGGGGATGAAATGCTGCAGCAATGGATGTGGTCATGCCTGCATGTATCCTGTCCCACAAGTGGGTATGTATCAGTCAAGAGCTGTCCAAGGGGGTGGACAACTCCCCGGTGGACTTTGCTGGGGCAGACAGACACTCACATGTCCACAGCACACAGATGTCTGGATGACTCCAAAAGAAAGGGGCTGGAAGCAAATGGCAGAACCCCTGGCTGCATTATTTAAGGCTCTCTCCTAGAAGAGAAGCCCTACCCCAGGAAAGCCCTGAGGGGCTCAAGTGGGACAAGTCACCATGACTCTACAATCACAGGTCATTATTAACCAAGGGTTCCTCACCCTCCTTCCCCTCCCCTGCCAAAGAGGCTTAACTCTTCCTGGAAAATGGGTGATCTTGGGAGGAAGAGGGAAAGGAAAGGGGACCCCAATTTATTGAGTATCTTCTGTGTCAGGCAGGAATTATGCTGGAGTTGAGATAAAAAGGTAAGCACAACCAGGTCAGGGAGACACACCTATACAAAGGATTATAACCCAGCATGACTAGTGCTTTGTACAGATTTTCTACTAAGTTCCATGGGAGCAAAGGGAGGAGTTACTGGCTTTGCCTGGGGAGTTGGACAAGTTGTCAGAGAGTGGAGAACTTCTACAGGAGAGCTTCAAGGATGAATGAAGTTTGCCAGATGAAGGAAGGGCAGTTCAGATGATGGGAAGAGTGTAGGCCCTCTGCTGGGGATGGGAAGGTGATGTGGTAGGTAGAAGTTGTAGCATCTGGGTGGGGGGATGCTGGTAGAGGGTCATTTGATCCAGAGTCTAAAGAGGAATGAGCGGCCTGCTGAAGAGTTTAGAAAACTGGTGGTAGTTGCTAAGCAGAGGAAATGTCATGATCAAATTTGTATTTTAGGAGCATAGCCCTAGTGGCCGTGTAAAAGATGGACAGGACGTTTATGAAGCATGCCTGGATACCAGCCCCCAGAAGATTTCTCATGAATCCATGAATCTGATGCTTGGCATTAACAAGACTCTTCCACAATCCATTCCTGGCTATTACCTATCCCTGGAATTGTAGCCCTAGAAGAAGACTATCTAAAGTGGTGGAGTGACTGCTTTCTAAAGAGCTTCTGTCCAAAATAAACTGTATCTTTGGCATTATTCAGGCTCCATTATTCTTCCTTTCTGGGCATTGTGGTGGACTCTCTGTGGGTTAGCAGGACCCTAAGTGTGCATGGGCAGTGAGTCCTTGAATACAAGGCAGGAAGAGGTGGGAGGGTCAGGGGAAGGTCCTCCCAGCTAGTTCCTTTCCTCCTTCCGTGTCTATGACTTCAGACAGAGCAAATGGCACAAGAATATTTTCTGCAGCATCCTGTGAATATGAATTTGGTCAAGCATAAAAATTAATGACCAGGTAGCACATAGCAGGCCTATTGGAACAGCCTCTATTAGGGCAAGACTCAGAAGGAGCCGGGGCAGGAGCAAGTGTGGAAATACTCCATTCTAAGGCAACACACTGATATCTAGCAGGACTGGATGCCTAAACCCAGCAGAGTGACCCTGACCCTTGAGAAGTGGGACTTTGAGTGGCGTGAGTTGGGAAGTGCCCGTTCCTGCCTGGAGTGATGAAGAGTAACAATACAGTTAGGTGGTAGGCTCTGGGGGTGGAGCTTTTGATTCAGATGTTACCTAAGTAGAGGATAAACCTAGATCTTCCAGAGAAGCCCTAACAAAAATAAGATGTTTTGAGCTGACTGCTCCATCCCCCAGAGTTTACTTCCTTCCACTTAGATTCTACAATGTAGCCTGCTGAGTTTGGTCTCCCATATCTGCTTGTCTCTTGTCTCTCTTGCTTCTCATATAATATATCTTATAAGCTCCATGTCTAATGGCCTCATCAGCCTGTGCATCGGAATGAGATATCTTCTTTTACTGGTTGTTCATCCCTGTCCCAAACGCCTCCATGCTCCAGTCTCATTTGGCCATTTATGGGAGTTCATGAGAATACCCTTGAAATATTCTTAACAATCTCACCTCTTATCTGTCATTCTGAATGCCAAGGTATGACCCTCCCCTGCAAAGATACTTGAGAATAGCGTCCTACAACTTCCACAGACATTCCCAGATAGTTTTGAAGACCTTAGAAAGTTGTTGGTGTTATTTTGTGAACTTCTCATTTTTCTCATCTGCATTTAACCCCCTCTGTTTAGGGGAAAACTGCATTTTCTCCCTATGGAAATTGATATGAGCTAGACACTCTCTCCCTACTTGCTAGAAGGTAGAGTTTTTGGGATTAAGATGTTTCTTTCTGACCACGTGGATTTTTAGGGAGTGACACTAAGACTTAGGGGTGGTCGAAAACAATTCACAACAGCGAGGTGCCAGCAACAGCCCCTAACCAGACCGTTGCTGTGACCGGTGCTTGGCTCTGTCGTTGCTACTTGCCTTATTTTGGCTCCTGATACTTACCTGAGCCTGGTTCACTAGTCTTCCCTGCTGTTTCTGTGAGCTGTGTAATAATATCTTTCCAAAATTCCCGCTCTCTCAAGTTGGTCAGAATTGGTTCTTTGGCTTGCATTCACAAGCATTGATTTGTGTGAAAATTGGTGTCAGGAGTGGACCCAGGCCAAATATGCCCAGGGAATTGGCAGCAGTCTGGGTTTCATGAACAGGTCTAGTTAGAAGCTGAAGGCAACATGACTCTAGAACATGGATGTGATCCCCCTCTTTACTCCTGACAAGGATTCTGACTGGCCCTGCTAGGACTTGGGGTCTCCTCCTGGGGCTTTCCTTTCTGACTCTGGCCTTTGCCACACAGACTGGATTTTCACATTCTGTCTAGGCTTCCAGGGCATCTAATTCTGAACAGATCTTGGTTTGGACTTGCTGCACCTGACTGAGCAGCCTGCAAGGATTCAGCCATTGCCAAGGCCATGGGAAAGTCTCAGGGAAGGAAGAGAGGCAGACAAACATAATACTATCTGAAAGTAAGTTTGGAGTTTTTCTCTGAAAACACATTTTCAAACTCTTATTTACTTATTTATTGAGAGAGAGAGAGAGAGAGAGCGAGCATGAGCAGGGGGGAGAGGCAGAGGGAGAAGCAGACTCCCCGCTGAGCAAGGAGCCCGATGTGGGGCTCGATCCCAGGACCCTGGGATCATGACCCGAGCTGAAGGCAGACACTTAACCGATTGAGCCACCCAGGTGCCCCCATTTTCAAACTCTTTATTCAAAATATCTTTATTTTTAAACTCCTAAAATATTGAGAGAGGATGACAACTTTGATTTTTTATTTGTTTTCAGATAGTCTGGATCAGGGATCCATCAACTACAGCCCATAGGCCAAGTCTAGCCCCCATCTGGTTCTGTATATAGCCCGTGAGCTATGACTGGTCTTTATACTTTACATGAATGATATTTAGTGACAAGTGAAATTATATGGAATTAAATGTCAGTGTCTGTAAAGTTTTATTTGAATCTAGCCACACTTAACCAGTTTATGCATTGTCTCTGGTTGCTTTTGCCCTACAGCATTAGAGTTGAGTAGCTGGGACAGAGAAAATGACCTGCAAAGCCTAAAGTACTTACTATCTGCCCTTCACAGAAAACATCTGTTGACCCTTAGTCGAGACGCAAAAAATGAAGAAAGACATGATTTCAGAAAACTATGGTTTACGATATAACACAAATGAATGCACAGATTTTCTAGCTCTGATAGTGTGTTCTAATCCTTCCCTTCCCCTTGCAAAAAGATTTAAATAACAAATAATATAAAAAGGCAGTCACGGGGCGCCTGGGTGGCTCAGTCGTTAAGCAGCTGCCTTTGGCTCAGGTCATGATCCCAGGGTCCTGGGATCAAGCCCCACATTGGGCTCCCCGCGCAGTGGGAAGCCTGCTTCTCCCTCTCCCACTCCCCCCTGCTTGTGTTCCCTCTCTCGCTGTCAATCTCTCTGTCAAATAAATAAATAAAATCTTTAAAAAAAAAAAAAGGCAATCACATCTAAATAATATTCCTCTGTGTGTGTGTGTGTGTGTGTGTGTGTGTGTGTGTGTGACCTTCTCATTATCCCTTCATCTGTAGACAGACATTTTGGCTGTTTCCATATCTTGGCTATTGTGAATAATGCTGCAATGAACACAGGAGTGCAGATAGTTCTTTGAGATACTGTTTCCCTTTCTTCTGGCTATATACTCAGAAGTCAGATCGCTGGATCATATGATAATTCTACTTTTAATTTTTTGAGGAACCTCCATACTGTTTTCCACAGTGGCCATACCAATTTACATTCCCACCAGCAATTCTCGAGGATTTCTTTTTTCCACATCCTCTCCAACACTTGTCTTCTTTTTTCATCTATTTCTTTTTTGATAATAGACCCTCTAATGGGTGTGAGGCTATATCTCATTGTGGTTTCAATCTGTATTTCCCTGATGACTAGTGATATTGGTCCCCTTTCCAAGTATGTGTTAGGCATCTGTATGTCTTCCTCTGAGCAACGTCTATTCAGGTCGGATGATTTTCATTTTCCTCCTTATACATTTCCAAATTTTTCAAAGTTTATACAATGATTATCTGTAAAATAAAAAATATTTAAAAAGTTACATTTATATCAACCTCATATTTGCTTATTTCATTCTAGTTAACAAAATAAAAAGACTGCTGTACAAAAGAAATCCCTTCCATGGGTAATGAAACAAATGTACAACAAGACCAGGGAGCTCTTGACATAATTGTATCCCTTTAGACTGAATACTGATGTCCCAACACTAAGGGAATGAAATCAGATGACATGAATATTACATTACCTGCACCAATCAATGCTACCATGTTCCACCTGATAGGAAATAAGTGCCCAGAATAAACACAGAGTGAGAAATTTCAAATGCAAGTACAATATAGTAATCCATCTACTATTTCTGGAGGACTAAGTTATGGGAGAATGATTGCAACTCTCCTGAGAGAATACAAAATCCACAACTGTTGCTTTCTCCCCCCCAAACTGTGTTCTACCAACGTGTATCAGAAGAAGGACATGCAGATGACTGTGACTAAGGGTAAATTCCTGATGAATAGACATGTGTATTCATGGAGGCACCTGGCTGGCTCAGTTGGTGGAGCATAGGACTCTTGATCTCTGGGTTGTGAGTTCCAGCCCCACCCACATTGGATGTGGAGCCTACTTAAAAAAAAAAAGACTCTCGATGTTAGGAAATGCAAGTTTTAATTGCCCATCTCTGCAATTAGCATAAGGTTATATGCCATATGGTAAAACAAGGAACAGAAATAAAGGGGATAGAAAAAAATTGTATAATCAGAAGATCAGAAAACAGCTCAGGCGCTGTGAATTGTGCAAGACTGTTGAATCTCAGATCTGTACCTCTGAAACAAATAATGCAATATATGTTAAGAAAAAAAAAAAAAAGAAGAAGAAGATAGCAGGAGAAGAATGAAGGGGGGAAATCGGAGGGGGAGATGAACCATGAGAGACGATGGACTCTGAAAAACAAACTGAGGGTTCTAGAGGGGAGGGGGTTGGGAGGATGGGTTAGCCTGGTGATGGGTATTGAGGAGGGCACGTTCTGCATGGAGCACTGGGTGTTATGCACAAACAATGAATCATGGAACACTACATCTAAAACTAATGATGTAGTGTATGGTGATTAACATAACAATAAAAAATTTTTAAAAAAAGAAAATTAGATTAAAAAAGTACATTTTATGATAAGGGCATTCTCCACATGATGTCTAATGATAAAGATGTAAATATTACTTTATCTGTACTTTTAGCCTCAGGCTCTGTCTTTATGATGGTAAATTATCTAGTCTATTTAATAAAATAAATTAAGTAAAAAAAAAAGAAAACAGCTCAGGTATGTATCTTGAATTTAACCAAATACATATCAGCCCAAATATGCATTCCAAATGACCTTGACACTAATGCAAGCATTAAATTAAAATATTTTCAGAATATTATTGGGTACAGAGAGAGAGAGAGGGGGAGAGACTATTTCTAGAGGGAAACCCAAGAAATTACAATGGTGGTCCCTCTAGAGAGGGAACAGGGTAGAAGAGCTTGAAAGTCAGGGATGGGGAGGAAAATTACTTTTCATTGTAAACCCTTATGTTTAAATTAATGCATTTACATTCTTTCTTAAACCACAAATACAACCTAGAGAGATCCAATTCCACTAACATCAGAAAGGAGATTATCAAGACAGAATATGTACTCTGACCCTCCTTCTTCTTCCTGAGAGCAGGAGATAAAACTCCCAGATGAAAGATGCCTTCCCTACACCAGTAGGAAGGAAGACATTCCCATCATCAGAGACTGGAAAATCTGGGAAATCTGTGCAAACAAACTTTGTGACCTAACCCTGTCATCCTAGTCACCTCACCATGTACTACCCCAGCCCAAACTCCTTTGTCTTGTCAATTCTAGACAAATTTATTGCTTCTTTGTCTAAATGGTATAAAAGTGTCCTTTTCTGGTCACTTTGGATCTTCATTCTCTTGTGAACGCTCCCATCTATATGTAAACATTTGAGGAAAGTTTGTATGCTTTTCTCCTGTGAATCTGTCTTATGTCAGTTTAATTCTTAGGCCCAGCCAGAGACCGAAAAGGATAGAGGAGATTATTTCCTCTCCTGCACACCCCATATCTAGCCTCCCCTTTCCTCAGCCATGGTCAGGGTTGACATGACCTAAGCTTCATGGCCATACATCCCACAAAGTCAGCCTCCCAAGATAGGAGTATTCCCACCAACAGCTGTGTGGGAGACAACACAAGTCCATAGGTGAGAGCTGAGTGAACAAGATCATAAAGACCATAATGTAATTGTGAAGTATGGACTTTTAATTCATTTTATGTATGTCTTATAAAAGCTGGCAAGAGGGGAAGAAAATCATCCTATCTAGGCATGGTTTCCCTTGTCCCCCTATAGAGAATAGCAGGAGCCTGATTCACCAGAAACAAGCGTTGACCGGTGGTCTCTCAGGTGGTATGGCCAAGTGAAGACCTTCAACGGGTGAGTCGAGTTAAGGAATTTGGGAGGCCGTGGTAGGGAATGTCAGCTCCTCCTTACCCTGGCCCCCCTGCAACATGACACGTGCACCTGAGCCCTGGTGGGGATCAGCAATAGAGGAAAAGGCAAGGCAGGTGGTGTGGAGGAGAGAGCATGACCTGAGAAGTTAGATAGGACTAGTGTATCTCCTACCCAGCCTTGCAACTAAGTTCCTCAGGAATTATGAACAAGTCGAGCTGGGTCCGAGTCCTGATCTGTGAATCGGAGGTGCTCAACATGATGCCGCGGTTGGGTTGGCACAGTGAGGTGAAGCCCATGAAGTTCTGGGTGTGGATGAGGTGCTCCCTGGAGGTTAGTTCTGCTCACCCTACTCCATGTTCTTTCGTTTGCTCATGTGGCGGCCCTTAATCTGTAGTGGCCTCGTCTGCTGAACAGGGAAGGCTCTTGCTGTTGGCGCAAAGAGCTTGTTTGGGAAGGCGGCACACGCAGGTGTGTGTTATCTTTGGCAGCTGCCGGAGGGCTTCAGCTTCCAGAGACACACTCCGGCCCAGCTCTGTAGGCGTGAGGGAGGTCAGTCTCCTTCAGCCCTGCTTCACCTTCACAGAACCAAGGCTTTAAACAACAGCTTGGACAGGGTGTCTTCTCTAAGCATGGAACTAGAGTTTCCCTGAGGCCCGAGGGATCACAGGTAATAGCTGTCCCTTAACCTCAGGAGGACAGAAGTGAGAACAGAGGAACCAGAGGCTTAGTGTTTCCTGTTGTTTTTTCCTCACAGTCCCGTGGCCCCATGGGCGCAGGCATAATCTATAAGGACTGGGGACAAATCTAGGTTATGGTCCCCAAGCCAGATGGATTGCCATCCCCTCCGGCAACCACAACCTCTTTTTACTGTGCTGAATTCTACTCCAGTCCCTTCTCTCCCTCGGGATGAGCCTGTCCCAGGACGCTCCTCACTCCCTCAAGGCTAGATGACACCCAGCGGAGCCCCCGACTGCCTGGTCTGACAAGCCCCAGCCATGCTCTCCTGAGAGTTGGTCTACATGAATCAGGTAGGAGAACCTGCTAGCAAGTCTGGGGTGGCCATGTTAGAGACAGGCAGGAGAGATGCAGGAACTGGCTTTCTACCTATTCTCTCTACTCAATATGTCACAGGACTTCTGAGCCTGGGAAGTGAGAGGCAGTCTCCCCACTGCCATCCAGAACATGGTGTGACCATGTGAAGACTAATGGAAACAAGGCACCATTTGGCACTTGGGGGGATTTCTAGCTTTGGAATTACCTGGAGAGAGTGCCCTGTTGCACAGGGTGGCATGCCTGCAAGGATCCTGACAATGGGGGCAGGCTCAAGTGGCTTTGTGGAGACCAGAGCATACCACAGAGGCCATATGAGAAGGTCATGAATGGGCTTGTTGGTGAGCACATGCGGACACCTCGGGAACTCCCAGAAATATGTGGGCAAGACTAGGGAGATGGGGTGGGGGTAAATGGGTGTGAAATAGGGGCAGCCAGGCAGCCAGATGTGGGTCTAAATATGATATGACCTCTTTCCTCTCTCCAGGACAGGTAAATCTTGGAACCTTGAGCTTAAAGATATGTGACCTATTAGGAGTAGCAGAGGAAAAGAGAGATCTTTTAGAAAAAGCGTGGTTGGTCACTATAGGGGCTGGAGGCAGTATGGCTAGAACCCAGATGTGTCCCTGGAATCCTTTTCAGATCACCACAGGTCAAGGTAGAAGTTAATGGAAGACCAGAGCCATTCCCCACAGGCAGTCCTCTGGTGCCCAGGCTCCTCCACTGAAGGGCTGCCTCCTTGACATTAGCTGAATGATCCAGATAGAGACCTTTGATCAAGCTGATGTTTTTCCCCTCCTGGGAATTTGAGATATGGAATGGAGAGACACAGAGACTGGACAGCATTGAGGTTGAGTCACATCAGTGGTAGCACCCTCGAGAGGACTTTCACAGAGTTAAAATACCTGTTACTTACTCTATAGACAAGGCTGAGCATAAAGGCTTAGCAGACTCTGTGGTCACCCAGATTTGGGGAGCCACATAAATGAGGGGAAGATAATTAACACTCAACCGCACACAGGCCCGTACACAAAGTACCATCTCATTTTACACTCACTTCCAGCTTTAGAATATCTTTATGAACTTTACAGTATCTTTATAAACTATATCTTTATAAACTTGCTTCATTTTTTGGTCTCAAGGTGCCCTCTCAGTTTGGAGGATACTTCATTGTCCCTCCTCCACCTCCTAATAACTTATTTCTTGTGTTTTTGATTTTAGCCATTCTGACAGGTCTGAGGTACCAACCTCATTGTGGTGGTGATTTGCATTTCCCTGATGATGAGTGATGAGCATCTTTTCTTGTGCTTGCTGGCCAAATCTGTATGTTTTCTTTGGAAAACTGTCTACTCAGGTCCTCTGCCTATTTTTTTTAATTGGATGATTTGGGGTTATTTTTGGTGTTGAGTTGTATAGGTTCTTTATGTATTTTGGATATTAACCCCATATCAGATATATCATTTGCAAATATCTTCTCCTAGTCAGTAGGGTGCCTTTTTGTTTTGTTGATGGTTTTCTACACCACTCAGAAGCTTTTTATTTTGGTGTAGTTCCAATAGCTTAATTTTGCTTTTTTCCTCCCCCTTTGCCAGATGAGACATATCTAGAAAAATGTTTCTATTACCAATGTCAAAGAAATTACTGCCTATGTTTTCTTCTAGGAATTTTATGGTTTTAGGTCTCACATTTAAGTCTTTAATCTATTTTGAGTTTATTTTTGTATATGGCATAAGAAAGTGGTCTGGTTTCATTCTTTTGCATGTAGCTGGCCAGTTTTCCCAATACCATTTGTTGAAGAGATTGCCTTTTTTTCCATTGTATAGTCTTGCCTTTTTAGATTAATTGGCCATAAAATCATGAGTTTATTTCTGGACTCTATTCCATTGATCTATGTGTCTATTTTTGTGGCAGTACCATACTGTTTTGATTATTAGAGTTTTGTAAGTATATTTTGAAATCTGGGATTGTGATACCTCCAGCACTTTTTAATTGGCCTAAGCTATTCACCACCTTTGGGGTGGCTGTCTCTCCCCACAGCCTATATGTGTCACCTCCTGACCACCCATCACTCCCCAACTCTGTGTATGAAGTATGGTTGACTCCACCTAACAGAGCAGAAACGTGTTACAGGTTCACAGGATTCTGAGGCTCAGATTCCAGTCTGGCTGGGTAGCTATGACTCTCTCCCCTCACCTTCTGCCCATACATACATCCTTCAGAAAAGAAAGTCATCTAAAAAAACCCATGCTGGAAAAGATTTTTTCCAGGTACTCCTTATCATGCGATTATTTGATTTGCCTCTTTGAAATGCCAAGTTTCTGAGCATACTCAAGGCAGAACATTCCATATCCCTGGTGCAAATTGTAGGGAAGGGGTAGCTTTGGGCTTCCTTAGGCTGCTCCCCTTGCTCTGGTTTTGGCTATTGGGAAGTCTGTGAACAGGTTGTTGCAGGAAGGTATCAGCTGGGAGGCAGAATCTTTCAAAGTTTGTTTTTTTAATCCCAAATGAGCCCTTGACTTTGAGGGGGGAAAAAAATCACACATCCTGAAAGGGCCTTTCTCTCAGTGGAATGAACCAAAAGCCTTATTCTCTCGGATGCCATAACCACTCATTGCAAAGTGATTGAGAAAAAGAAAAACAATGCCCATAGAACCAATAAACCAATAAAAACCTGTCCACCCCTACACTTAATCGCTCCCCCCAGTTTACACAGAAGATTGGCTTGTTTCCAGCCTCTTTCCCCCTACCCCCAAATAATCATTTCACCAAACCTCCATGTGTAAGGTGTATGTGAGGCATGAGCTGTCTGGAGAGGCATGTGGAGATGGTGAGTGGCTCAGGTTGGAGCGCTGGACACAGAATTGGAAAACACATTTCATTTCAGGACAACTTTCTCAGTGAGGTAGACACTCTGAGCACAGACCCCATAGGACCTGTGAGAAAGTCCACACTTTGTGTTTTAATCCTAGATTGTTTACACAGAGCTCTGTTTTTAAGGACAAATAAGACTTCTAATTAATTAGCTTTTAGGTTTGGTTAGCTTCTGCTGAAAAAGTACCCTTCAAATGTGCAAAGGTAAGCTAAGGACCAAGGCTATATCCCTAATTATGTAAGTACATTAATTATGGCAAGGGGAATGGTGGATGAGCCATCCCGGGAACTTGAAATGGAAAATCCGAACGTGGTGTGTTTTATTTATCAAATGCTGAAACAGGCTCGAATGCTATATAGCTTAGACCTTCACTTCTTTTAATTTTATTTTTTTATGTTCAGTTAGCCAACATATAGTACACCATTAGTTTTTGATGTAATGTTCAACGATTCATTAGTTGCATATAACACCCAGTGCTCATCACAACATGTGCCCTCCTTAATACTCATCCCCCACCCCCCTCCCTTCTGTAACCTCAGTTTGTTTTCTGGAGCCCATAGTCTCTCATGGTTTGTCTCCCTCTCTGATTTCTTCCTCTTCAGTTTTCCCTCCCTTCCCTTATGGTCCCCTGTGCTATCCCTTATGTTCCACATAAAAGTGAAACCATATGATAATTGTCTTTCTCTGCTTGATTATTTCACTTAGCATAATCCCCTCCAGTTCCATCCATGTCGATGCGAATGGTGGATATTCATCCTTTCTGATGGCTGAGTAGTATCCCATTGTATATATGGACCACATCTTCTTTATAGACCTTCACTTTTGACACTCATGAGAAATTCCTTGAACATAACTCTCAAAGGTACCAGGAAACTCTATGTGAGATGACAGCAAACTCATAAGAAATTGGCTGACAACTTCTCCAGCTATAAATCGATTTGCATTTTTATCTCTCTGAAGAGGCATCTGAACCAGACAGAAAATTCTCCCTCCGTAGTGAGACAGAATAAAGGAGCCAGATTACTATGTGGATATGAGATGTTACTCAGTACCACTCATATGTCCAGCCCAGCCCAGCCGCATTCCCTCATAATGGAAGTTATAAACTGGGCTGGATTCTGTGTGTGCACCACGCTGCCTGTTGACGTGAGGCTAAGCACCACCTTCATCCTGGGGGCTTTCCTTTTTGGGAGGGTAGAGGTGCCTGGGCTTACAGACTTGGTACAGCAGGTCAGTCTGCTGAGGGCTTTCCAGCAGCCAGCCTTGGGGGAGTGTAAGAAAGGTAACCCAACCTTTGACCTGAGACTGGTTTTCCTATGTGAATCTCACAGAATTAGGCACTGTCTCCACAGCGGTAGTAAACACTTTTCAATTATGACTTTCCATTCGTTGTATCCATATGGATGTTCTCTTTCCAAGCCTCCCTGAAGGTTGAATGAATTTGTTGCAATTGTGGTCATGGGGGACAGAATATGTATCTCCTCTGGGGAGGTATAGGTTTCTTTTGAGCCTTGACTCTAGAAGGATCATCATGTATTCCAGGGACACCACGATCTGAAAGCGTAAGAAATACTGCAGTATTTCTACATCTACATCTACAGGGTTGCTGTCCACTGAGAAATGAATGTATGGAAACTGGAGATCTGCTTGTGGGTGAAGGATGGGCCCCTAGTCATCATCTCAGGCAAGTAAATCAGAAGACTTTGAGTAAAGCAGATGTAACAATGTGGGTGGGTCTTATCCAATCAGTTGAAGACCGTCAAAGAAAAAGACAGAGGAACCCTGAGAAACAAGGAATTCTGCCTTCAGATTGCCTTTGGACTCAAGCTGTGACACCAATTCTCCTTTATGCCAGATTCTTTCCTCTTGAGCCCAAGAAGAAGAGAGCCTCTCAACTCCAACATGGGTGACTGTTGGGTCTACAGATCAGTAGGCCATATAATTACTTGGAGTTCTGTAGGGTCAATGCTCTGGAGGAGAAGGAAGTCAATAGGCCATGGCAGAGATAGTTAAGAATACTTTCACTGAGAATGCAATTTCATTTAGAGTGAAAAGGAAACAACACCTAGCCAGGCATTCATAAGGTATAACTTTATGTGGACACACAGCACTAAGTGCCTTAGCTAAGACCTGAAATCGGACCTCTCTACTACTCTGCCTTGGCTCTGGTGTTCCATTGCAGGACACAGAATTGACTTCGAGTCAATGCTTGGAAGGCAGTTCTGGTCACTGCTCTTCTGCCAGGGAAACCCCAAGAATGCCAGAGGCTTAGGGACTGACCCCCAAACTGTGGGTCATGAGTCCTCCCTTGTTCTAGGGTTGGATGTTTTATAAGGTCGTGTCAAGAAAGCCAAAGGGGTCAGTAATGAATGACCTGCATCAGCTCACTGACTATCATTTATATTTGAAACTTTCTGAAAACTTAAGAAGTATACAGGGAACTTTAAGCAAGTTCTATAAGAATCTGGTTCTTGTGGCCTTTCAGATGTTGGTTTCAGAGTGGCCAGGATATCTCGGAAGTATAAGCCACACAGAGCCCTTGGAGTAGAGGTTATCTCCAGCTAGTGATTGGAACAGGCTAATCCAGGGCTGATGGGTGGTTTCCACAGCACTGCATAACTCCGTGCTTTGCTTGCTGATCATCCTTCTGCTGGTTCCTCTATGCCTCCTCTGCCTCCCCATCTTTCTAGATATTTCCAGGGATGGCTCTCCTTTGAACATGCATAAGCCTCTCGTGTTCTACTGTTCTGACTTCTCAGTTCTGGTCTGACCCTTGCAAGGCCACTTGAGTGTGGGACTCACCAGCCACTCCTGGCCCCAGGGCTCTGTCTTCTGGTTGCCGTATTCTTTCT
Organism: Phoca vitulina; assembly: GCF_004348235.1. Classification (NCBI taxonomy): domain Eukaryota; kingdom Metazoa; phylum Chordata; class Mammalia; order Carnivora; family Phocidae; genus Phoca; species Phoca vitulina. Next base: position 15,874,776 of record NW_022589743.1, on the reverse strand, counting down.
CAAAACCTATAATCCCAGTCCAATCATGAGATTGGGTTAAGCGCCCAACTCTTGATTCTTGATTTTGGCTCAAGGCATGATCTCAGAGTTATGAGACTAAGCTGAGCATTGGGCTCCATGCTCAGCTGGGAGTCTGCCTGAGATTCTCACTCTCCCTCTGCCCCTCCCCCTCCACGCACGTGCCCTCATGTGCGCGGGCTCTCGCTCTGTAAATAAATAAATAAATATCTAAAACAAGAATAACTTTCACCACCCCAAATACATATTTATGGTTGAAAAACAAGACTCTATAGCCAAAACTATATAACCAAATACATAAATGGCACCCACAATATCATTGCCCAGAGAAACATTATTCATTTTTCAATGTATTTCCATACTTACTGTGTCTGTGAATACAAACACTTTGCTCATTCAAATGTTTTGAACATTCCCTCAACATACCTTATTTTTAAACTTTTAACTATGGGAGATAATTAAGCACAAAGCAGACAGAACAGTCTTCTGTTCCCTAGTTTTGGGATAGTTTTAATTTCCCTAGTTTTAGGATAGAACCCATACCCCTCACCCAGCTTCAACCATTATCAACGTGTGATCATTTTCTCATCTCTAATCCTACCTGCTTCTCTTCATCCCATGTTAGTTTAAAGCAAATTCCAGACATTATTTCTTTACATATTATTTCTGTATCTATCTCTAAAAGATAGGAACTCCTTTTAATTGTATGGCTTATCCTACCCTTTTGTTACTATTTACTGGTATAGTTTTATTCTCTCTTTATTAGATATATGGTCTTTTACTATTTTATTTCACTCTTTTATTTGTATGATCTCTCCCTCCATCCCTTTCTCTCTCTTTTACTATATGTCTTGTATTTAGAAAGGTTTATATTTTTATTGTAATGGTAACCTTATACAAAGACTTTTAATACTACCCTCAGTCCCTACATTTTTGGGGGTTATTATCTACAGGTGTCCTACTATGAGTAATAGTAATAATAAATTTTCCTTGTTTCCTTTTCCCCCACTCCGCTACCTCCAGCAGCTGATTTGAAGTAACATCTTTTCATTCCCATTTAATCTTTCTAACGTACTCATCACATTTACTCTACTTTTTATATGTTCTTTCCATCCCCCTCCCCAATTTTTGATAGGTATATTATGTTTACATTGTCAGAGCATATAGCTAGTTCATAGACTTTCTCCGCAGGACCATTGTTCAGTATAATTTTGTAAATGCATAGTCTATGGCTTAACTAGTCCCCATGTTGATATCTCTCCAGTCATCTTGGTCCTTTGAAGATCAATCTCTAGTAGGTTCCTCAGAAAGTCTGAGGGGAACAGTACCCCTCTCCCCACCTTGTTGCTTCCTCCGGATTTCTGCACAGATACCAACACCTTACTGGTCTGATAGATGGTAGTTGTTTGTTCCCTTCTGCCTACTCATATTTTGAAGTTTGAGGGGATACCTTGTTCCCTAGTTTTGTTGTCTCTGTGCTTCGAATTTTGCTATTTTGTTCTGTGTGTTTTTATGGGGACATTTTAGAAGATTCAGAAATTGTGTCAGCCTACACAATTAAAAACCACCTTCCCGGAATTTGACATTATTTTTTAACAACTTGCAACTTTCTCTTCTGTGAAGTGTCTGTTCAACACTTTTGCCCATTTTTCTGTTGATTTGTAAGGGATTCTGGACACAAGCTGTTTGTCGTATGTATGTGTTCACATTTTTTTCCATTGTGACTTTCCTTTTCACTCTCTTAATGGTGTCATTCAATGAAGAAAAGTGCCTAATTTTAATGAGATCCCATTTATCGATCTATTCATATGGTCAGTAATATTTCTATAATATCTAAGAAATATTTGTTTCTCCCAAGACCTTGAAGCTATTTACTATATTGTCTTCAAGAAGCTTTATTGCTTTACCTTTCACTTAAGTCCATGATCCAACTGAAATAGGGATTTTTGTGTGAGATGTGAGGTAGGAGACAAGGTTCTGTACTTTCATATGAATAATCCACTTAATCCAGTTTTATTTACTGAAAAGACTTTTTCCCGCTTTGTATTATAGTGGCTCCTTTGCCATAAATTAGGAGGTTGTGTGTATACATCTTCACATTGGTCTGTTTGTCTTGCACCAATACCACACTGTTTCATTTACTGCCACACATAATAATAGAAGTCTTGATAAATAGTAGCTCAAGTCCTGCAACTCTGTTTAGGGTTGTCTTGATTATTCTTGATTTTTTTTTTTTTTTTGGAGCTTTCATATAAGTTTTAGAATCAGTTTATCATGAATCAGCTTTTCATGCATTTTTATGAAAAATCCTTTTAAGATTTTGACTGGGATTGTATTAAATTTCAGTTTGAGGAAAACACATCTTTAGCATAGGAAGTCTTCTAACTCATAAACATGGCATGTCCGTCCATTTATGAACACATTTTCAATTTTTTCCTTAGTAATACGTAATTTTCCGCACATAGTTGATTAGATTTATTCCTAAGTAATTGATAGTTTTTGAATGACATTGTAAAGGCACTTAAAATCATTATTTCGGAATTATAAGACTTCAAAGCTTTTAACTGGGTCTTTCCTCTTACCAGGCATCAGTGAGCACACGTTCAGAGAAGTCAGGGGCCGTGGAAAGGGACAGCAGTGCATCAGGAGTAGCTGTGGTCACATGTGCCCCACCATTGTTCAAATAGGTAAGTCCTGGCTTCTTCTTCCAGCCCGCCTGCCCCGGGAGAATTGGAAGTTTAGTGCGATCTGAACTTTCACAGTTGTGTGGTCACCCAGAAATGTGGGAGAAATACACCTGAATACTGAGGTCTCTCTGCATTCTTGCCCTTCAGTGGGAAAGATTAGTCATGAGGTCCTTCATCCCAACATTTTCAAGTATGAGAATCCTGAAATTTTTTTCATTTTTCTCAAAGAATGTATACCAGGAACTAAGAACAAATTGATGGCAAAATGTGCCCGTAATCTCATTACCAGGAAATAAACATAGTTATATGTTTGTTCATACACACACACACACACACACACACACACACACATTCAAGGGGTGTGGTGCCCAATGATCATGGCATCATACTCTACAAACATTTTTAAACTTTCTTTTTTGTTGTTGCTTTTATGCTCAATAATATGTGGTGAACAGTTTCCCACTGACTGTGGAAGTATTTCCATAACTCTCTTTCCCCAAAGACTTCAAAACATTTTCATTGTGAATACAACACATTTTGCTTACTAATTCTTGACCAATGGACTTGTAGGCTTATATTTTGCTATCAAAGGATTCTCCTGGAACTAAACCTTTCTGTGTATATGTGATTATTTCTTTAGGAAATGTTCCTAAAGTATTTTTGCTGGCTCAAAGTGCATACATTTTTTTTAAGCCAAAGATGCATTGCCAATTTGATTTTGTGAGGATGCATTGTCTTTTTCAACAACTTCAGTAAACTTCGCAGTGTTGGATATATTTTAAATTTTCTCTACTTGGCAATAATCCTTTCATGGGAATTTGTGATTTTAAACCAAATGCAATTTAAAAAGAGTTTCAATTATGTTCATGAAATATTTACTTGTTTTTAGGGAATGTTTCAATAATCCTTTGCAATGAGTTGGCATCCCCCAGAGTGGGAAAGGAGTGAAAAAAAATGCATGTTTGGCAACCTCTCCGTGGCAGGTCTTTTCAGTATATTATTTTGTTTGATCTTGAGAGCTTTAGGTGTGAGAGATGTAAGTATTCATCTCACTTCCATTTTACAGATGAGGAAACTGAGGAATGAACCAAATGCTTTTTCCTTTTGCTCACCTTGCCATGATTTCTCTCTACCCTCTTCCTTAAGTCACTTGGATCACACTGCAAACGGTGACACCAGGAGGCAATCATACCTCACAGCGTCCCCGTTTGCACTAATGACTGGTGTCCTTCTACCCCTCCAAGCAGAGCAGAACCTGAGTGCCTGGCTCAGGAGCAAAGCCTGGGATGGCATCAGCCCCCATGGTGCCATCCGCCAGCTATCACTGTCCAGGGCATGACCTGCCCAATCACACATGGCAGTACTGATTGGAGCCGATGAGGTGGAAATACCGTACATCTCACACTTTTGCATTTAATCTTTGTAACACTTTTCCAAAGTAAATCTTATTACCCGTATTTCAAGTGCATCGAAACTGGATCTCACATTGTGTGCTAGTCTTGTATTGGGCAGTTCATAAATGACAAAGCTGATCTCTTCACCTCTGAAGCACATGACGCTGCCTCCCGAATGAGGTAATAATGGGGGGACACTATCCACATGGTTCTGCATTTTCCTCCAAACCAGTGAAACCGTAAGAAAAAATACCCAGCATCTTTGCATAGAGTGGCCACAAGTGTGTGTCCCGGTGTCTTGGTGGCTGGCCCCACTCTGACTCACTCTCATGGCCAAGCTCCCCTCTTAGGACCACTTCTTCCTGCTCAGAACTTTCCCCGTTCTCTGCAAAGCACAACTAAGCAAAAGCAGTCTCTGTCCCTGTGGGGTTTCCCATCTCTGCCTGGCAGACTGGGCTTCTCCCCTACTCCTCTCTCTTCCCCAAGGCAAGACCCATACAGTCCCATCGTAAGGAGCTACAACAGAAGGCCATGGGGCTTCTGTCTGGGGGCAACTATTCCTGGGGCTGCCAGCATGTTCTGGTTCATGGGAGGACACGGCTGCCAGCACCACAGAACCTTGGCAGCAGTATAGTGAAGTGAGGAGGTTTGGAGTCACACAGACCCCGTTCGGACCCAGCCGCCTCCTTTTCCCAGCTCTGTGGTTTTGGGCAAGTTACCATCCGAAAATGGGAATAATAGTTCATACCCCACAGAGTTGTTCTAAGGATGAAACAAGATTGTGCCACTAAGCAGCCCAGTACCTGGCAGGTACAAGTGCTCAGTAAAAATGGTAGCCAAGAAACAGCTGAGGGGGTGATGCTAAATATGCCCCTTCCCTGAGGTTCTCTTGGTCAGTAGGGACAATTAGCATCATGTGGAGGTAAAGATCCAAAAGTCTGGAGTTAGACAGACATCCTTTTGGCTTTAGGCTCTGCCATTTATTGGCTGTGGGACCATTTGGTGACCTGGCGTCTCCTCTCTGCGGGCCCATAGGCAAGTCTTTATTAAAGCTCAGGGCCTTGCCTATGTTTAAGGCTTTAGGTACATATTTCCAATTGCTCATAAGGACCTGTTTAAAATGCCAGAAATGTTAAGGCACTCATAAGATTGCTGACCTTTTCGTATCCAACATGCCTATGACATCATGACTAATGGAATCCATAAGGCCACTAAATGGCAGCTTGTGTTATTATTTACAGCAGTCTGTACTTATATTTGAATGGAGTAGCATAATATTTATTCATTTTATGGACAAGATAGGGGGTACATAAGAGCTTGCTAACCCCACGCATTCCCCTATTGCCTGGTTCTGCATGACATGTACAAGGCTTGGGAACCTGGTCCCTAAGAGCTGGGGCTGCCACCTCTCTCCCTGGCTCTGGGTGCCAACTCTGGCTTTCCTGGGTGCTTGTGATGGAACTGGAGTTTGACAGTCGGCCTGGGTCTTGGACCTCCCAAATCCTGTTATACTTTGAAATCCCAGTTGCAGCCAGGGGCTTAGAAAAGACTAAAACCCCAGGTTGTCAAAGGCCCCTTCTCCTAAAGGGATGAATCAAAGGCTTTTTTCTTTTCCCTTGTCCTTGCCAGGGCTTATGATCATCCTATTCCCAGAATAAACAGAGTCTCATTAGGTTTTCATGCCTCCAATTGTCCCCCAGTTTGTACAAAGGGATAGCTTGGTTCCAGACAGGAAAACCATAGCCTCAAATCTATAGAGGGTGAGAAATTCACATGGGAACAGCCTGTGTTGGAATTCAGAAAGTCATGACAGGCTGGATGGAGACCACAACTAGCTCAAATGACACTTCTGTGAGAATCAGAAAAAGGCCCTTCCAGCAGAGTCTAATGGGTGCTTAGTTTGGTAAACAGATAACACCTTTATCCTAATATGGAAAAAGTACCCCTCCCTCAGGGTGGAGGCTGTGTCTGGGAGTAGGACTTCAGGAATGAAGTCGGGGATGGATTACAGTCCCATTCATCCTGTCACCAGACATAATTGTGCAGTGCACCACCTATAAAACCATACATGGCAGCCCTGGCTAGAGTGGATGAGATGGAAGTATGGGTGCCTTCATTCCTCATTACATCTTTTTGAAGTCATAGTGTCATGCTCATTTCATGGACATGGGAATTGGGGCTCAGAAAGGTAATGTGATCCATTAATAAATGGCAAAGCTGGTCTCTTTAACTCAAAAAACCAGATCACTTTCTACCACCCTATACTGTCTCTTTGCATAAAACCTTTAAAAAGCCACCATTTGCCCACTTCTGCATCTTTATTCATTCATTTTCTCAAGGCACAGCAACTTCAAGAATAGAAAATCCAGCATCTTTGCATATGGTGTGTTCTGGTCTTTTCTTTGAGAGGCCCAGCTGAAGTAAGCAAGCCCTGAACCAGTGGGGTTTCCCCTCTGCCTGGCTGGCTGGCTGGACTTCCTCCACAACTCCCCTCCTTTCCTTTGTGGGGACACACACAACCCCATCTTGAGGAGGCCATGGGGGTGCGAGCTAGCGGCCAGCTATCCTGAGGCCGCCTACGTTGTTCTGGCTTGTGGGTGAACACGATGGCTAGGTCCACGGAGACTCGGCAGCAGTACTGAAGAGGCTTCTTGCAAATCTTTCTTCGGGAATCAGACTTAGTTCAGATTCTGTGTCTGCCTTTTCCTAGCTCTGTGGTCTCGTGTCCATTGCTCAAGCTCCCAGAGCTTCAGTTTATGTAAACTGGGATTAAGAATACCTACCTCCTGGGAATCTTGTGACAAACCAGTGAGATCACAGGCACGATGACAAGTACTCACGACATGGTCCCTGGGAGCTTGGGAGCCAGATATGCCCCATTTCTGAAGATACCCTTCTCCCAGAGGAAATGTCACCCTCATGAGATGGTGAGAAACCAGAATGTCTGGAGTCCCACAAATCTCAAATTTCATCCCTGTCCAGCCACGGCCCTCTCCTGTTATTACCTTGGTCTCTGTTTGCAGGCCCATTGACAAACCTCCATTCAACTCATGGTCCTGCACACCTATAAGGGTTTCAATTTGTATTTTCAAATTGCCCCACGAGGACTGTTACATGTAAAAAATGATAGGCAATCTGCATGGTAGTTGTGGAATCCCTTTGACCCAGTGATGCTGTTAAACAGCTTTGTATTTTTTTTTAAAAAGATTTTATTTATTTATTTATTTGAGAGAGAGAGAGAGAGAGAGCACAAGCGGAGAGAGGGGCAGAGGATGAGGGAGAAGCAGGTTCTCTGCTGAGCAGGGATCCTGATGGGGGGCTCGATCCCAGGACCCCAGGATCATGACCTGAGCTGAAGGCAGATGTTTAACTAACTGAGCACCCAGGCACCCCTCTTTATCACTTGTTTTATTGAAACATTCCCAAATTGTGGTTAAAATGGCACAACTGGACTTCATCAACATTTTGAACAAACTCCTTGACACCTCGTTAGCATTTGAGTTTCTCAGAATAATATCATCTCCATTATGTCATGCACACGCACATTGCGAAAGTATTCCATAAACTGCAAAGTTCTATATAGATAGTGACCTTTTTTGCAGGAGTAGGCACATTATAAATGATGTAATTCATAAGAAGGGCAGATTGCCGACATTGCCTCTTAGGAAGGGCTCTGCTCATTCTTGGCCTCAGCCCCTTCCTAGCACTGGGTCCAGAGACCAAGGTTTTTTGATGAATCTTTTCTGGCAGGCATCTCTGAGCACCAGTGCAGGACCTCAGGGCTGGAAGACGATGCGTCGGGAAGGGTTGTAGCCAGGTCTGCTCCCCCAGCCCCCAGTGCAGGGAAGACAAGGAGTCTGGCTCCATTCCACAAATCAGGTGTGCCCAGGGTTAGCCATGCGTGGGCTTCGGCTCAGAAATGGGACAGTCCCCCTCGGTGTTCCTGGGGCCTCTCCCTCCACTCCTGCCCTTCCAGAAGGAAAACGGGCCACAGAGCCTTGTGCCCAGAGTCTCATTAATAAAGACCCCTTTGAAAGACCTTTCCTCATTTCCCTTTTTTTCCCCAAAAGTAATGCTCCTTATATAAAAATCAGAAACTACTGATGAGGGCCTTTCTATACACACACACATATATATAATCGTCAGCATTTTGGCTACCCAGGAAAAGAATATGTCCACAGCATTGTATGTATTATATATATTTAAATAAGTATTAATAATATTTGTTATTTAACCCCAAAGTCATCAAGTAAGTACTTTTTTGTAACTTAAGTTTTGTTGTGAGCGTCTTCTGCTGTCAATACTTACTTAATATATTTAATTTAGTATATTTAATTATTAAACTGAATACAGTTCTTTATTTAGTTGATGGACTTTATTATATGCCACCATATAGAATCCACCACGTCACCTCAATAGACCGCCTTCTAGTGAAGATTCCAGGTGGGGTTTTGTTTGGTTGGTTGGTTTGTTGCTGCTTTTCTAAGCAATGCCTCAGTGATAATTCTTGCTAAATTTTGTGGCCCTCTTTATTATGATGCCCACATGAAGAAACAGTGGTTCCTCAGATTTAAGTGACCCACGAATTCCTGGTGGCCAGGAAAACAGTGAGTGGCGGGGTCATGATCTATCCGGGGTCTGCACTTGGCCAAGTGGGAGGCGTGGGGCTCCGGAGCCTTCCCATATCCCACCTCCGCGGCTCACCCACTTGGGGGCTCAGGCCAAGTTACTTCACCTCAGGTTCCTCATCTGCAAAATGGGATGATGCCCACCTCAGAGGGGTGTGGTGAGGACCACATGAGCTAACGTAATAATGTATTTGGCCCTGACTCTAGTGTATCATTTGTATGGAAAATGAACCATAGGGAAAAGAACAAGGCAACAGAAAACATGATAACATCACATGGGATTTCAACCTGATTTCAACATGTTGTCCTGACACTGAGGAAGCGTATTTAATTTTTATAATCCTCCGTTGCCTCCTCAGTGAACCCCAGAAAATGATATCTGTGTGACGGCATTTTGGGAAGATTAAATGAAACGTCTGAGTGTGTCTGGAATAAGCATCTAGCAGAGTGTAAGAACTCAGGAAACCCGTGTCTGCTACCTTGTGGGCTGCGGGGCTGGGGTGAACAGGAAGAGTCTTGGGGTCCTCTCCTCCTCCCCTTTCTTTTCCCCTAAATGAGGCAAATTTAATTGACATCGCCCAGGAAAAGGAAATGAAACAAAACCGGGAAAGGAGCAGATCAGACTCTCAGGTGATCTGGTGTTTGTTTGATACGGCTCAGTCTCCACTGTTAAATTACTGTACTTCCTTTGTGTAAGAAACTCCACCTTCCAAACAAGGAAACCACCCGACAGAAGAAACAGACACCTTGGGAAGCTCGTGTTTGTCCACTGGCTCACCTGACAGAGCGGTGGCAGAGATGATTTCTTTCTCTCTGGAAATCGTACAGGAGATGAGCTCTTTCACCGAACGTTCTCGCAGACCAGAGAATACGTCGTGCATGGTTAGACCATCCTCTAGCCATGAGCCTGGAGGCGGGAAACCTAGGGACCGAACTCCCCTCCCATCAGGCCTGACCCCAGCCTGAGGCCCTACAGCCAGGCTCACTGGGGGCGAGTTTGCGCCCACATTAGCCGGGTTTCCCAAAGCCACGATGCCAGGGTCACAGCTGGTGGACAGAGTCAAGGGTGTTGGCTCCCCCTGCAGGCGGATGGGGTTTAACACAGCTTCCCTCTTGCACTTTTCTACTGGGGTGCAAAGCAGGGTGGCCCCCCTTCCAGTCCCCTAGAAAGGCTTTGATTGTGCATTCTCTTTAGTTTGGCTCGCTCTTTGGGGGACACCCTACTCCCATTTCCCTAGCCACCTTTTTGCACAATTCTCTGCACAGCTGCGTCAGAACATTTTGAGAAGTCCCTTGACAAGCTACACCCCACGTCCCCCTACTTTGCCCTCAACCAGTGCCCCAGACCAAACCTTTGCTCCCTCTGCATGATTTTCTTTCCTGTTCAGTATGGTTTCTTAGTCTGGAAGCTGTTAATAATTAAGGTCTGGATCCTGATATGTGACTCTAAAAACACGAGTAGCAAACTCGGCCAAGTCACTTAAACAGGAGGAGACATTGCTTTGAACCCAAAGGATCCTGCTTACAATGGTCACTCAGGCCCCTCGAGCACATGCTTGGCCTCACTGCCAGGGAAGGGACCTGGTTGTGCTCCGGCTGTGGTTAGGATGGCGGAGGGATCTCGTCCTATATCTGGCGACTTTAATAGCTTTGTCATGGCACTTGGTTTTACAGCTTCGGTGATACAAGGTGGCTTTTGCTCAAATTAGCCTTTCATCAAGTACTCCTCTGCCATTCTAAGTATGTGGTACATTTTCCCACCGACCCTGAGGAAGGGAAGAGAAGGCAATGAAGTTTGCCATGTGTTGGACTTCAGCCACTGGAAAACCCTGGTGTTGGCTGATGCCAATACATCTGGGATGGTGTCACAAACAGCAAGAGATCTCAGGAGGTACCTGGGCTCAGGAGGCTGAGCAGCAGCACCGTTTCCCTGGTGAGAGAGGCCCTAACTGGAAACCACACCGGGGAGAATGCCACCCTACACACCCAGGAGGGAGGAAGCCATCTTTGTAGGTGCGGTGGTGGGAATCATGAAGAGGAGAGATGCCTGGGAGGTCAGGGATGGCATGATTCCTCAGCTGTTTATGAGTTTCTGTCCTGAAGGCTCACTATTCCCCTCCCTGCAAAAAAGCCGTCATTGTGCCTCCCAAAAGACACACTGGACCCTCAGACATATACAGCCCCGGCAGAACCAATCCGAGAGCATACCTGAATCCACATGGGTACATGTGTTTTGGGGAATCACAGAGAAGGTCTCTATTCAATAATGGACTTCAAGGCCAGGGCCACCTGGGTTCCAATCCCAGCACCACTGCTCACAAGCCCTGACTGTGGGCAAGTCAGTTATGTTCTCTGAACTCTTATGTCCTTGTTTCTTAAATGGGAATTTTATGCCTCCCACCACTGTTTTTGTGCAACTGACATGCATAGGAATGGCTTGGTGAGCATGGAATCCTTCTTCTCCCTCTGTTCTCCTGCTAATCAACAGCATCAGCCAAAAAGCTGAAGCTTATTTCTCTGAATTTTCTCCATTTTTAAATTTTTGGGTTTTTTTCTTTATTGAAGTTACACGTTTCTTGCAAAAGCTAAAATGTCAGAGAACTAAACCGAAAGGGGTGTCTTGAAATAATCGTCATTCATAGTTGGGTAAACATTATTTCAATTTCTTCTAAAAAATATGCCGACTTAGGGGCACCTGGGTGGCTCAGTCATTAAGCATCTGCCTTCGGCTCAGGTTTTGATCCCAGGGTTGTGGAATCGAGTCCTGCATCGGGCTCTCTGCTCAGCCAGGAAGCCTGCTTCTCCCTCTCCCACTCCCCCTGCTTGTGTTCCTCTCTCACTGTGTCTCTCTCTGTCAAATAAATAAATAAAATCTTTAAAAAAATTGCCAATTTAGACTTATTTTCACATTATCTCCTGTTTCATATCATATTACACTAGGTACTATATACCACATAGAAGTAGGCGTACTCACAGATACCCACACCTGAGCCGCCTTTGCCTTCAGTGGGTCTTTTCTAATGTCAGGAGTCACTGTGGGTCTCTGCCGAGGCAACCAGGACTGTGAGGGCTGAAGAACAGTATATCAGGAGAGGGTGTCATTGAATCTGCTCCCCAGCCCAGAAACCAGGTAAAAGTCCCCAGCCCTGCCCAGGTCCCCAAATCCCACAGAACCCAGGGAAACTTGCTTAGCTCTGCCCACACATCTCTTCCTTGGGTGGTTAATACCCTTGGTCTCTGCTTTCAGGCTTGTCATTCCTGAGGGAAAAGCATGACACGGTGCTGTGTGTCTCTGCTTTTTGAGCACAGAAACTTCTTCTCTTATTTTATTATACAAGTAATGCATGCTCATACAGAAATGCTACTAATAAAAAAGAGAAATTATCCATCATCCCACCACCTGGATAACCACGTTAACATTTAAATAAATGTTTCCATAATTCACGTGTACATGCACACACACACACAAACTTTTGCAGATTTCACAGTGGATAGAGATTTATTTTTGTTTGTTTGTTTTTTTGGTTTTTTTAAAGATTTTATTTATTTGACAGAGAGAGACACAGCGAGAGAGGGAACACAAGCAGGGGGAGTGGGAGAGGGAGAAGCAGGCTTCCCGCCCAGCAGGGAGCCTGATGCGGGGCTCGATCGCAGGACCCCGGGATCACGACCTGAGCCGAAGGCAGACGGCCAACGCCTGAGCCACCCAGGCGCCCCGAGATTTATTCTGTTGTTACTGCATGCCTCTTACTGTGCTGAGTGTTGGAAGAATAATTGAGAGGTCTGTGTCCTTAAAGATCTTAAAGTAATAGAGATAAATATGTAAAACCAAACACAACCAACAAAATAGAGACAAACATATAAACCAACAAAAACCAACCAAAACCTCTAGAAAATGAGCGTGTGTATATGATTTTTACAAATGTGATGTCATATATCAGCCCTAATCAGTAAATACAGTTCTACTGCATGTTTTAAATGGCTTTATTGTTTTCCAGTATATAGATATGCCTTATTTTCCACATCTTGTCTTGTTAACACTAGAAAATCTGTCATTTGGGGCTAATGTTCAGTAACAAGTACAAGATAAATGCCCTTGAGTGAAATCATATTTCTTTTTTTTAAAGATTATTTATTTTTTTGAGAGAGCGTGAGATAGAGAGCATGAACAGGAGGAAGGGTAGAGAGAGAAGCAGGCTGCCCGCTGAGCAGGGAGCCCGACGCTGGGCTCCATCCCAGGACCACAGGACCATGACCTGAGCCGAAGGCAGATGCTTAACCGACTGAGACACCCAGGCGCCCTGAAATCATATTTCTTTAAGATAAATTCCTAAAAGTGGCATGGCCAAATATACATTTGAAAGCTTTTGATGTATATTGTAAATGCCTAATGAAGACATCCTTCAACACCAAAAAAGAAAAAAAATGTGTAGCCTCACCCCACATATTTGTAATTTAGTAGACAAATGTCTACTAACATTTTATGTGTGTATATATGTATGTTATTGATGGGCTTGTGTTTATATTTATAAAAACACAGAGAAAATCCTAGAAGGAGCCACAGGAAACAGTAGATACCTCCTGGGAAGTGGGCTTGATGGGTTGAGGGGAAGGGAGACTGACTTGTTCTTTATATAGTTGAGTGCTTTTTGCCTTTTATAAATGAAAATATAGGGACGCCTGGGTGGCTCAGTCAGTTAAGTGTCTGCCGTCAGCTCAGGTCTTCATCCCAGGACCTGAATCGGGCTCCCTGCTCAGCGGGGAGCCTGCTTCTCCCTCTGCCTACCGCTCCCCCTGCTCATGCCCTCTCTCTTTCTCTCTGACAAATAAATAAAATCTTTTTTAAAAATGAAAATGTATTACTTTTATAATAAGGCAAACTATGTAGATATCTATATATTTTGAACTGAACAAAAGTTTAAAACACATAAGCCCCCTCACAGCGCTCCCCTGGTCTCCTGCCAGGCTTCGCAGTCCTCGTCTTCTGGTGGCAGGGCTCCGTGTGGAACAGCGCCGAGGACACTGGAAGTGGGTGTAGAACATCCCCGTGTCACCGGCCAACACAGCCACATCTGCTCGCCAGCCCGAGACCACGGTAAGAGCAGCAAGTCCTGCGTGTGCATCCTAGGCCACCTGGAGGCTTAGCCCTGCCCAGACAACGGCTGTCAGGCCCACCACAGAGAGAGAGAGAGAGAGAGAGAGAGAGAGAGAGAGAGAGAGAAAGGCAGCAGCAGGTGGGGCCCGTGTTAGCCTCTGTGAAAATTAGAAAAGATGTCCCTTCTCCCAGGTCTAGAAGACTGTGAAGACAGATAAATAAGATCTTGCTTTAGAAGTATCTGCAAACCTTGAACAAGCTGGAAATAGTCTTCAAATGAAAAGGAAAAAGTATTAAGTTACCAAATCATTCCTCAGCAAGGGTCAGAAAGAACATGGGTATGAACGAGTTAGCCCCTGTCTCACACCCAAACACACGTCTGTGCTAGTGTGAAGCACACAGGTCCGTTCCTTCACTTCACCAGTCTTTACACCTGCCCAGGCTGATTCTTGCCTGCCCTGGCTGGCAGCTGCTATTCTGCCAGAGAAACTTGGGGCCACGCATGTAGCCTGAACATCACCTCACACTGGAGCCCTTGAGCCCCCAAGCAGGACACCAGGAACAGAAGCCAGCGGACCCCAAAGTGAATGATTTCAGGAGCTAGTAGAGTGGCTGAGTGACTCGTTAGTAGTCTGGAAGATAATGCCCGAGGTAGTAACAACTGAATTGCAGTTCTATTCACTGTACCACTGCTCCACAGAGATTGTAAAGAATGGCCTCTTAGCTTTGGGATTTTGAAACCCAACTGAGGATAAGGAATGCATTTAGAGGAGAAGGAAAATCTTTTATATTCTATGTTATTAGGTGTTAGATATTTTCTCCACATTATTTCCTTATCCTTACAAATAGCCCCATGAGTTGAATAATCTGAGCCTCTCATCCATGATGAAGAAACCTGCTGAGATTAATTGCCGAGGATGTAGTAGATTCTTACTAGGATGTAGTAGAGCCCGCCTTTAGATCCAGATCTTAGTGGCCCCCAAACCCCCTCTTTTTTCCTACACTATACTACCTCCACAAATAAAAATTAGGATGTGTATTGTCTGGCAATTTAATTGCAGTCAACCACTTTGAAAGCAGCTGTACTCCCTAGTCTCCCAACAGTGGGAAGCGCTGATAGTATTGGGGCCTTAGGAATAGACACTGGAGGGTTTCCTAACACTTGGTTAGTGACTTGTTACAGGATCTTGATTAACATTTGGGAGACCAAGAGCTTGAAAGACCTGCATCAAGGTTTTATGCAGTCTCTCTGTGCCAAGTTGATTAGGCAGTCCCTAAAATGTTGGCCATGGGTCTTGGCTCCCTCCCAAAACTGAGAGATGAAGAGGGGTTGAAGTTGAAGAAAATGAATGAAGAGAGATGAAGTTGGGTTGGGACAATAGTACCATCTCAACTGACAGTGGCTTGCAATGTCCCTGAGGCTTAAATGCCACATGATGCTGCCCAGGGAAGCAGCTGCTGAGAACTATGCTATGGAAAGTCACTGATGGCCCAGAAATCGGTGCATATTTCAAGATGATCCAACTCTAAAATATGTGTCACCCTACCCTTTTTTCCTTCTTCATTGAGCTTCACTTTCTCAGTCTTGTGAAATCCTAGGATTCACAAATACTCCTTCAATGACACCAAAACCATGCACAATAGTATAGCCCCAAAGTCCTCAAGCACCCCCAGCCCCAGCCTCTAGGAAGAAATGAAATTACATCTGAATGGCAGCCTGGGCTGGTACTCCTTAAACGCAGTAAGAACCTAGAATTCCAAAACAGCTGCACCACCAACACTATTCACGAAATGTCAATAGGGACTTCAGGAAATTCAAAATCTCAGAAAGTGGTCAGCTCTCCATTTAGGAGTGCGGTGGGGGTGAAGGGGAGAGGAGTTGGGGGCAGGAAGGGCTGGGCAGGAGAAAGAGATCAAACTGATCTGTCAAAAGGGATGTGACTACTTAGAATTCACATTGCATTAATTAGCTGCTACAACAGATAAACCCCCAAGTCTGACTGGCTTAACTCAGTTGAGGTTTACTCTTTCCTGGTGTGAAATCCAGAATGTGTATTCTGGAACAGCAGATGGCTTTTCTCCAAGCGGTGATTTGGGGACCAGGCACCTTCCATCTTGATTCACTAATTTTTTTTTTTAAGATTTTATTTATTTATTTGACAGAGAGAGACACAGCGAGAGAGGGAACACAAGCAGGGGGAGCGGGAGAGAGAGAAGCAGGCTCCCCACCGAGCAGGGAGCCTAATGCAGGGCTCCATCCCAGGACCCTGGGACCATGACCTGAGCCAAAGGCAGACGCTTAATGACTGAGCCACCCAGGTGCCCCTTGATTCACCAATTTCAATACTTGGCTTCTAGAATTATTTGTCTATGTGCTCCAGGCTAGCAAGTGGAAGAAAGTAAGGCAGGTTCCACAAGGTGGGGAGGGGCATGCCTCACCCCAGAAGTGGTGCATATCACTTCTTTTGGGTTGCCTAGAACTCAATCACATGGCCATAGCTAACTGCAGGGCAAGCTGGGAACTGTAATGTACTATTCTCAAGAAGGAGACATGAGTCCACCTGCTGCTTCTATGGAGGCTGGCCTTCCTGACTGGCGGAGGCTGCAGAGCCCTCCCTGCAAGATGAGTGTTCTTCCAAACAGCTTTGCAAAAGGAAAACCAAAAACTACATAAAAGCCGGATCAACATTTCTGAGAAGATGTAATAAAAAAAAAGGCTCGAGGATTCTATATAAGGTGGAAGGAGGAAAAAAGTTGTTATACTCAGATATGGGGCTTTTCCTGCACCTGAACATGGCAGGAGGCTTCTTTACCCAGGGGATTCTCTACTTGTTAGCATTTCAGGTAGCATGACCGGATGAGGAATTCTAAGTAGTTCTGCAGAGAATGGGGGAGAAGTAGAGAGGTTGCCAGTCTCCATTCCTAGACCAGACCCTGAACCCCACAATATTAATATTTGGATCTAAAATCTGGGGAATGGGAAAGTGTAAGGAAAAGGCATAAACTGTGTGTGGGGAGGAGCGAGGTTGGGATTTGGATCAGGAGGACCTGAATAATTAGGAAGTTACTGGGGAGTGACTTTTCTTCATGTGTGTATGGAGATAACCTTTGAGAGTACTTTTTATTTTTAAAAGGGATGGAGATAGCATACATGTATATACTAGTTTAAAGGTCAATTTATATATACTATTTAAAATATGTATCTATAATATCCAATTTGCATATGTATATGTTTGTAAAATCTGGCACACAGAGGTGCTCACCCCCTTTCCCTCTGCCATTCAAAGTGGCCTCTGTTCTGGGGCACCTGGCTGGCTCAATCAGAATAGCATGCATGTCACTCTTGATCTTGGGTCATGAGTTCAAGGCCCACGTGGGATGTAGAGATTACTTAAGTAAATAAAACTTAGAAGAAAAGTGGCCTCTGTTCTTTAGCAGTCTTGATTATTAGGCAGAAGAAACTATTTTACTTGGGCTCAGAGAGCTTGTTTGAAGATACACCATTACTCAATATTAAACACGGATCTGTATAATCCAGGAAGGTCAGCTGCCCATATCAGGGCTTAAGCTTCCAAATACCTGTGTTTCCACCCAGGTTCCACACCCTGGCCCAGCTCAGTGGGAGGAAGTGTATGAACATCAGGCCATCTCTGCCCATCTGCATTGTCATCAAAGGAGACTCCACACAGCAACGTGGCACGGGGGTGTCCTCCTCCTTGCAGTCCTCCCCACTCTCAGCATGGACCTGGGCTGCCCTCCAAACCGGCAAGGCGATCGGCAGGTCCGGTCAGCCACTGCTTGCCTGTGTTAGGATGAGGAACTGGATAGAAGGATGTGTGTACAAAGATGAGCAGGAGGGGAAGAGAGTGAGGAAGGGCAGGGGCACAAGACATTGTATCTTAAGAGGAAGCCCAGGGTAGCATCTCAAGTGTCACCTCTGTCTCTGCTCACATGCTGTCCTCTTTTCCAGAGCCCCTTCCAAGGGCCTCCTCTGCTCCCACATTCGCTGGTATTCACCACAGCGTCTTGCTGCACATACAGCAATGCTCAAGAGCACCGGTATTCCAGAGTTCACTTCATTTAAAGGAGAAGCATACGCCCATGTCCGGGTAAAGGAGAAGCGCTCACATTGGTGGGGTTTCAAACTGGGGGGAGGGGAGAGGTACTTGTGAGCTTCCTGCTCTAGCAACAGCTCTTAGCGATGAGGACCCTTGCATCCCACAAAGGCGGCATGACTTATCCAAGGTCACACAGTCTGGGGCTTAAACCTGGGTGTGCTTAGTTACAAGCAAGAATTCCTTTTTAAATAATACTATCACTGACCCAGAAAACAGCAACCATTATGGGGTGCTTGCAGTCTTCCAGACGTGGTGCTGAATTATGAACATAATTATCTCATTGCATTCTCACCCCATCACGGGGAGGAAACCGAGCCTCCCAGGGGTCCAGTAACTTGTCCACGGTCGCACAGCTACCGAATGGAAGTTGGGATCTGACCCAGGTGGTCTGGCTCCTGAGCTCAGACTCCTGCCTGCTACGTGATCTAGATTTGACACAGCATAGAGGTCTAGGTGGGAGGACACATGCTTAACATTCTCCTGGGGACCAGATGTTATCCTTGCCGGATCCCCTTGACCTCAGTCTCATGCTCTTTGCAGATCCCAGGGAGAGGAAGAGCTGGTATTTGGAGCAGGTGAATGTTCACTAGGCATTGCTGATAATTAGCTTTCATTTGGAGCAGGGACTCTTGAATGGGGATGGTCCCTTCTAGATGATTGCTATGCTCTTTACCACCTTGAGGAGAAATGATATAAGAGTGTGACTTCCTTGACCCTTGTTAGGCAAAACTTGGTCACATGCTAAGTTTCCTGACCTCCAGATGGGAATCCTGAACCCACATAAAGTTGTTGAGCTGACAATTTCATGGGGTTGATGGTTCAGCTGGAGTCTCTTCATGATTCAGCTGCTAATTTCCAACAGAATAAAATATGGACAGGTTCTGATTTCCCTTTCTTTTGTGATATTTTCTTGGGGAACTGATACATTTTTGCATGGGCTGTCTATACATGCTATCGGGAAGAGAAAGACATACATTCCCTTTCACAGAAATTAATAA
Source organism: Phoca vitulina (assembly GCF_004348235.1). NCBI lineage: Eukaryota > Metazoa > Chordata > Mammalia > Carnivora > Phocidae > Phoca > Phoca vitulina. The sequence continues at coordinate 15,855,838 of NW_022589743.1, read as the reverse complement.
TGATAGTAGCTGCCAGTTTTAAGGACTCTGCCAGGAATAGATATGTGTACATATCTGTTCCTTTAATCTGCCCAACAGGCCAATGAGGTAGGAATTATAACACCCGCTTTACAGATGAGGAAGTGAGGCTCAGAAAGGGAAATTAATTTTCCCAAGGTCACACAGCTCCCAAGCCACAGAGCCAGAGGCAAACCGGATCTGTTGCACCCCAGAGTCCTCAGTCTTAAGCGCTGGGCTGTGCTTGCATTGGTCTTAGTGAACAGCCAGAAATAAGGGCCCTATTGCTGTTCCTCAACTCTTAAAACCACAGTGACGTTATGTTGTTGTTGTTGTTTTTTAAGATTTTATTTATTTATTAGAGAGAGAGAGCACTGAGCTGGAAGGAGAGGGAGAAGCAGGTTCCTCTCGAGCAGGGAGCCCAACACAGGGCTCTATCCCAGGACCCTGGGATCATGACCCGAGCCGAAGGCAGCGCTTAACCGACTGAGCCACCCAGGCGCCCCTTTTTGGATTGATTTTAAACTTAAAGTTCCGGAATGGTCACATTTCCTCCATTGTATGGTTTGAGAAACAGGAAGAACCATGACTGGGGAACACTTTGAAGGTTGCTGATTTTTTGGGGGGGGTGGCAGATTGGGAGCACAATCAAGTTTAAATGCAAATGACACTCCCCTTGGTAGGCCTGGGGGAGCCAGATGACATTAGCTTAAAATTTGCTTGTATGAACAGAGTATTTTCTTTGTTTCATACCAGCCTGGGTGCTATAGAATGTTTACCTCCTCCTCTGTAAGAGGAAGTCCACCTTGTTCATATCCCATCCCCAGCATTTAGTACAGGGCGTGGTACAGAGTAAGTACAATAAGGCTTTTTCCAAAAACTGAATGCAATTTTTTTCATTCACTAATATTAATATTTGCCCACGCACACACCCAGGAAGTAGCCACATGGAAGGATTCAAATGGCAGTTTATCCAGTTCCAACACCATGTCCTTCCCACTGTTGGTGCCTTTATGGGGCTTCCATTCTGACAACTAAAGGACACACTATGTGTCCTGTTCAGACCCATTATCAACGGCATGCTCCAAAACCCCTTCTGCTCTCCCGCTCTTCTCTCTGTCCCCATCCTTTAGTCAAAACTCTCATTCATTTATCACTGTCTCTACTATGTGTTCATCTAATAATTATTGAGCACAGTAAATGCTAATCACTGATGATGGAAGACAAAAGATACATGAGACCACTCCCCCATCCTTGCCATCAGGATATTCACAAGAGAGAAATGTAAAAATAATAAAAAGTGCTATGACCAAACAAGTATAAAGTTATATGTCCCGGGGGTGGGGGTTGAGGAGGGTTTCAGCGGTGAGGTTTGTGCTGAGCCTGGTGAGATGTGGCAGGGAAAGAAAAGAAAAGGGTGTTCCAAGTTCAAGGAACAGCTTGAACTGAGTGTGATGTACCTGGCAAGGGGCAGCAATCAGAGCAGCCCAGAGTGCCAGGGTGAAGAGAGAGGGAGGAGGCAGGGAAGCAGGCTAAGGCCCTATTGCCGAGGCTCTGAAGGCCCTGCTCAGCCCAGTTCTCAGAAAAGGACAGACAAACATGTGCTTAGGGCACCGGCAAAACAGGACATCTAAAAAGAAACAAGTTTTAATTTCAACATACCTTTGAGTTTTGTTGAAATTTCAAAATTATTTCAAAATATATCTTTATTTCAAGTTGAAGCATTTTTTAAAATTTGGAATTACATGTGGAGAACATCACTACCATTTTTTCAGTGTTTAGGGTCTCTTAAATGTCTCTCTCTGGCTCTGACTCCGTTACAGAAATTGGACACCAGCTGACCTCAGCTTTGGGATAGGCAGGATTGAGTTGAGGCAGTTTGCAAAATTGCTTTGTGAATAACCTATAACAGCACCCCTTAACCTACCCAGGGGTACTAGCAGTTTATGATGTTAGGTGTTTGTCCAAAGGACCTCTCACTGGTGGCATTTCAGGAACTGTGACAAAGGAAGCATGATAGGGAGGGTCTCTTTCCATAGTTCTAGAATTAGGAACCAGGGCCCCTGGTGAAACGTCAAGGACTCTACTTTCCAAAGAGAAGTCAACCCTCTCCCCAGAGCTATAAGAATCTACAAACTGGTCCTGCCATTCCCAAGCAGCCCAGTCATCCTTATCCCATGTTAAATAAGACATCTTATGGGACACGATGCTCTTGGCCAGAAGTTACACGTGCCTTCCACTGCCCCCACTACCACTGGGGAGGGAGGGAGGGCATATTCCTCCAAAAAACCAAGGGGTGTATTTCAGAAAAATCATTCTTATAGCTTAGGAGTGCTTACAAGAAGGGGGAAATGAAATCTCACTCCCCAGCTGGTTGGTTACTGCAGCCACCCTGCCCCCGCCCTCCCACCCCAGTGCTGCCTGATGAGGGACATCCTAGAAGAGCCTAACATGTATGTTGAGAGTTAGGGTTCTCAGAAAAGAAGGTGAACAAGATGAAGTGCAACTCTATGCCACAAAAGGACATATATCATATAGGCAAAAACCACCACAACTGCCTAAATCAGACCAAGCCAGGAGACTAAGGGGGCTTCATTCCCAGCAGCAGGTGACCTAGGAGCACCGCTGTCAGCTCTCCTGACTCTTCCTGTCCTCATACCAGAGACCCTAGGGACCAGAGCAGGGCAGGGAGAAGTGAGACAGGGGGCTGCACACTCGCTAACACCCAGTTCCTAGATTGTAATTTCTATAAGGATGTATTCGTGCCAAGCATGCACCTGGCCCAGAGGAGGCATTTACTTGGGTTGAAAAAGGAATGCGTGGATAAAGTATGTAATAAAAGTTAGTGCTTACCCCGACCCCACTCCACCCCTTTCTCTGTCACTCACTGCTTTCTTGCTTTAGGAGACTCTTACTCATCTGCCCTTGGAGGGTGTTCCTTCAGCTCAGACTGGCTTGGGCAACAGCAAGGCCGTCCTCAGGAGACCTACCGGTGTGAGCTCTTCAGAAGGAGTTTCTGGGCAGGGCTTAGGCTCTCACGTGCCTAGTCCCACCTCTGGGCTTGCATTCTAGCTCAGTGGGCAGAAGAGCATAAATTGCAGCTGTTCCCAGGCTTGCTGCATTTTTACCGAAGACTTCCGACGGCAACATGAAGTTGGGGGGCTTCCTCTTTCTTGTGATGCTCCTCACCCTCAGCTCGGAGGTACAGGAGCTTCAGGCTGCAGTGAGACCATTGCGACTTCTGGGTAAGTCTGGGCAGAAGGCGGCCCGTTCTCTGCATGAGGGAGCTGAAAAGTGGGCCAGCAGGGACTGCTGTGCTCCGGTGGGGGAGGGGGAGAAAGGTGAGAAGGAAAGATCCTCTAGTCCAGGAGCCACCTTGACTGCAGCACCTCGCTCCCTCTGCATCCACTCTGCCCCCCTTCCTTTCCTTGGGTCTTCCCTTCAACTGGACTCTCCACTCTTCCCTTTTGCTTCCCCATCAGCCACCCGCCATCTTCCCCAGCATCTCTCTCCCCCATGGGTTTCTTGGTCTCTTGTTACAAATAGATAAGATCACAAGAGAACATATTTTCTTAATCATGTTATATGGCAGTCATCTTAATCTCCGCTTTTCCTTTTACCACCAACATTCTCAAAGGAGCAATCTTAATTCTCTGCCCTAACTTCCTCACAACTCATTCCTTTGCCTCCTGAAGATTATTGCCATTCCTGTCCCCATCAGTCTCCAGAAACTTCGCTCCCAGGATCAGCTGATAAATATCTTGACTCTCCTCAGCTACAAGTCTGTAACCTCGGCAACACCTGACATGGTTTGCCACTCCATCAATCCTCAAACTTTCTTGTCTCCTGGATGATCGTCACTGGAGCTCCTACTTCTCCCTAAACATTCTTGGATTCAGCTCTTACTCCTCTCTCTTCTTTGCTGTCCTCCCCCCACATTTAAACCTCTTGCCAAATACCATCCATTCTTTGTCTCTTGCGTGTGCTCCTTCCTTTCCACTCCCCATTGCCACATTGGCCCGTCCAGCCCTGACGACCCCGTGCTTGGGCCAGTGTGGTGTGGTTTTCTGACAGCACTTCCTGACCCTCGATTGCTCCTGAGGTTTGCTTGCTCACTGAATCCTGGTCCACTCTATGCCCTCATGCCAGAATAATCTTCTTAAGTGAACTGCAGGCATATCCCTCCCTTGGCCTACCAAGTGAAACCCGAACTCCTCAGGTCCTCAAGGTCTGGGCCCCGTAACTTTACCCCCCAATTACTTTTCCTGCCTGACTTCCAACTGCCCCTTATACTTATCCAGCTTTGCATTTATTTGACAGTCCTCCTGTATTCCTTGTATTTCAGACTAAGGAGTGAGGAGATGAGGCACCCAGGGTGCCATATTTAAGGGAGTGCTCACTCTCAGGGTTGTGCAAGTTCCTCCTTAAACTTTGTGCCCCAGGTACCTTGCATGCCTCTTCCTACTCCAGGCCCTGTTACATTTCCCCTTGTGAACTTTTGTTAGTAATTCTTTTCTCTTCTGCAAGACTCTACCACCCCCCTCAATTCTGCCTTAAAAAGATTCCTGTACTTCAAGACTCACCTTTTTTGGTTCATCTAATTGGAAGTAATGTCCTCTCTCTTCTGAGCCCCTTTTCCTTTGGATATACCTCCTCAGGACACTTGTCACATACTGCCTTGTTTTTCGTACTTTAAACACAAGTCTTATCTCCATTGTTAGACTCTATACTGCTTTAAGGTAATGACTCTTATATCTTTATATTTTCTCAGTAACTTAGCCCTATGCTTTGTACCTAGTAAGAAATCAACAGATTTACTGAATGACCAAACTGCTATGAGTGGAGACAAAGTCTTCAACCTTCTCACCATCAGTCAACAACAGTAAATCGTGTTGACATTCTCTGAGGTCTGCAAGTATATCGTAGACATCGCACTAGGCCCATTCTTAGAGTCTTACATTGCTAGTCATCACAGCATTTTTTTCCTTCTGAGCCTGGACAAGGTGTCCCAGCCCCCTCAACACAGCATCAGATAGTCATCTCTGTGGATCAGAATTGACACTGGAGAATGAACTTCATTTTCCCTGCTAGATCCAAGAGCTCCATTTTACATATGAGGAAAACAAAGGTCCAGAGAAGTCCAGACATGGAATCAGGTAGAGAAACTCGTGATAACAGCTGAGTAGAAGCAAAAGCACAGCACAACAGAAAGCATAGTACACATTCGTCCAGAGCTCTGCCTACATTTAACTAGAAGCTCCTGTGAGGTCTTAACCAGCTTCTTGGACCTACTTCCTTGGTTCTCAAAGACTAACTTTGAGCCTCTGGGAACCTGGGGTCCTCCACTCAGACCAGGAGTGACTCCTTGAGATTTGGTGATGTGTTCTTCATGTCAGGGTCTGTTTCACCATGTGGGATGGCAGAGGGAGCTTGGCCCAGGGGCCAGGCAGGTCTCGGTTGAATTCCACTTCTGCACCTACTAGTGGGCAGTTCACCTCTGTGCACCCCAGCTGCCATGCCTATAAGATGAGACTAGTCAGACTCACCTCGCAGGGTGAGTGCAAGGCACTCTTGATGGCATTTGGTAGATATGAGTCTCCCCTTTTCTGCCCCTTTCCCTGCAAAGTATGGAAGTGAGGACATTTGAGTGGGCTTCTTTGCACTTTGCTTCTGCATACACAATTATGCTCTTCTTTAAAGTAGGCCTTACTTTATTGTGATTATGTGAATTCATTGTTTTTAACTGAAATATATAAGATGTTAATGAGTATTGTTCTGTGAGTAATCATTTACAAATTCCCTTATTCACTGAACTGAAAGACAGAAGTGGAATGGGTTCTTTTAATCAGTCAAGGGCTAGCCTCTCTGATACCTGTGCTTAAAGCAGGGTGGTTTTCAGCTGGTCTGTTCTAACATAGGCACCTGCATTGAGCTCTGCAATGATGACTGGGATTGTGATCCAGGAGAGCACTGCGTCAGCAATGGGTGTGGTCACATCTGTGCTGCAGCCTAGGGACAGGTAAAAACATCAGGCCCTTCCCTGCTTCCTCAAACCTTGTCCGAGCTGGCTCTGATGGGACTTTCCAGAAGTGGGTGGGGTAGAAACCTGTTTCTCTGTGGCCTTTCCCTCTTCACACCCTTCCCAAGAAAAAGAAGCATCTATCACAGGATGCTGGCTTCCAAACCTTTAAAATAATTTCATTACCCAGTGAAATCAGACTGTTTATTTGAACAAAAAGAACATAAAAATCAGTCACATTACCCCCCATCCCCAAATGATACCTGCTTAATACTTTGGTGCATATTTTAAACACACAGGCAAATACATAATATATATATTGAAACGAGATAATATTGTGTCTATTTTGATTTCTTAATTATTTCACTTAGAAATAGTTAGTGAACAACTTTTAAAAACACCAATCTTCTATACCATCACCTTTAACAGCCTTAATGAAGTCCATCATATATGCTCATATACTTAGTAACCCCCATTGATCACATTTGTTTATTGTTTATTGTATTAATATAGTTATAATGAATACTAAATTCGTGCATACACCCTTATTAATTTCCTTGGGATAAATTCTAAGAAATATAATTTATGACCATTTTCAGGCTCTGATGCACACTGCCAGATTGACCTATGAGAACCCTTTTCCTGGAGAAATATTTCAGGGTCCTCACATAATAGTTTCTTTATTTTCAGTAGCCATCAAATGAAAAAAAAATGCAAAATGAAAAGCTACCATGATTCAGCCTTGATTATAAATTAAGCTGTATTTATTAATTAATATAATAACTAACACAATAGAATCAACATAAACTTTAAAAGTAACCCATTTGTGTTCAGAAGGTACTATCTGTCCAATCCACCCACAGTCCTTGGGATGCTTTTGGCCTTGCTGGCTCTTTGTAGGTGCTTGTTGATTCCCAGAACTGAGAACTGTCACCTCTCAATTGCATTCTGTGATTCCAGGTCCCCAAAACAGCAGGTCTCATGTATAATTTTTTGGTCCATTTTTCAGATGAAGACTTATCTTGAGGCTCATCCTTCTCTAATAATTTTTCATCGCTTCCTATCTTCAAAGATATGACTGGAACTCCTTGACCAGGAAGACAGATGAAAATGGGGGCCTGTGGGTGGAGATTACAAGAGATGTGGTGGGGAAGGAAAAAGAGTCATTTCTTTTAATAAATCATCATTGTTAGAAGTACCCACACTGTTTGAGTTATTTGGTTAAGGGTGATGATGAGGTGGAGGACGGGGTGGAAGACAGATGACATTTGTCGAGCACTTGGTATGCAACTGTGTTATATTCTCCACAAGCATCATCTAATTTATCCTTACAATCACCTTGTGACTATGCTTATTATCAATACCATTTCATATATAAGGCTGCTGAGGTTTGGAGAGATTAAGTAATTTGCTCAAAATCATATGGCAGGTAAGTGTCAGGGCCTTACCTCTAATCCCATGTCCAACTCCAGGGCCTATGCATTATAGCATAGTAGTTAGGAACTCTGATTCTGAATTTTAGACCCAGGCCTGCCACATAACTGTGTGACCTTTAGCGTGTGTCCTAACCCTTCTGTGCTTCAGGTTTCAGATTTGTATAACAATGTATGCTTCATAGAGCTACAAGGACAAAAGCAGTTAGTTCATTATGTTAACTGCAATTGTTATGATTATCAAATAGATGGGCCAAGGGCGCTTAGTGATGATTTTCTAGGGCTCTAGAATGGAAGCCTAAGACAATCCTCCTTCCTAGCCTATCGTAGTTCATCTGGATCCTGAAAACCAGCCCCTCTCTTCTGGTTTTCCCCATTACAAAACATGGGAGGTAAAAATAGACTTACATTTATTTTCTGTTCTTCATAATCGCAACTGGCCTGGGTTGTGGTCTGATTTTGGTCAATTTACTGCCTGTGTGGCCCTTGACAAACCATTTAAACCCTTTAAATTGTCTTTCTTTAAGCCATTAAACTTTTTTTATCTGTAAAAAGGAGGAAATAACAGTATCTACCTCATTTGGATGCTAAGATTTATAGAACTTTATAGTTTATGAAGTATTTTCACAAAGATCCCATTTGATTTTCACATCAACCAACAGATGGGAAATTGGGGACTCTGAATAAACAGTGAATTTATTCATCCTGCCAGCAAGTATTGGGAGGTGTCTACCATGACTCAGGTGCTGTGCTTGCATTAGGGATACAATAGTGAACCAGACAGACAGATGTGTGCCTTCACAAAGCTCACATTCTAGAGGAAGAAACAGAAAATATAACAATAAAGAAGATAACTACACATTATGGTAAATGTTCTGAAGGAAATAAACAAGGATGCGAATTAGAAGGGGAAGGGGGTAAAGCCTACTTCAGTTAGAATGATCCAGACTCTAATTAGGTGATTAAAATAAAGTCTTGACTGAGTTCCAAAATATGAAAGAGGTGACATTCCAAAGTAAGGCTCCAGATCACCTTACGCAGAATTTATAAAGGGAAATGGCTGTGAACATGCTTAGCATCTTTAAGGCCCCAAGGTCAATGTATGATTAAAAAATGCTGAGAGTGAGGAGGAGTAAGGATGTGTGAGGAGATTTTCTTGGAAGAACTTTTGCCAAGGTATAAGTTCCACAGTTTGGGGGTTATTGTCTAAACACAAGCCAGTGAAGGGGGCCCTCAAGGCCTCCCTGAGAGCTTGATGTATGTTTTCTTCAGTTGGTGATAACCAAAGGATAGGAATGTTCCTTTCCTTGTAGAAACTACACTGCCATCTGCAAGGGTATATTCCGTCAGAACTCAATAGACCGGTATCAGTACACTTTACAATATCTGGGTCATTCAGTTCTGAGTAACAGTATGTGTGGGCCATCCATCTTACAACCTAAGATGAGCCACACTGAACCCAGATCCTTTCCAGTCTATATCACACCACCTCCACTGCGGTGATGACCAGGCCTCACATCCTTCTAGCCCAGTGTGTTGGATATCTCTTGTGCACTGCTTCAAACACTCTTGGCCTTACACTCTTATTTTAGTCATCGCTATGGCAACCAGTTTCTGTCAGGCATCTACTAGTTTAGCACAAGGTAACTTGCCAGAGACTTGCCTTGGACTTGTACCCTAGTACCCTACACCTCTCACTTTTGCCTCAGGGCTTCTTTGTACAAGAAGAAACTCCTGCAGGAACCACCACCCACTGATGCATGCTCAAATGAGAAACATTGGAAAAATGATGCTTGGTGGGGTAATGCTTGACAACAGAATTCAAAGGCTGACAGTTATATGCTTCCATCTCCCATTCCTCAGGAGGGGGTGCTGAGAACATTCCAGAAGGCATCTCAGAAAATCTTAAGGATTGAGCAATCACTCACCCTTTGCAATGGCCAATTCAATAGTACATATGTGTACTGATTCTCCTTTCTTCCCTGTTCATTCTTGACTAAATCACTAATATATCAACCTCACCTAACGCTCTGCTTTGGGAGAAATCAGACTAACATTTCCATGACTAGGTCTCAGCTCCTGATCTTCCCTGAGCAAATGCTTGAATATCACAAATACATACAAATACATAACATGCACATACATCCCAAGAATAAGCAATAATATGACATCTAAATTCAAAAAAAAATTAGTATTTCTCCCCAAAGCCCAAAGTCTTCAGAAAACAAGCTTTTCTAAAGCATGCCCCCAATTGTTATTGCTAAACACAAGTGTTTTAGTCTCAGGATAAAACATGTACCTTCAGGTGACTTCAAGGTTTTCCGTAAGAATCACTGATAAGAATCTGCTTTATATTTGCATAATTCAAAAGCCCAAGAGATGACCAAATGTAAATTTCACGCCTTCACCTCTTGGGTGACTAAAAACGGTTTACGGCTTTTAAAATGGCTATTTTCTTTTCCAGCTTCTTGCTTTTAAGGCTACAGGAAATCTTGGGGTGTCCAATCTCAACCAGGTCACCCTTAGGCAGGTTATATTTTACATGGCTCAGTTTGAACTTCCAAATTACTTTTCTTGTGTAATGAAGTGCAAGATTCACAGGAGGATGCACAGCCAGCGGCAAGGAACACTGGGAATTATACCCTCTATTTACAGGGTGGTTTTGTGCCTGGGTAAGAATCAAGGGCTCTCACACGATGTAAGAAGAGTCCAAGGATGTTCTAGAACTAGCAGTCTCTGCCACTGCCACCACAAACAGCCCCTCTCCAAATCCAGCCCGCCTGAAACGCTAGTACTAAAGAGCCATGTCAGCCTTGTCCAGGAACACACTTTCTAGGAGGACAAATAAAGTCCCACTTTTCAGTCAAGACTCAAAGACAAATGTAAAGTAAAAAACCCTCCAAGCTAATTTCTGACAAATATTCGCAAAGCAGGCAGAGGAGGGTCCACGCAGAGGAGAGTCCAGGGTCTCACTCGGCTTCTGGTCTAAGGAAGTATTTCCGGAACTGGCGCGCGGAGCCGGGAACACCCCGGAAGTTATTTCCCTGTTGTCCTACGTAGGCAAGATGGCGGCGGTACAAGTCGGCGGCTCGCCCCAAAACGAGCCGGCGCGGGAGGTGCCACCGGACCAGAGCAGTGCCTTTCGCTGCTTGTCGGCCAGGCTCTGCGCCCTGCGCCCGGATAACAGCAGCTCCGCCCGGACCGAGATCCACCTGCTCTTCGACCAGCTCATCTCTGAGAACTACAGTGAGGGCGGCGGCGTGGCTCCGGAGGTAGGCGGCGTGCCGGGTGGGGAGGACTCGGGCCGCGCCTCCTGGCCCCGGCCCCGCCCTCAGGGGCCCTAGCGCGTAGCTCCCGCCGGCCGCGCCCGGCTTTTCCCAGCCCGGCTTCGCGTTACTTAGTTCTAGGCTCGCTGGCTCCCTCCGACCGTGACAGGCTCTGCCCTCCTCTATCTGGAAGATCCTGCAGTGCTTGGCAAACTCGCATCTTTAAAACCCCATTGATGACTTCTGCTCTGATAACACCGCAGGTGTCATCTCTGGTCCCACCTTCCCGTCCCCCAGCTCCACTCCCTGCATACAAAGCACTTTGTATATAAAATTCACTTCTACCATTTATTGAATACATAGCACTCAGACCATCATGTACTGTAATTTACGGTGTACGGTTCTAGGAGTCTTACAACGTGGGTATTTTTAGATCTACTTTACTGATAAAAATACTGCGGCACGTAAAGATCCAATGTCCTGTTGCTGGCAGAAGGCAGAGGTAGAATTGGAGCCTAAGGCTGTCACATGCTCCCTGCCATTTTCTGTTCTTTCGTGCTAGCACTCCCCTCTCTACCTCCTGTTTAGAAGTACTCCGACACTGAGTAATAATAATAGTCACATCAGGCCTTGGATAGTACTTACTGAACTCCCAGAACTCTTGACCCAGTCATACCCCTGCCTCTGGTGCTCACAGGCACCTCAAACTGGACAGTTCCTAAAAATGAAGTTACGTTATCTCTGTAGACACACTATATCCACAACCCATCCCATCCCCCAACTCACAGAAACATGCCCAGTCTGCCAAGTCACACTGGCACAAACACTGGTGTTTTCCCTTTTTCTCCCAGATCTATCCAATTCGGATTCTTCAGATTCCATCTCATAAATATTTCTCATTCCCTTTTCTGTGTTCCCACTGCCAATGCCTTAGGCCCTCAGGCAAGATGACTTTCCTGAACTCTTCCACTGGTCTCCTCAAACTTCTCTTCTGCCTCCTGTCTAGCTCTTCTCCAAACCATTTTTTGTCCTGCTACTAGAGTGATCTTTTCTTTTGTGAGAATAAAACCTGATTAGAAAGGCAAAACTCTGATTTGGGAAGATCTTTAATACATATTGGTAGATGATCAGAGCAAGTTACAGAACGGTTCATTGCAGTACGACACCAATATAGGGGTGAGGAGTGCGTTTAACAGAGTATGTACATTTATAGATGTAAAGAGTTCACAACAAAGAATGGAAAAGTTGACAACAAAATAGTAGTGTGTGTCAGTAGGGAGTGCAGTGGAATTAAGGGTTTACTCGGGAACTTTTGCTTTATTGGTACAATTTGATATTTTTCCATCAAAAATATGTGCCTTTCGAGTCTCCTGTCACTTCTCCTTTTGTGCTCTGTGTACAGTCATTTAAAACCTGCTGTTCCTCAAGCATCTACTAGTGTTTCACTCCTACTGGTATTCCAGGTCTTTGCACCCTTTATTCCCATTGCTTGCTGTGTCTTTCATTGCTTTGTCTGTCTGGCAGATTTTTAGTCATCCTTCATATCATTCCAAATTATGCTTAAAAATCACCTTCGTGAGGGGTGCCTGGGTGGCTCAGTTGGTTGCGTGACTGCCTTTGGGTCAGGTCATGATCCTGGAGTTCCGGGATCGAGTCCCGCATCCTGCTCCCTGCTCAGCGGGGCGCCTGCTTCTCCCTCTGACCCTCTCCCCTCTCATGCTCTCTCTCTCTCTCTCTCTCTCTCTCTCTCTCTCATTCTCTCTCTCTCAAATAAATAGATAAAATCTAAAAAAAAAAAAATCATCTTCATGGGGCTCCTGAGTGGCACAGTGGGCTAAATGTCCGACTCTTGGTTTCAGCTTAGGTCATGATCTCAGGGTCCTGGGATCGAGTCCCACATCAGGCTCCACACTCAGCACAGAGTCTGCTTGGGATTCTCACTCCCTCTCTCTCTGCACCCCCCCCCCTTGTGCTTTCTCTATCTGTAAAATAAATAAATCTTAAAAAAAAAAAAATCACCTCCGTAAGACCTCCCTAATTACCATTTCCCCATGGAGTTTGCAGTTAATTCTTTCAACATTTAATTCACTTTAATTATTTGTGAGTATTTCTGTCTTCCTCACTATGAGCTCTTTTTAAAGTTCAGGAATATGTTTGTTCACCTTTGGAGCCCAAAGATCTAGCACACTATCTAGCACATAGTAAGTGCTCCAAACCTTTTAATTCAATAAACATCAGTGGATGAATGAATAGTGTGATTTGCAAATAGGTTGCCCTCTTTTTTTTGAAGAATTACCTAATTTTACAATAAATTTATACAGGTGTCATTTCTGATTTTCCCAGTGGCATTGAAAATATGGTTTGCTTACTTTCTTTTTCTTTTTTAAGATAGGAATAAATGAGTTCTATTTTTTTTAATTTTTATTTCCTATATAGTTAACATATAGTGTTATATTAACTTCAGGTGTACAATATAATGATTTAACAATTCCATACATCACCCGGTGCTCTTCACAAGTGCCCTCCTTAATCCCCATCATATGTTAAAAAAAAAAAAAAAAAAAGGAAGAAGATAGCAGGAGGGGAAGAATGAAGGGGGGGAAATCGGAGGGGGAGACGAACCATGAGAGACTATGGACTCTGAAAAACAAACTGAGGGTTCTAGAGGGGAGGGGGGTGGGGAGATGGGTTAACCTGGTGATGGGTATTAAGGAGGGCACGTTCTGCATGGAGCATGGGTGTTATGCACAAACAATGAATCATGGAACACTACATCTAAAACTAATGATGTGATGTATGGTGATTAACATAACATAATAATAAAAAAAAAAATCCCCATCACCTATTTCACCCATCTCCCCACCTGCCTCCCCTCTGGTAACCATCAGTTTGTTCCCTATAGTTAAGAGTCTGGTTCTTGATTTGTCTCTCTCTCTCTCTCTCTCTCTCTCTCTTTTTTCCCCTTTGCTTGTTTTTTTGTTTCTTCAGTTCCACAGATGAGTGAAATCATACGGTGTTTGCCTTTCTCTGACTGACTTATTTCACTTAGCATAATACTTTCTAGCTCCATCCATGTCGTTGCAAATGGCAAGATTTCATTCTTCTTTATGGCTGGGTAATAATCCATTGTATATATAAACCACATGTTTACCCATTTATCCATGGATGGACACTTGGGCTGCTTCCATATCTTGGCTATTGTAAATAATGCTGCTATAAATATAGGGGTGTGTGTATCCTTTTGAATTAGTGTTTTTGTATCCTTTGGGTAAATACCTAGTAGTACAATTCCTGGATCACAGGGTAGTTCTATTTTTAACTTTTTGAGGAACCTCTGTTTTGTTTTCCACAGTGTCTGCACAGTTTGCATTCCCACCAACAGTGTACGAGGGTTCGTTTTTCTCCACATCCTTGCCAACACCTGTTGTTTCTTGTGTTTTTGATTTTAGCCATTCTGACGGGTGTGCAGTGATATCTCATTGTAGTTTTGATTTGCATTTCCCTGATGATGAGTGATGTTCAGCATCTTTTCATGTGTCTGTTTGCTTACTTTTTGCTATCTTTAACTACAGTGTGTGCTTTTACATTCTGGAAGCCTTTCTTTGGTTATTTAATTGCACTGTCTACATATGTAGAGACTCTGGAGTCTTTAGCCTGACAAAAACCATATTGAGTCTTTTACTTTTTAGTACACCCCATTTCTGTGGTATCATTTAATTTTTTTTCCTAGTTTCTGCCTCAGATTTCATCTTTCCTCATTTTGAGTGTGAACATTCACTTTCATTTTTCTGTTTGGCTGTATTTGGTGGGCCGGCGGGGGTGGTTCTTCACTTGACTAATAGGTATATTGCCTTTTCATTGTCTTTTTTTTTTTTTTTGTAGGATGTCTGTACTCTTCTTGTCCAAGCTTGCCGACTGGTGCCTCTTAATCAGAATCATCTTGTCAGCAAAGTGTCTCAACTTATCCACCATTTACTTAACAGATTACAGGTAATCATGTGTATAACCTTAGAATTCATCATAAACTAAACCTTTGAAATGCTATGTCTGTGTTAGGTGTGATAGGCTGATCTTTTGAGAAACTGCAAAAGGCAGTTCCTTACTAAGAATGATATTAAATGTAATTCTGACGAAAAAATTATGCTGCACAATTCTAGAAGTTTGTCCATTAGAGGTGTCCCTTTCTGTCTGGTTCAAGAAACCAGTATTGTTGAGGCCCCCAGGTCTTAGGATTTTTCATGGAAGATGTATTTGACCAAGATATATCTAAGAATAAGTTGAAACAATCCCCTGCTCCTTTCCTACCAGTATTTTTTCCCCTTTCCCAAAGCTACCATTTTTGTGGTCTACTTTGTTCGTCATAAAACATAAGAAGTAGCTTGGGAGCAAGAGGACATTAGATGAAAAGACCCCTGTTATTTATATCAAGATCTGTACTATAGCTCCCCTCTCTCCAGAACCTTTATAACTTCCTCAATAAATCTCATATCTTTTTAGGAACAGTTCAGAAGTTGCGGCTATTACTTACCATAAGATACCACATGAGTACGTGAATGTGGTTAGCACAAACCTTACAATTAGCATTATGCAATCTAAGATTCTTTTGGCTGCAAGAAACAGAAAAGCCAACCTAGAATAGCTAAAAAAAATTTTTTTTAAATTATCTCATGTCACAACCCCCAAGGGAGGCACTCTAAGGGGCACTTAATAATAAGAAACTTACTGGCATTTTTTTCATTTGCCACCAGTGTATGGGTTTTGGGCATCTCTCATAGTCAAGATGACATCTTGGCATCCTGTGTGAAATAAATAAATAACATCCTGCAGAAGCAAAAGAACAGTTTATTTATTTATTTATTTATTTGAAATAAAAAGAACAGTTTATTTTGTGTCCCTTTGATTTAAGAATGAGGCAGCTTGTCCCCTACACTCTCCATCAGACCTCCCCTGATAGCTGGCTGGGGAGACCTAGGTCATACGAGAAACCCCTCTACACCCATTGATCAGGGGAATGGTACTACCATGAGTGGCTTAAACCAGGGGTCAGCCTTGACTGCACATTAGAATCACCTGGAGGGTTTAAGCTCCCTAGATGATTACAATGTAGCTCAACTCTTATATCAAAGTTTCTTAATCTCAGCACTATTGATATTTTGGATTGGATGATTCTTAGTTGAGGGGCACTGTCCTGTGCATTGTAGGATTTTAGCAGCATCCCTGGTTTCTCCCTTAGAAGCCAGTAGCATCCCCCCAATTGTGAATGTCTACAGATACTGCCAAATGGGCAAAAAAATCTTATTTCCCTGGGAAATAAGATTGCCCCTGGTGGAGAACCACTGTCTTAGCTAATTGGGATTTACCCTCAGGTCTCATGTACAAGAGATGAGCACCCAAATAAAATCGGTACTCTGCCAACAGGAGATAGGAGATGAATGCTGATGGGTAAGCAGTGTCTGCTACGTGTGTCTTCCTAAATGAAATGAGGCTATTTTCAAGTTTAGAATTTTTCACACTGATATGGTGTCTTCTAAATGTTTACTGTTCTCAGGTATATTACGTTTGTAACATGGGCATTTGGAAAAATTCTTGATCACATATGGTACCTACAGCCCTTAGCCAACTTTCTAGCTTTTGATGACAGGTTATCTCAATAATTCATGAATTGATACTTCGATTAGCCTACTTTGTCTCAACAAGATTATAAACTCCTTGAGGACAAGAATATGCCCTCTCTTCCTGTCTTATTCCCTACATCAGGGTGAGACATAATAGCTATTTAGCAGACATATATGTTCACAGTGTATTTGTTGAGCATTTATTATGTAGAAGGCAATTTCAGTGGATTGAGTCTTACCCATATATGTGGATTTACAGCTGCCAGTGTCTGGTTAGCTCAAGGAAAATTTACAAGGACTTTACCAGGTTCTACTTTGTGTGGAGGGAGTAAGGGGGAGGAAATGAGCAAGGCCGTGGGGCAAGGAGAAGGCCTTATCTTGACCAGACTTTCAAGGCCTTTAGAGCTGATCTTTTTGATCCCAAAAAGATGGGCTCATGTGCTCTCCTTTTCATAGCCTGATTCAGGTGAGCATACATGTCCGAAAGGATAAAAATATTTTTTTACAAGTTAGATCATGCATATTTTTTCCTCTCTTGATAGGTGATTGTGGATGAACAAAACTTGGATTTCCTGTTGGCGTATGCTATTTCTGCTATTCAGCAGTGTAGTTCCTGGACACACATGGAAATTCTTCAAGCCCTGGCAGCTCTGGTTTACTGCAATGGCTCAAAATGTCAAAAGGTAGTTTAAACTGTGTTCTGTCTTTCCTTCAAAAGGTTAGGAACACAGGCTCTGAACCAACAGGCCTGTGCTGAGGTTTCTATCCTGTCATTCATGATATGTGTGACCTTGAGCAACCCTTACTCAACCACTCTGAGCCTCATTTCTTCATGTATACAGTAGTTCGTCTGAGGATGAAGTGAGACAGTCCTTCTAAAGTGCTTAGCACTCAGTAAATACCATTACCATTTTTTATTATTACTGCTCTTTGCTATGTACCCACAACTAAAGAGCTTCAGCAACTACCTGGGCTGGGAGCAGTGAACCCCACTGGTGTTTTGGGGCACATCTTTGCATGCCCATCTGGAAGATTTACCTAGCAGCTAGTCGTCTGGTACTTAACTGCCCTTCAGTTTAAAAACTGACATCTGTCTAAAGAGTAATATTTTCCTAGAAGCTTTCTTTGACCAACATTAGCTGTTATTTTGTTTTAGTACCTCCCAGGCTTGCTAGGCAAGAGCGGGATTTTGATGAAGTTGAGTGACTTGGCTCAGCCCGACCCTGAAGTTCGGAGAGCTGCAGTACACTGTATGGCAAATTTATGTCTCAGGTATGTGGAGCCAGTAACATCTCCCAGCCACGGTAAGATAGGGCCTCTCGTGGGCCCTTTGTAGGTGGTTCAGTCTGTCTGAAGCCAGAGCCAACTTAGAAAAAGAACCTACTGTGTGGTTCCCATGTGCCTCACTAATAAGATCATCTTATATTGTTTAATTTTAATATTGCTTATAGAGGGGCGCCTGGGTGGCTCAGTTGGTTAAGCGACTGCCTTCGGCTCAGGTCATGATCCTGGAGTCCCGGGATCGAGTCCCGCATCAGGCTCCCTGCTCAGCAGGGAGTCTGCTTCTCCCTCTGATCCTCCCCCATCTCATGCTCTCTCTCTCTGTCTCATTCTCTCTCTCAAATAAATAAATAAAATCTTTAAAAAAAAAAAAAAAAATATTGCTTATAGAAAAGATAAAGGAAAAACTAGACTAGGACCTTATCCCTAAAATAGGGTAAAAGGAGTCCATGTGCAATATGTCAAGGTTTTGTTTTCTGTTGATATAAATTTTAACCATACTGAGTCTTTTAGAATATAGTCATATGAATTTAAGCTTTGTTGAGGCATCTTTCAAGGCCAATTTCTTCTAAGAAATTGGAACCAATCCCAGCCACCCAGTTGTATCTGCCTGCAATGAAAAATGAGGAGCACAGACTTGAGCTGCTGTGTGGTATCTGGTCTCTGTATTGTCCAATGGGTCCAACGTCCAATGGGTCCAACGTCCAATGGGTAGGAGGGCTGGCTCAGCTGTGTGACTCTAGCTTGACAGGCCCTGTCTGCATTCTTTCCCCTCTAAACACTGAAAAGCAGAACTAAAAAGGATTTCTTCCTCTATACTTCTTCCACCACAAACTTCTGTAACTTTTCCCTGTGGAAACCACTCTTCCTCTTTCCTATTCATTCCATGCTTGTGCTGTCCCGCAGCCATAGTTAATTACCCAGAGTGCACAGTCTTCCTTAATACAGTTTCATCCAAGGGTGTATTCCCACTCCGTTGGTCTGTATTACTGCTGTTTTTAATTCTTACTCTTGCAAGCCTCATTTCAGAGAAGACTGAGTTTGCGTTGCTTTCTCTGTGTGTGTTTTAGTGTGCCAGGGCAGCCATACTTGGAGGAGCCCTACCCAGAGATCTGCTTCCGGGCTTTCCTGACCGCTTTACAGTCTCCGAAATCATCTGATATGGATGATATCACGTTTTGCATGGTAGGTGGGGCTACCACTGATCTTATACCTGTTACAGGTGTGTCTAGAAGCAGCAGAACAGAGGCTGTTACTGAAGAGTATAATGTGGTTGCTGAATTTGTTTTGTCTGGAGATAATAGGCATACGTGGAATGTTTGTAACTTACAAAGATGGACATCATATCTTTCAGGTTTAAATTACAAGACAGTTTCTATTTATTTTGTTTTGCAATTTTAAAGCTTTTTAAAGAAAAGTATTTTTTTCCCTCCTGACTATGAAAGCAATACAATTTCAAACTAGTAACTGTCATTTTATTTTATTTAATTAATTTTTTTTTTAGAGAGGGAGAGTGCAAGCAGGGGGAGGGGGGCAGAGGGAGAGAGAATCCCAAGCAGGCTTCACACACCCAATATGGAGCCCGATACGGGGCTTGATCTCACAACCCCAAGATCATGACCTGAGTCAAAATTAAGAGTCAACTGACTGAGCCACCGAGGAGCCCCTAGTAACTATCTTTTAGATGGAAGGGAAAGGAGTAGATTTCAATAGTATCTGCAATATTATTTCTTTTTTAAAAATCTGATAGAAATATGACAGTTTATTAACATATTTTAAATTCAGAGTGACACATATCAGAAATTACAGATCTGTGGTGGCGAAGGTTCCTCATAGTTCCCTGCTCAGATATAACCACCTGGAACAGTTTGTTCTACAAGCCCCCAAATATTTTTTCTGTATGTAGATGAGCATAGTTTATAATTTTCAAGTGGGGTCATATTAAATATGCTGTTTTACAATTTTATCTCCTTTTTAAAGTGAATATTTCTTGGGCATCTTTTCAGTACCTATTGATGTACCTCATGCTTTCTGACTGCTGTCACTGGGAGACCTTGGGCAAGTTGCTGAACTTCTTGAGCCTCCCTGTTCCTTCTCTCTGAAATGGGACAAATGATGCAATTACCTTGTAGGGGTCCTGCAAGCAGTATATGAAATACAGCATTTAGAGTGCTTGGCAGATGCTTGCTGCTATTATGGTTGAGTTTCCCATGTAGCAGAGGGTCAGCTTCTTATACAATCATTGTCATAGCAGGTGGAAATGGAAGTTTTTTTCAGTGTTTCCACTCTTTCAGAAAAAGGCTGTGGTCCACATCTTCTCCTTGGGGGGGGGGCGTATTTCTTTAGGATGGTATTTCTTAATGAGAATGCTGGGTCAGAAGATCAATCTGGAGCAGACTTGCCCTCTAGAAACCTGCTCCCACACACATGCCTTTGCCTTTAAGAACTAGTGAGGTTGCTGCATCAGAGAGCTTCCCCACTTCCGGTCTCCGCTGCCACTTTTCCATCCCTATCACCTTCTTCCCACTACAGACCTCTTCTTTTTTTTTTTTTTCTTGCTCACCGTTTGTACATACTAGCTTATAAACATGTACGGTAAGACCACTCTTCCGTGAGGGCACTCTATTCTTCTAAAAAATAATTAGCAGTAGTTCATCAGATCTCTCTCCTCTGGGTCTTCTTTTGTTTTGTTTTTTTTCCCCTCCTTTTGAATGGTTTTTTCCATCATGTAGAGACTTTTTCTCCTCCAACCTCAGTGGTGCTAGAAAGTTGATCCCTGGATAACCACATTTCCTTTACCTTTAAGCTTGTCCTCTTCTTTCCACTAGTTGTTACAAAATGCATTAAAAGGTATACAGTCTCTTCTAAATGGGGGTAAGATGAAACTGACACAGACGGAGGAACTTGGAGCTCTTCTGGCTGTGCTAAAGGTAAGGCATTGCCCGTTTAAACCCAAGTCCTCATTATGGCGAGTGTCTTTCCTACTTAAACCCAGGCATAAGACCACTTTACATCATCACTCCAAGGCTTTCTTTAGGGTATTATATTTTAGGAGAGATCATTCAAATGTTCATATACAAGCATACTTAAAATTAAGAACTGAAAACAGTAAACCTTGTTTTAAGTAAATATATCAAAATTCTAAAACTTTACTTATGCATCTTAACTTAGGAAAGGAATAGGTTATGATCTGTAGATAATTTAATTTTAGATCGTCTCAAACCTGTTTATACTTGAAAGAAGAACCAGGGCTTCCCTTTGGCTCTTGGCCCATGCAGTAGGTGGGCCAGTCAAGATGGCATCAGTAGGCTGCATCCTTTGGCTTCTGAGCCTGCCGGTCAGTGGGAAGGTCAGATCAGCCTCTCTGGGGACCCACCTTTTCGTTCAGCCAGGAGGTGGCCTCCGGTCAAAGCCATGTATGATAAGTTAGATTGATCATGACTAAAACTTCAAATCTTTCCTTGTCCCGTCTCCCAAATATACAGACAGCTATGTGTGGACATGGATAAGCGAAATAAGAATGATTGATTGGTTAAAAAATTATAGATCAAATGATTGGATAAAACAGATTGGATAAATTTTAAAAATTAATAAATAAAAAACATAAGTAAATAAACTAAAATCAAGCCTAACCTAATCTGGCCAGACCAGATCCATCCAGATGAGATTAAACTCTTCTATAAGCCCTAAACCTCCAAGGTATCAATTTTCTGTCCATTTTAATTTCCTTAATAAGCTTCTAGACATTAATTTGTTCATTGATGTGATCCAGAATATGGTGAATCATTCTGTTTTATGATTAGTTTTGTGTGTGTGTTTCCTTAATCATCATTATTAGAAATCTATGTTTCATGGACTCCCGGGACTAAACATAGAGCTGCCCACAGTGTTATACCCCACTCCACTTCCTCAGTACGATGGGCGACCACCTGTCAAACCACAGCAGTCCGAATCCAGCGCTTCCCGACCAACTGCGGTACGCCTCTGTCTGCTTAGGTTTAAGTTGTGGATTGCCTTTAATTGCTTGTTATATGTGATTTCTATGATTTGCATCACTACTTGTTCCAAAGGCTCACCTTGAATTTGATTTCAGTTTAGGGTTTTTAGCATAGTAAATTTAAATTCATCAGACTGCTGGAAACACCAGTTAGAGTCTCTTATATTTCTAAGCGTTCTAGACAATAGAACAGATGTAACAGTGGGCATTCATTTTATACCCAAAGCCACACATCCTTGTTCCCCAAATGCTCAAGACCACAGGCCAACCAACTTTCTCTATAAAAGGCTAATTGGTAAATATTGTAGGTTTCAGTTACAACTGCCAAATTTCCCAGCCTGTTCATATAGCTGCCATCTCCCTTATGTTTCCATTGGAGAACCTAGAGCATATAGATATATGGGCCACGGTATTACATCTAGAAATGTATCCGGTATTACTTTCAAAATGCTTATAATTAGAAATTCTTTCACTCATTGACTTATGCAACATTAACTGAACTTCTGCCACATCCCAGACATTATGTTAAGCATTAAGGATATAGACTCTGCTTTTTGGAGTTTGGGAGAGAAGGGGAAGGTGGATAAATAAGCAACTAAAATGCAGTATTGTGATTTCTTTCATCAGAATATTCACAGGGTACACTGGGATCACATTCAGGGTACCCAGTCCAAATAGAGGAGTAAGAGGGGGCTTTTTAAAAGATGTGGTGGCCAAACTGAGACTTAAGAATGAGTAGAGTACAAAAAGGAAGGAAAGTGTTTTATTCAGAGGGAACAGAAGGTGCGTAAGCATAGAGAATGAGCATGGGCGTAGCCCATTTGTTAACCAGTAGGCTAGAGTATCAGGTGTGTGCAGGGGAAGGCTGGGACACGTAGGTAGCATAGGCCACATCCTAAGAGTCTTATACAGTATGCTAAGGAGTTAGATTTTATCCTACAGGTGGTAGAGATGAAGACTTTCATATAGGGGAGTGAGGTGATCAGATACACATCTTAGAAAAATCACTAAGGTAGCAAGTAAAAGGGTGTGAGTCTGGAGCCACATTAATAATGCAAAATAGAAGGGATGAGGACCTTCCTCCTCAAAGTCAGGGACCTTGCAGAGGGTGGCACAGATTCCAAAGATATTTGGAAAGGAAATAGGAGAAAGGGAAAAAATTGGCTTTTACTTCGTATCTACAAAGCCCCAGTGCCCTAAAACATGCACTGTATGTGGTGGATTAGCATCTCTCTTCTGTATCTAGAGAGGCACTAGCTACGTGTCTTATCTGGAAGAACTGAGAAAATTGTCACTCAAGTCCTTTTCTATACTCTAATTCTGTTGCGGCTGAATGCTTTCACAACTGTGCAGGGAAGGTAGCATTAGCCTCATGCTTACAGATGAGGAAGGTCAAGCTAATGAAAGGCTAAGTGATGTGCTCAGAGTCACAGGGGTAGAATGTAAAAAGCCAGGCTACAAGCGTGGCTCTGTCGCACGCACTTCACGCCTTATTTCCCGTGGTCCAGTGGGGTGTGTGTAAGCGCTTAGCATAGCATCGGACACACAGAGTAGGAAATAAGTGCCACTTTTTTCTCTTCTCTTTTCTTCTTTCCTCATACTACATGTTGGGGACATATTTAGTAGTTATTAAATGAGAAAGGCACCAATAGCTGTCATATATACGTTTTCATTTGCTCCTAAAATCAGAGTAGAAAGAAAAAATCGAAAGTAAAATCGAAGAAAATCCAGCAAGGAGAAGAGGAAGAGGAAGAATCCAGTGGTGAAAGAGAAGTAGCACCCGTTGCTGGCCTGGGCAGAGAGCACCTGCATGAGGGGGACACTCCCTGTTCCTCCTCCCTGGGAGGCCAGAGTTTGCCGGTGGAGGGAAGCGGCACTGCAGGAAAAGACCGAGTCCCCCTGCCCATCCGTTCTGCCGGCTGGAAGAGGGTCAGCAGTAGTGAGTCCGACTATTCCGATGCTGAAGGAGGCATGCAGAGTAAAATGAGGTAGTAGTATTTTGTTATGTTGTTACGCCTTATAATCTCTGTTGCTTGTAAGTTTATAACTTTGCTTAGAAACCTCACTGGTGCACGGGATTTAACTTGGAGATTCATTTATGCGGGCTTTGCGTTACTCTGCATTTTGCCTCGTTCCCTTCATCTGCCTTTGTACATGTGGTCCCTCTGCCTGGAATTTCCTTTCATTCTCTCTGCCTTCTTGCTTTGTTAACCACTACTCATCTTCAGTACGAGTTCAGCAGTCACGCCCTCTGAGAAGCCTTTTCTGACGGTTCCCCCCAACCCCCACCCCAGTTCTGGCTTAGGTCCCTACTCTATGACCCCTTGACTTATCCCCGCCTTAGTGTTGATCATGCTGTGTTGCATTTACCTCTTTAACTCTCTGTCTCTGCCATTCATGAGCTTGTCAGGGACACGGGCAGGCTTTATGTCTGTCGGCCTCAGCCCAGCGCCTGGCACATACTTAAGTACTCCGGACTTGTTTGTTGGATGAATGGATGCTCTGCAGTGTTTCATATCTAACACTAGTTTCCTGACCTCAAACTGTTGCCCTTTTATTTTCTGTTTAGTTGTGTTTTATGTTGTCGACTTTATTAACTTGTATATAAACAAATTGCTTTAACAAGTTTTGATTGAAAAATATTTTTTTTAATATCACATTGGCATCTTTTCCTTAGGGTTTATTCAGAATGTTGAGTTTCTCAATGTATCATTTGAGTTGGCTGGAATAAATAGCCTTTCATGTCTATATTTTTTAAAACTATTAAG
>NW_022589743.1:15219049-15231362 GCF_004348235.1 Phoca vitulina | reverse complement strand
TTTATTGTTATGTTAATCCCCATACATTACATCATTAGTTTTAGATATAGTGTTCCATGATTCATTGTTTGTGCATAACACCCAGTGCTCCATGCAGAACGTGCCCTCCTCAATACCCATCACCAGGCTAACCCATCCTCCCACCCCCCTCCCCTCTAGAACCCTCAGTTTGTTTTTCAGAGTCCATCGTCTCTCATGGTTCTTCTCCCCCTCCGATTTTCCCCCCTTCATTCTTCCCCTCCTGCTACATTCTTCTTCTTCTTTTTTCTTTCTTAACATATATTGCATTATTTGTTTCAGAGGTACAGATCTGAGATTCAACAGTCTTGCACAATTCACAGCGCTTACCAGAACACATACCCTCCCCAGTGTCCATCACCCAGTCACCCCATCCCTCCCACCCCACCCCCCACTCCAGCAACCCTCAGTTTGTTTCCTGAGATTAAGAATTCCTCATATCAGTGAGGTCATATGATACATGTCTTTCTCTGTTTGTCAAGAGTCGGACTCTTAACCAACTGAGCCACCCAGGTGCCCCAAGAGATCACAATTATTAATGTATATTATATTCTTGCTGTCTTTTCTGTATATATATGCCTTCTTTCTACATAATCAGAATCATAATAGAAAAACTCTTTTGTAATTTGTTCTTTTCACTAAAAACTATTTTGGGGGAAATTTTGTATATTCTTAAAATATTATATGAGAATATGATATTTAATGGCTTCATAGTAATTTATCATAATAAATATTTTGTTTTGAACATTCAGACTATTTGCACTATTTACTGCTATATTCCTGGGCTAAATGTTTTTTTTATAAAAACTTTTAGGAATACCTTTCATTATTCCCTTTGGGCTAATTTCTAAAAGTGGAATTACTGGCCAAAAATATGTCTATTTTAAAGATATTTTTGATAAATTCAAATTGCCCTCCCAAGATCTGCACTCCCAGCAGCAATATGTGATAGTATGGTCTTCCCCTTTAATTTTTCTCCACCCTTGCCAATATTGATTATTGTCAATTAATAAAAGAAGATTAAAGCAGCAATTATTTTAACTGGTACTTTTGAATACTAGTGAGGTTGAACATTTTTACAGTCTATCTGCAAGTATTTTCCAGATTGCTAATCAACTACTCCAATACCATTTATTGAATAATGCATGCTTTCCTCACTTTTATAATAATTTCAACTCAATTACTAGGCTTTGTATTGGTTTTTGTGCTGTCTGTTCTTGAGCTTATGCCACATTATTTTAACTATTCTAATGGGGCAGATTTCCCCACATTCTTAATTTTTTCCCCCATGTTTTATTAGCTATTTTTATCTTTTTATATTAGATTCATTTTTTTAATTACCAAAAACTTTCCATAATGATTTGATTCAAGTTACATTTATAAATTAATTTAGGAAGATCTGACATCTTCATAATATTAACTCTTCCCAGCAAGAAACATGGAACATGCTTTTCCATTTATTCAGGTGCATCTTTTAAAGTCTTGTGATTTTCTTCATATAGGTTATGCCAGAAGTTCCCAGTCTTTCTTGATTCATAACACCCTTGCTGTCTCAGTAATGTTTTCATAGCACCTTTGGGCTAAAAGTTATACCCAATATTTCTGTTTGTTAAGTAGTCAGACCCAAACAACTTCATAAGTATTTATACTCTAACAGTAATTATTTGGGAATTATCATACACATAAATGGAAAGGTTTTTTTTTTTATTTTTAAATAATTACAATTAAGCAATTAAGTAATTTTACTTACTAATGGGATACCTCCATCTATACGAAATCTCAAGACTTAGATTCAGCTTGGATGTCGCCACCCTTGTTTCTTGTTCTGCACTGATTTTTGTACAGAACTTGTTTTTTGTTTTTTTGTTTTTTGTTTTTTTTTTAAAGATTTTATTTATTTATTTGACAGAGAGAGACACAGCGAGAGAGGGAATACAAGCAGGGGAAATGGGAGAGGGAGAAGCAGGCTTCCCGTGGAGCAGGGAGCCCGATGCGGGGCTCGATCCCAGGACCCTGGGATCACGACCTGAGCCGAAGGCAGACGCTTAACGACTGAGCCACCCAGGCGCCCCTGTTTTTTGTTTTTTTGTTGTTGTTTTTTTTCCACAGAAACTGAAAACCCAGCTTTGCAAAGATAGGACATTGTCAAAAGGAATGTAGTATTATCTAATGTTTAATTATGAACTACCTAAATCTAGTAGTTCATGTGGAATCCAACAGATGTTCCATATCAGAGTGTTTCCTCTCAGATATTTAAAATATCCCACAGTGCCCCTCGCAGTTCACCGTGACACCAGAGGCACCGTGTGGGTATAAGGGATTTTTGTCATTTTTTAAATGTTTATTCCTAAATATTTTTCTTGCTATTCTGAATGGGATTCCCCCTCCCCATATATTTTTTAACACTTTATTACTGATATTTTTAAAAGCTATTGATTTTGTGGGGCGCCTGGGTGGCTCAGTCAGTTAAACATCTGCCTTCAGCTCAGGTCATGATCCCGGGGTCCCAGGATCAAGCCCTGCATTGGGCTCGCCATCAGCAGGGAGTCTGCTTCTCCCTCTACCCTCCCCCGTCTCGTGCTCTCTCTCTCTCTCAAATAAATAAATAAAATCTATTTTTTAAAAAAAAGCTATTGATTTTGTATATGTGCTGCCGAAGCAAGCACGCTATTGATTTTGCATATTGCTTTTCTTAAAGCAAAACATTTTTCTTCTCTCAGCTACAGTTTCCTCATCTGTAAAATGAAGATCAAGTAAATTAATATATGTAAAGTCCTTAGCACAGCACTGAGTACATAGTAAGCAGTCAAAAATCCTGGCCACTATTATCTGTAATAATGGAGAGGATATTACCTACTATACTGGATTGCTGTGAGGATCAAAAATCATATGTATTTATGAATGTGTTTTGTTAATTGTATTACACTACACAAAGATTTTTATTACAAATAACATAAAATTTAGTACTACTTCAAACAAAGATAGTCTTAATGTTAGAAGACTCAGATCATAGAGCAGAAAATGGGAAATTTGTATTCTTTTTCATGTAATACAAAGGGAGAAGATGTCACTTAACAAGTCATGAATACTGAAGCGGTATGTAGTCCTTAGGAGGGAAAAGATCTGCTTTGCAGGGAAGGCTGACTGGACCTATGAGTGTTCGTGACTACATGGCATGTGAGCCTTCCAGAAAGGACACATTAAGCCCCCCTCCAATTACTGTGGCCCATTAACCCCTTAAGGGAGATTAGCTTTGCCTGCAACATAACTCTAGAATTTAGAGCCTAGATGCAGAGCAAAAGGAAGAATTGGAGAACTCCTGGGAGAGGCTAAAAATAGAAAGGCAAGGGAATCTGGGAAGCAAAGATGCAAAGCCAGAGACCAAGGGCAAGGACAAAGGGAAGGAATTGGTGGAAGGTTAGAAGTAAAGAAAGAAGGGAACAGAGAAATATGAGGGCAAAAAAGTAGTTTAAGAGCCACCATCAGCCTGGTAAATCTAAATAAATGGGATATTTATTTATTATTTCAGTGTATTAAACCATGCCCAGTGCCAAGCTTTCTGGGTACACACAGAACAGTAAATAATACACGCCCATCTCTACTTCCAACTTTGTATTTTTCCTTTCTTTTATTAGTTGCATTCCCCATCTCCCACTTCCCATTATCAGCTATCACTCCTAAATTCCCTGCCAAGAAGATGAGTGGCTCCCACTGGATCCACAGGATGCTTTCTGGACAACTTGGCCAGTATTTCACTTCCACACACATTCCATTTGCCCCTCCAGAACACTAGAGCCAGGACCGCTCCTGTAGGCACGTGATATTTACGAAAGAGCGGGAATGGGCATGTACTATTTTGATCTTACCCTTAGTCCTGTCTTGGAAAGAGAAAGGATTTTTTTTTTTTTTTTTTTTTTAAAGATTTTATTTATTTATTTGAGAGAGAGAGAATGAGAGAGAGAGAACACATGAGAGGGGATAGGGTCAGAGGACGAAGCAGACTCCCTGCCGAGCAGGGAGCCCGATGCGGGACTTGATCCAGGGACTCCAGGATCATGACCTGAGCCGAAGGCAGTCGCTTAACCAACTGAGCCACCCAGGCGCCCCAAGAGAAAGGATTTTTTGACTTGAGAAATTGGGCTGAGCATTCTCACTCGGCCTCTGAATTTTTTTTTTTTTTATTCCTTTGTCACATTTATCTAAAATTGTTGACTTAATGGCTGTTGCTGATTATAGAGAGATCTACATTGACCCCACTTTTAAGAAACTTGTCCTAGAAAGTAAGAGAGGGCATCTAAAATCGGAGCGCCATATATGTGTCAAGCCCTTTCTTTGTTGCTTTAATTTAACTCTCATGTCAACCCTTAGAGGTAGACATTATCTCCATTTTGCAGAAGTTACTATTATCCCCAGAGTTACATGGCTGCATGTGTCAGAGCAGGGATTTAAGCCTGTCTACTTCATTTCAGAGTTTCCTCTTTCTGCTATACTATATTGCTTCCAGCAAAAACAGGCACCAAGCTAAGGAGGAAAGATAAATGAATGAAAAGTATAAGAGTATAGAGCACTGGCTTTAAATGAGCTTTCAGGATGCTTTTAGCAGCCTTTTAATGGTGATTGTTATTTTAATGGATTGTTACTCTTGGGTTTAACCTTTATAATTTGGCATGGCTGTATCCAATAGGTACAAGATAACTGATATTATTGGAAAGGAAGAGGGACTTGGAGCAGAGAACCTTCGAGGCTCTGGAATGATTGCTGGTGAATCCTCATTGGCCTATGATGAGATCATCACCATCAGCCTGGTAAATCTAAATGGAATATAACATTTTTGAAGAACTGACTGTGTGACTAGGAGTTATTTTTGTCCCATCTCTGTATTCAGTCCCAAATGAGAACATTTCTTAAAAATTATATATCTACAATTTGATTTTAACTGTGCATGATAATGTAAATAATTTAATTTCCCAGATAAGCCTAGCGCCTCATTTTAGCCTTTAGTTTAACTTATTTCTCTAAACAGAGCTGTAACAGCTTGAATTTCTTTTTGTACTACTTTCCTTGTTCTTACCTCTAGTGTAGATGCCAAGCATCTGTGAAACAGGCAAAAGTATAAGAGAAGTAAAGGGCCTGTGAACCTTTAAGTGTCTAATACTTGAATCATTCAGCGATTTCTGTACCTTTTCTTTGACCAGGGAATTGTGGGACTTAATATTATTAATCAAACTTCGCAGAAAGCAATATTTTTTTCTGTTAATGTGGATTTTATACATCTGTGCCTTGGTTCTTACACTTTGGAAAGAACATAAATATGTGACATGTAGAATTTATTCTCTCTCTCTCTCTCTTTTTTTTTTTAATTTATTCTTTTTGAAGGTTACATGCCGGGCCATTGGGATTGGGGCTTACCTTGTCCGGCTGGGACAGAGAACCATCCAGGTTGAAAATTCTCACTTAATTCTGACCGGAGCTGGGGCCCTCAATAAAGTAAGTTTCTAGGGTCTGGGAGAAGTATGTGAAGCTGTTTGAAGATGATTCTGAATTCTTAATTCAAGACCCTGATTAAGGAGAAGCCATTCAGGCCATGCCTCCCTCAGTCTATTTCCCTCTCCCTCCATCTTTCCTGCCCATCGCCTTGCTTACCTATTCATTCATTCATTTGTTGTATTCAACAAATATTTTGAGGACCTACTATGTGCCAGGCACTGTTCCAAGAAGCCCTGTGGATATGTTCATGAACAAACCATATAGAAGCCTTGCTCTGAAGGATTTACATTCTAGTGTCTTTCTAGAAAGACAGAATTAATTGAATGCTTTTTTTTTCTGCCCTCCTTCCCTTTCTCTCATTTATGAATAAGTGAAGAGATCTATTCCCAGATGCAGAGCTGTCTCTGAAACATCTTCTGAACGTGTTGACAATATCAAGTTTTAATGTTCTGAGAAATTTGTAAATGTACCTCTTAAAAAGGACACTTAACGGTGGTCCCTTGTACATAGAGGAAGTAATTGGTAAACATTGAATGGAGAGATGGGTGGACAGATGCATGGATGGATTGCTGGCAAAGAGTATGACAAAGATTTATCATCCCTTTAAAAGAAATTCTTGTGCAAGATGCCTGGGTTGCTCAGTCGATTGGGTGTCTGACTCTTCATTTCGGTTCAGGTCATGATCTCGGGGTTGTGGGATCAAGCCCTGCGTCAGGCTCAGTGCTCAGTGGGGAGTCTGCTTGAGGTTTCTCTCTCTCCCTCTGCCTCTACCCCTCTCCACCGTGCTCACCCTCTCTCTTTCTCTCTCTCTCTCAAATAAATCCTTAAAAAAGAAAGAAAGGAAGAAATTCTGTGCCTTTTCAATCTGAGCTCATAGGGGCTTTTCCAAAGGGGAAAAAAAAAAAACAGTTGTTGAGGTCACTGCTTGGAAGAGTGAAAACTATCTAAGAATACCTGGATATACAAAAAATGACGTAGTTCTGACTTCTCTGCAGACATAGGAAAATGATTTTCTCTCCAGAGCCAGGAATATGTAATAGTCTGGGACTGGCTGGCTGACCTTGTGCTACTCATATAACCTCTCAGCTCCTCCGCTTTCTTTGTCAAAGGGGGATAATAATTTACAAGCTTAAATGATGTGGTGGAGATCAAATGGGAAAACATAAGTAAAAGTACCTAGCACCTGGCGTAAAGTGTTGGTCCTCATTACAACTTCAGTTCCCTTTTCTTCTCTCTTACATGATTTGGTGATTTATCTTGAGTTATATGCACACTGAATTGTATCAGATACTGGGTTTACTAAACTTGCACAAACTTTATCAAGCCTTGACTTTCCAGTGTAAGGATAGGAATCAAGTGTTCTGTTACCTCGTTTTTTAAAAGTTGATACATCCATTGGTCCAATTAGCTTTTGGAGTTGTCAGAAATGAGGAGAATCGTTTGATGTGATCAGTTTGCTCTCTACATTCATATAAGGTCTATATCCTTCTCTGGGCTTGCTTTTCCCTCCAAGGAAAGGCAAAGCAGTGCTAACAATGGCAAACTTGGATACCCCGCTCCCTTTTTGGAAAGTGGCTTAGAAATAAAGATTGTGAACTGCCACTACTGAAGGAGACTATTGCAGTGGGAGAAACTGCTGAGTCTTAATTTTTTTTAAGTTGCTCTTTCGGATACCTTCTTAGGACGAGCTATTGATGAATGTTGAAAGAATTGTAGGTGCAGTTATCTGTAAGGGTGCAATTTAAAGAAGACACCTATATTCCTATTATGTTCCCATACCTGGACAAAGAGCTAATTTCTGAAATGTATTTCATTACATTTTCTTATTTTCTCCCTAATAACATGTTATACACAAAGAATAATACAAAAATACAATAATACAGTAATACAAAAAGCAAAGGTGTTGTTGCTGGGGGTTTTTGTTTGGTTGGTTTTTGTTTTTTGCCTAGAAACTTGCTAGTTGAATTTCATTTGTGCCATAAAGAAAGCATTAGGGAATTTTTCTTAAAATCTGGTTGAATTGTTCTGATCAGATTTATTATGTTCCCCCTCTTCCTAGCCTACAGGGCTGCTTGTTGAAGGAGAAGTGTAGTTGTAGGGGAAAAGACGAGGAATGCTGTAGCTGTAACTTACCAAACAATGCTCCTTTCCAGAAGGACATGATCATTTGTAGCTGAAGGGAGTGATCAAGTTATAGAGGTTACCTAATCCTGCTCTGCCTGCTTCACTGTCTTCACGTCAGTGCCTCTTAAGTACACAGACATGTTGTTGGAAGACACCCGATTTCATGCAAATTCATTCAGAATGTCCTGTGTGCCCCTTCGCCTATCCAGTATGAAAAAGGACACTTATATGGAAGCTGCACGCTTAGATTGCTTCCTCCGACTCACTCCTTTTGCGTGTTCTGTCTTTGTGTATAGTGGTGTCTTTCGACATCTCTGTTTGCCTTTCTTTCTGTAGGAATCTGTCTCTATGGGTGTGTGCAGGTCACTTTGAGTGCGAGTCTCTTCCTGGGTGAGTGCTGGTCTCTCTGTCTCTTTGTGTCTGTATCTTGCTTCTAGATCCCTCTCTTTCTCTGTGTGCCTCCCTGAGTATCCATGTGTGAGGAAGTCTTTGTGTGTGTCTGAAAACACTGTAGAGCCTCCTTAAGCCTGGACCATTTTGTTCGGGTATGTGTGTACCTGTGCAAACTGGAAATGTAGGTGGTATATGCAAGCTTTGAGACTGTAAACATTTGACCCCCACCTTTTTGAGTCTTCATCCTTTATGTTAAACATGGGGGTGAAGAATAGGAAGGGAGGGGGTGTGCAGAGGTTGTAGGAAAAAAGAAATCTGTGTGTGCAAGTGCCGATCCCGTTGACCCCTTTGAAAATTGAAATAATGATAATGCGCGTCTCCTGACTGCATCAAAGTATCAGCACATCAAGAGCCAGGAGGCATGAAATGCAAATGATAAAGTGAAAGCAGATGGATTGTGCATGATCGCCTGATGCCCAATGAATTTTAAAAGGTGCCGGTTTGCAAGGGGGGGGTTGGGTGGGGGGTGGGGGGGGGGGGACTGAAATAAACACGTTATCCCTGCAATTTTTTTTTGTTCTTGACGCTCACTCCTGACAATATTTTTTCACACTTGAGTGAACACCCACTCCATCTCTCTCTCCCTTTCTCCCTCTCTTTTTCTCTCTCTCTTTCTCTCTCCTCTCCAACCCCCCCCCCCCCCCCACCTCTTACACGTCTCAGGTCATGTCGCTGCAGCTCCGGTGGAAATAATAAGATATAAACCACGAGGTTGTTATTTGCATAGAAATAGCATGGAGCCCCAGGCAGCAAGGGAGAAGGACACAGAGATCATTTGTCTAAAATTTTAATGAAAAGTTTTGCTGAGGCAGAGATTTTTTGAAACTTTCTTTCTCCCTGCTTTTCTCCTCCCCTCCCCACCCCACCCCCACACCCCATCACTGATTTGACTTAACATGGTTCAATTTGAAGAGAAAGGGTTGACGCACCACATATCATACTCCTGTAATACAGCAACATGTAAATTGTTTGTTCCTTTAATAGATACGAAGCTGGAGAGACACACATTCCCAACTTAATACATTGCATGTATGCGTCAAGCTTTTATGGCCACACTCCATCTCACTGCACACGTGATGTTGCCTGTCGTTAGCCGACCTGTTTTTAATTAGTTTAGACCTTTCTACCTTTTGCTTCCAAAGACTCCTACTTTTTGAAGGTTTTCTTTTTGTAGCCAACAGTAGTAACCTGCAAATAAAATATAAATATTCTAGCGGTTTCCTGTTTACTTTCAGTGGTCTTACCGTACATTTACACATTTTATTCATGGGCACCATCCTTTGCCACTGTGTCTTTTGTTCCAAAACCAGAAAGTGCTTCCCGCATTTGTATTTTTGTCCCTTTCCCCTTATTATCTCAGTATTTGTATCATCTCTTTCCGTGTCTATCTTGCTCTTGGTTACCCGTAGTTATTTGTAAAACATTCAGAATATTACCAAGTTGAGAAATGCAGTATCTGGGTTTTCTTAAGTGCTGCAGAAGCAGATTTGCTATGTGAACTAAGGCAGTGGGCTGGTGATTAGAAGCAGTTTGGATGACTTTATTTGAAACTTAAATCAAGAACATCAGTCCAGCTCCTTTCGACCTTCTGGGGTGAGCTAGTGGTGTCAGGGCCATTTTACAGATGGGAAGACTAAAACAGAGGTAAAGCGATTTGGTTCCATTGGCAGAGACTAAATCATCATGAGAACATGAATTTCCATGTCCCCTAAGTTTCATTCAAGATGGGCTCAGTTCCCTGTGCTTAGTGTCCACAAGGCCTGAGAAGAGAAGATGGTCTGGTCATTTTCCTTTTTGTGCAAATGTCATGAGCATGACGACGTAATTAAGAGAAACTTCCAAGGGTCTGCTATGTCATGTCACCCAAGGTAGAAGACCATAGGTTCCTAGCTCTACAAACTATAGGCTGTAGGTGGCAGATGGCTCAGAATTCCTCACTGAGTGGTAAGGCAGACCTGATGGATGCGACAAACTACCCTGCTTGAAGGGTGTCATGTTAGCCTGGCAAAGACAGCAACATATGTGCTCAGGGAACTGGTAAGATGGGCCCTTAAGGGGCTGGGACAGTTTTTGTATAGCCATAAACTCCTAAGTCAAGGCGCCACTGGATATATCCAGGAACTTTCAGATTTACTTCCCGCACCCCACTCTCTGTTTCTACACAATATCTTTAACATGACATTTGGTGGTAGGTAGGCTCAAAGGACTAGTGTTGTAAGGGAACACTGATGTAAACGAGAGCTGCTAGTTCTCAGTCCATCCCCCAGACTTGGTGAGGTATACACAGAGAAATCAGAATTTGCGATTTATAGCCTGTCCTAATCGTCTGTGGAGGTAGGCATGTGCAGTGGCTGCAATAGATGGATTATAGATTCGTTCAGGAGTTGATATGTGACATTTTAAAGCTTCTCCTTTAGGGGAAAAAAAATCCCATAATCTCATCTCCCTTACCCCTGTTTCTACTGCATCTGCCAGGAAGAAAGAGATTATATGGTGGTGTGGCTAGGCTATATATGTCAGGCCTGTAGGGCCCTAGTTCTAATGTTGCTTTTGAGACTTGATAGGAGTCCTTCTCTGGATCTCAGTTTCCAAACATATTTTTCTGTATCTGTGCAATATGAAATGTGAAGTTGTTGCTCACTTAGTTGGATACAGTATCAGAGTTCCTCCCACGAGCTCCTAGGACCAGGGACCTGTACTGTATATTCTCTGTACTCCCCCATGACTCTGTGACACACAACATGAGAGAGTCATGGAGGCTCAAGAAGGGAAGGAGAGAGGGGCGCCTGGCTGGCTCAGTCGGTAGAGCATGTGACTGTTGGTCTTGGGGTCATGAGTTTGAGCCCCACATTGGGTATAAAGATTACTTAAAAAAATAATAAATCTTTTTTTTTTTTTTTTTTTAAAGGAGGGATAATTTAGCTCTTGCCGTGAGTCAGCATTGTAACTTTCACATAACTTAAAGAGCTGGAATGGTTAAGAGCGTGGACACTAGAGCCAAACTACCTGGGTTTAATTCCTGGCTCTGCCACCTACTAGTTGTATGACCTTGGGGCAATTTTTTTTACCTTTTCTGGGTTACAGTTGTATTAACTGTTAAATGAGGATAATAATAGTACCTGTTTACCAGGTCTTGTGAGGATTAAATGAGTTAATATAGGTAAATCACTGACACCGTTTTAGTGTTCCCTAAGATGAATATAGAGTCCTATCTCATTGCAACTCATGATCCAGGCCCTGGAAAGGAAATACAAACACAACATTCTCTATACTTTCTGATCCTTTGAGGGCAAAAATTCCTTTAAGAAAATGTTAGATGTCAGTCCTCGCCATGGCAGTACATTCATGAATTGACTTTCCCAATAGATGTTATCTGAAGACAATCACCGCACTTTGGAAAGCCGTTAACGTCAGAGGCACCGTGTTCAGTCCTTATAGGGTAGTATATGTGTCAGTCATCTGTCTACAGGAGTCCCCAAGGACTTGTTGATACAATAGCCCATAATTACTCTAAGGATCAGACCAGCAATTTGCATTTTTAAAAGTCCCTAACTACCTATTTTCACAATAGACAGTCCCTGTACTCTGGAAGCTCCAGATGGGATCGCTTTCCTTTTTAAAGAAGGCATTTGAGCTTCCTTTCTGAGTAAGCCTCACTTTAGTATTATGAATGAGTTCTCAGAAAGGATTGCAATGGGCACATCTCCTTAGTTTTTAAGCCCTATTCCCCCATATCTCCAACACACACACACACACACACACACACACACACACACACACACACAGAGCACATGGGCAAACCTGGCCCCGTTTTGGGGATGGTTTTATGTTTCATTTGATGTTCCTCAGGTTTGGTAGTTTCTCAGGGTGTTGTTTCGTGTTTCACCTTGGTTCCTCAGATATGTTTGAGTCCATTAGTGAGTCATTGTGATCTCCCCTCAGCCTGATCCTCTGGTTTGGAGATCTTGCAGGCTAGAATTTCCCTTCAGAGCTCCATTAGAGACATTGCCTCTGACCAAGAGAGCCCTGTGTAGGTATGGTGGCTTGGAGACTATTGACTTGGGAGAACCTCAAATAAGTATCAATACTGAACTTTTAGATGAAGTGAAAGCTCTGAGACCCTGCCTGAGGCATTAAATACAGACTCAGGAATTACTGTGTTTGACAGCCTCTTAAAATTTGCTCAAACTTCTTGAAGTTACAAAACCTTTAGATTAAAAAAAAAAAAAAA